>NC_141874.1:426154196-426475863 GCF_056163025.1 Triticum urartu | reverse complement strand
TCAACCGCGTTGATAAAACGCTTCCTCTTTTGGTATACGAGGGTACGTAGACACACTCTCCCCTCTCGTAGCTATGTATCACCATGATAGATCTTGCGTGTGTGTAGGAATTTTTTTGAAATTACTGCGTTCCACAACAGTACCCATCCGCACTGGGTGCAGGTTCTTCAACATCGGGTCCATTACGCCTGCTTGACTGATGGTGTGCCTCGCGACACCGCTCGATGGTGACGCGGGCGTCTTCCTTCCTCCTGTCTCTCAACACATAGTGTTGATCCCGCTGGAGTTGTGGTTCGGATGAGGCCAACGACGCTTCGTCGGGCTCATCGACATCCTGGGTTTGCTGAGCCCGCGGTGGTTGCCCTTAGGTAGGCTACCGCGAAGGGGACTGTATCCTAGGTGTAGTCCTCTCAACTTTGCTACCAGCGGGTGCTGCCAGCGTCGCCTGCGGGCGTCGCGAAGGCTCCACGTGCTACGAGTTGTTGGCTCTGCAATACCGACGAGGATCTGAATGGTAGCTCTCCATTCATCCATCTTTACTCCTGCTAGGGGAAAGTTGTGCAATAGTTGAGCTCTGTCCATTGCTTCGTACATCATCTCTGGCATGGCGTGAGAGGCGGAACATGACACCGCTCGACTACTGGACGAACTAGAAGGAACGTTGTCATGCTCCTGCCACCTCTAACTAATTGCCAGAGTGGTTTGGTGTGGCCGAAGCTATTCTTGATGGCCAGCATCTTGATCAGCCGTGCCCTTCCCATGCGAACGAGGCCGCGGAGGATCGATAGTGTCGCTCGGGGTCTTTTCACGCTCGCCCGAAATGGGACAGAGTGTGCATCCTGTCGTCGCCCGTATGGACGGTGCGGCGATGAGGTGGAAGTTGGGCATCTCATTGGCCCGTGCCAACGTGAGCATGCTCACCAGAAGGTTGAGGGAGCTGTGCGGCCCCTACAACACTGGTCCCTGCTCCAGCGGTGGTGGCCGTATTGGTTGCACCGCTGCAGCGCCTGCCCCGCTTGTCGCGGCTGTAGGCGAGGAAGCCGTTGAAGTAGAAGGATGCGCCACCACACCTCTTATTCTTCTTGGGAGCCATTGATGATGTCAAAGGTGGATAATATCTATGCGCTGGTTACTTCCTCGGGTTCGCACAAGCACACCCTTACCTAGTGTGCCAAATATGTCGGCATGGAAGCACGATCATCTATGGGGCAGGGCTGCCCCTTTGTTGTTCGGCAGGGGGATGATCACATTGCACAAAGAGCAGAAGCAGCAGGGCAGGACAGCGATGGACAACTCTCTTTTACCCAGGTTCGGGCCGCTTTGCGGCATAAAACCCTACTCCTTCTATGGTGGATTGATCTAGAGGAACACAAAGAAACGACACGCTCAAGCCCGACAAGCATGTTGGGTAATGTGGTGCACCCCTGCAGGGAAGTTATCTATTGGAATAACCATGTCCACGGTAACGGACGCTCAGAGATTTATCCCGATCTATTACAACTAGAAATGGATACTTGAGATATGTGATGGATATGATGGCTCTGGGATTGCTTTTGTCGCAGGGAGTCAAGGAAGGATCTCTGGGTGTCAATGCTACAACATGCTTGTTATTTATAAAATGCTATTATGTACTCTTCTGAATGCTGCAAGATGCTTGAATAAGCTAGTCTTCGTTAAGCTAGGTTTTCCCTTCTCTTCTGGCATTCTGCACTTCAGTCCACAGATGCAGCTCATTCTTTTGATACCGATGCATACTTAGTATAGATCTGATGTCAGTCTTGCGAGTACTTTGGATGAGTACTCACGGTTGCTTTGCTACCTCCTTTTCCCCTATACCCGGTTGCCGCATTAGATAGTGGATCCCAAGAGTCAGATGCCACCGCCGACGTCTACTTCTACCCTGAGGGTGCCTTCTACCACATGGAGACCTCCGACGACCATGAGTAGTTTGGAGGTCCCAGGCTGGAGGCCTTGCCTTTTCGATCTATGTCTTGTTTGTGCTTGCCTTCTTAATGCAGTCTTGTTTAACTTATGTCCGTACTCAGATATTGATGCTTCCGCTGACTCTTTTGTATTCAAGCTTCTGTATTCGAGCCCTTGAGGCCCCTAGCTTGTAATATGAAGCTTGTATTATTTTAATTTGTGTCTAGAGTTGTGTTGCGATATCTTCCCGTGAGTCCCTGATCTTGATTGTACACATTTGCGTGTATGATTAGTGTACAATTGAATCGGGGGCGTCACAGATGCGATCCTTGGACTAGGACACCCCCGCATTCTACGATAGTGTTGTCTTCAGGAGCGCCTGGATCTGCCGAATCCCTTCTCCAGCGGTGGAGCAGGAGGGCTGTATGGAATCAATGACCCGTTTAGCAGCCAACAAATTTTGCAGCGGAGTACTAAGGACCTGATACTTTCGGGGCAGGTCAATCCAGAAAAGATGGCGCTTGTGCCGACCAGAGTTAACCTAGCGGCACAGGCGATCATCCAACTACTTCTGAAGCCGCTTGAGGTGGTCGCGCTCAGCCAGGGTGGCCAGGCGCATCGACTCCATGGCCAGGGCCTCAGGAGTTTCCCCGGTGATGGGGGTGTTCATGAACTTCTTGATTCTATGGCGAAGCTCCTCACGCTAATCCGAATGAGAGTTTGTAGGACGTACATCTCATGAGCGGGGGAGCGATTATCCGTGTCGCCGCCGTTGGTGTTCCCGTGTGAAGTGCCTGCACGACCGTCCCGGGGATCCGTGTACCCCGGGGGCACGCAATGCTCGGAGTTGTTCGCCATGAGAACTTCGATCATTGATTCGCCGCTCTCGCACTCGGACTCCTCGGAGGAGTCGTCCTGTAACCCATCGGAGAGGTCGAGGGCGGGCTCGTCTGACTCGAAAGCCGGCACATGCTGCACCGCGGCCTGAAGGGCCACATCGTTCTTGATCCAGCGCTGCAGCCGCGAGCATCCGGAGCGCTTGCGGTGGCGCGGTAGGAGGGTGAGCGGCCACTCGGTACGGAGCCAAGAGCTACCGAAGAAGGACTCCATACAAGGACGCGCGAAAATGTGTTGCGCTGCGGATGGGCAGCGCCTTGACATCCAGCGGGGCCTCGCGAAGCCATGCTGAGTCTTCAGCGATGAAGGAGAGCGACCCAAAACGGATTTCGCCGCCGACCAACATGATGATGAAAGATCCACCTATGCCGTGAAACTTTGCTAGACACCTAGCTCCAAAGTGGGAGCCAACTATAGGGGTTACGATCCCGATAATGAGTACTAGGGGTACGAAACAGGGGCAGAGCCTAGCTATGGCACAGGTGTAACACTCGGTGTTTAACGAGTTCAGGCCCTCTCGGCGGAGGTAACAACCCTATGTCTCGTGCCTTGAGGGATGGTTACAGAGTTTACTTAACCCCGTCTCAGGAGGAGGAGTGCAGCTTATATAGAGTGCACTGCAGCTCCACACTCTCCACGTCGCAAGGGTACTTAATGCCATTAAATACAATAGTTACAAGAGTAAAGAGCCTCAACTACAGCAGTTATAGGTAACGGTATCCTTGACTCTACTTTAAGGATGGCTTAGGATTCCTCAACCATTGCAGCTCCCATGCCGTCCCTTCATCTCTCTAGTCCGAGTGGTGGTGGGCCAGCCGTGTGACGGGTGGTTGTCCAAGTGTTGTCAAGGTGTCCGAGTGGACCTCCTGATATACGCATCCGAGTGCTAGTATGGTCCAGAGATCTACTAATGGTGGTGTGGGGCCCCATATGATGGACCCTTGACCCTACCTGTAGTAGGTGACCTCATTAGGGAACCAAACACGCCCTATGTACTCGTAACTCATTCCAGTAGGATATGGGAAAAAAAAATCAACAATTGACTATATGGCTCTGTCATTTGCAAAACCATGGCTTTAAGGGCATCTTCAACCGTTCGTGTAAAAAAAACTCCCCATAAAAGTGGTTTTACGGAGTGTTCATATAATTTAGAGAAAGTTTTCAGTTGAGGTATTTTTTGAGATCCCCAAAAAATCCCCCTAAAAGCAATTTTTTGCGGTGGTGCAGTGTCGACAACAAACTTCGGCGGCGGTTGACAATGGAAGGTGGTGGTTGGTGGCGGGGAGAAGGCGCGTGAGCGGCATGTCGGCGATAGGTGAGACGCTCAGGGATGGTGTGGTGGCACAGTGGGTGTGGCAGCGGCACGGCGGACTCGGGTGGCGGTGAGCTGACGTGACACTTTTACACGAAGGGTGATCTTTCATAGACTTGGGGGGGGGGGTCGAAGATTACGGGATCTTGTAAAAACTGCACGTTTACGGAAACTATTGGAGTTTTTTGCCCATTTTTTCCAAATGGTTTATTTTATGGAAAAGGAACTGTTGAAGATACATAAGAAGAGATTAAGGACGCGTCTCAAAGTTGAATAAAAAAATTCGAATGTCAGCATATATGATTCAAAATGTTGTCACGTACTCCCTTCATTCCTAAATATTTGTTTTTTTAGAAATTTCAAATGGACTATCACATACTGATGTATATAAACATATTTTAGAGTATAGATTCACTCAATTTGCTTTACATGTAGTCATTTATTAAAATCTCTAAAAAGACAAATACTTAGAAACGGAGGGATTACATGTGTAGAGACCCTATCGCACATGGCTACATGGATATCTTATAATTGTATAAGGGCCTGAGATGCATGCACCTGAATCAGCAAGAAACATGCACGGATGATAGTTGATGGCCTTTTTATAGGAGTACGAGTTTGAATTGTGCTCTCCGCGTGCCATCCTCCTTTTCCTGGCTATTGCTGTCACATGCTGTATCTTTGGGTAAGCCAAGTTGCTAGGGGTGAAAATTCGTAGCGGATAATCTGAAATATCCGATATTCGTATTGGAGAAAATGCCTATTCGTATCCGAAATATCCGCATCTGGACCAAAATGGAAATGGAAATTATCCGTATCCGAATTTATTAAACAAATAAAAAATAAAAATATGGTAGAAGATTTTGAGACAAATATGGATATGGAAGTGGATATATCCATATCCGAATAAGATTATGGGAGGTAATTTTCAAAATTCTAGACCCAATATTCCAATTATCCAACATAAAAGCCAAATAAGTGATCAAATTTTACTATTTATATGATTAAACTTATAAATTAGTATGCATTACAATAGTATTTATTCATAAACCTATTTATCATTGACTTATTGTATGTCATAAGTTGATTATTTCAGGTCACATAGGTATCGACTAATTTACTTAAGCAATATGTTGATATTATTCGTATCCGTTCCGAATCAAAAAAATATCCGATACGTATCCGTATTCGAATAATATCCGAGCCGCATCCGTATCCGATAATATCCGCATTCGGATTCGTATTCGTTTTGAAAATATGAAAATGGAAGTGGCAAGAGCACTATCCGATCCGCATCCGATCCGTTTCCACCCCTACAAGTTGCTACAAAATTACAGATATCAAGGTGAAATGAGTTCCATGTTTTATTTATTTTGTAGCAAAAGGTGTCAACCCCACATACAACTCATGTTTATGGGAGAGATTTATTTTAAATATATTTTGGGGAGTTTTTAATTTTTTTGTTAAGTTTTAATTTTTGAAACTAAGTACAATAGACCCATTAATCACATGTTTAAGTTGCTGGGACCGACAAAAATGCAAGCTCTAAGTTTCAACTGTGAAACATGATACGAGCGACCTACAAAATCATAAGTTTCAGAAGCTACGATCGGTAAAACCTTAAGTTTTAAGAATTGAAACTTAAAACTTACTATTCTCTCCCGAAATCCAACGACTTCACAGACCGCGAGGCAATCGGGTGACCATGTAGGGCTGGGCAGGTGCACGCTCTTGCACCTGCATGCCCCTGCCAAATTTTCGTATGTTTAAAGGTCTTTCAAGTAAAATAGTGTGTTATTACAAAAAGGAAAGAAAAAAGGTAAACTTGTAGAGAAAAATAGTTGAGTAAACGTCAGCATATTTTGGTCCAATTCTTGCTTTAGAATCACTACCAACGTCATGGTCAATGTTAGCGGGGCATGGAGTTTTTTATACCCCCAGCTCACGTGCATCCTGATGACCAATGCAATAAAATAAAATAGTAAAAATTTCGAAAACTACTGATTTTTATTTTGTGACAAAAATTGATGAATTCTTCAGCAATGTATAAAATGTCATGTGAAATGATATTTATGGAGGTTTGGTCAAAACGAACAAAATTGGTGATTCAAATAAACTATTGTAGGAAGCATTTTCTTGTATCAATTTTTTCCTAGACCTCTACGAATATCATTTCATCATTTAATATGGCACGTAATTGAAACATTTATTATTTCTTATCACAAAAATTCAGAATCTTTTGAATTCCTTTTTATTTTATTTTATTGTTCACGAAGGAGCATCTGTGCTCGGAATGGAAAGAACATTTTCGTTATGTTAGTGTCACTATCATATAATTATTTTTAAGCATGGCTGAAGCACCTTTAGAATAATATATGTTGATTAATATTTCAGCCACATAAAGCACCATCCCGTCTCGAGCTGTCTTTATCACGGAACTTTTTCTTTTCGGGAGAACTATTTTATTTTATTCCTAGAAGAAATCGATTGGTCTTTTTTAGCTCATGGAAAGTGATTTGTGCAATTATTTCCATAAATGTGCAATACCAGCTGTACCATCATCCACTTTAATTTATAGGATGTTCTATTGTACTCTACTCGCAAGACAGAAATTGTTGAGTATAATGTTTATTTAGAAAACATAGGATAGTGTAAGATTTATTCTACCTTGCCTTATACATCAATATGATCATGTACTCCTATATATATGTCCATGGGGCTCCAAGAATAAACTACGATTCCACCAAATCCCTCTCTATCATTTCTAACATGGTATCAGCCTAACCGATCCAAACCTTAGCCGCTGCCCGCCGCTTCCGCCCTGCTTCCGCCCCCGGGCGGCCGGCCTCCATGACCACCGCCGGGGGGCACGCTGCCCGTACCTGGGGTTTATCCGCCGGTCGTGTTGACTGACTGCCTAAGAGAGTCTTTTTTCCCGATCTCTGGATCCGGATTTTTTCTCTCTTGCCGATCATCTTGGTCAGTGTTTCTTTTTGGTTTTTCGTGTTGGAAATATGCCCTAGAGGCAATAATAAATTGGTTATTATCATATTTCCTGTTCATGATAATTGTTTATTATCCATGCTAGAGTTATATTGATCGAAAACTCAGATACATGTGTCGATCCATAGACAACAATATGTCTCTAGTGAGCTTCTACTAGACTGGCTCGTTGATCAATGATGGTTAAGATTTCCTAACCATAGATATGAGTTGTCATCTTGTAACGGGATCACATCATTAGGAGAATGATGTGATGGACAAGACCCAAACTATAAATGTAGCATATGACCGTGTCAAGTTTATTGCTATCATTTTCTGCATGTAAAGTATATGTTCCTATGACCATGACATCATGCAACGCACTGACACCGGAGGAATACCTTGTGTGTACCAAATGTTGCAATATAATTGGTGACTATAAAGGTGCTCTACAGGTATCTCCGAGGGTGTCCGTTGAGTTGGCATGGATCAAGACTGAGATTTGTCACTCCGTATGACGTAGAGGTATCTCAGGGCCCACTCGTTAATACAACATCACAAGAATCTTGCAAGCAATGTGACTAATAGGTTAGCCACGGGATATTTTATTATGGAACGAGTAAAGAGACTTACCAGTAACGAGATTGAACTAGGTATGGTGATACCGATGATCGAATCTCGGGCAAGTAACATACCGATAGACAAAGGGAACTACATATGGGATTAGCTGAATCCTTGACGTCGAGATTCGACGGATAAGATCTTTGTAGAATATGTGGGAACCAATATGGGCATCCAGGTCCCGCTATTGGTTATTGACCGTAGAGGTGTCTCGGTCATGTCTGCATAGTTCTCGAACCCGCAGGGTCTACACACTTATTGTTTGGTGATGGTATAAGTATAGTTGAGTCATTATGGTGGTTCCCGAAGGTTGTTCAGAGTCCCATATTAGATCCCGTACATGATGAGGAACTTCGGAAGGGTCCGGAGGCGAAGATTGATATATTGGGCGAAGGGTATTGGAGTCTGAAAAAGTTCCGTGGGTACCGGGTGATGACCAGCATGACCGAAAGGGGTTTCGGGGGGCCCCGGCAAGTGTTGGGGGGCTCATGGGCCAACGGGAGGGGGGAAACCAGCCCACTAAGGGGCTGTGCGCCCCTCACCCTTTCCCACGTAACCAGGGGAGGTGGGGCACCCCCTCTAGGCTTCCCTCCACCTGGCTTGGAGGGCAAGCCACCCTAGGGTTTCCCTAGGGGGCGCCCCCATCTGCCCTATGGCCGCCGCCCCCCTAGATAGGATCTAGGGTGCCCCCTCCTCCTTCCCCCTATATATAGAGAGGTAGAGAGAGGGCGGCCGCACCCTTGAGCAATCGTGGGGCCAAAAGGGAGAACCTTAGGGGCTCCATGGCAATCAGTTTCTCCCCCCCCCATGTGTAGGCGTACCTCTGTTGGCGATCAAGGTGGGCGGCGTGAAGAAGATGTTTTCATTCCGCCGTCTCTCCAGTTCCTCCAACTCCCTCTTCTTGTGCGCAGCCTTGGGGTCAAGCGGCTTAACCTCCTTCTTCCCCTTCGAAACAGCTGCCTTGGGCACCATCCAGGGCTCGGGGGGGGGGGGGGGGAAGAGAGCTTTGAGGTTGGAGCAGATTAAATGCGAGCGCCGGCGGCGGCGGTGAAGGCCATTTGTTCTTGGCGAAAGGAAGAAGATGGAACAGGGGAGGGCAGTAGTGGATGAGCAACGCCCCTTCGCGGTTACCATTTTATGGGGAAAGCGTGAGGGGGCTGGATCTTTGCCGCTTCCCCTAGCCGCGCTTGCCACAGACGCGCCTTGTTGGGTAACTCCAGCGGCACCCACAGTCCCACGACCCACAGTTACTGCGCAGATTGGACGTGCGATGGCAGGACCATCATACTTACGGATCGCTGTAAAAGATCATGGCAATTTTTCTCCGCCATGTGTGTCCATGCACGTTGTTGGGCCTAACTCAACGACGCCTCAGATGCGCATATGGGCTAGGTCCATGGGCTCCTGTCGGTGCACTAGAAACGAGGTCCCTAGTACTCCTAACTTGTGCACGGACAGTTGCAGCCTTCCTGGCAGGGTGCCTTGGCGGGAACTGAAGATAAGCCAGAGAAACCGCTCTTCATGAGACCAAGGAGTTCATTAAGAAGACTCAAGTAACCAGGGGATCTCCCAGGAAGGCCTCCCTTTCCGGGTAGGCGATCTCCGCAGGGTCAAAGCTACGCTTGGGGGCCAAATCCAAAGCGCCCCGGAAGATAGAGCCCGGCAGGCTCCATGCCGGAAAGCTTCCACTAGGACGCCACCGCTCCACCTCATCATATGTCAGTCACTAATCGGTGCGGCGTGGATCTCACAAGTGGCTAGGTGGAACACGTCGAGTACGTGGCAACCTACTAGAGAAGAGATTCACAATATTGACACCCGTCCTGATGGCGTGTCACGCTAATAAGAGGCAGATGGATAACCGGCGCGGCAAGCTTGCCGGGCTTCAACCTCAGCAAGACACCTACCAGTGCATTTATTGCACTTTGTCCTAACTGCCAGAGTTAGGTATGGTAGCACTATTGGCTATCTAATTTATGAATGACATTTTTGCCACTATGGTCACCCCTTAATCTATAAAAGGAGGCCCGAGGCAACCTAGCAAAGTATTCGAATCTTGAATCCCTCAACACTTGTACGCACATAGCTGCTCTCCCTGAGGCACACTTGTGGGGCTTGAGCGCTCCGCATCTTTGTGTTCCTCCAGATCAATCCACCATAGCAGGAGTAGGGTTTTATGCAGCAAAGCGGCCCGAACCTGGATAAAAGGGAGTAGTCCATCGCCGCGTCGTCCTGTTGTTTCTGATCTTTGTGCAATGTGATCGTAACCTTTGCCGAACCACAAAGGGGCGACCCTGCCCCATAGGTGATCGTGCTTCCCCCATGATAGTACAAGTGGTAGTAGTTACTACCCCTCCTCCCTCACCCGCTATACGCCCGGAATAACACGCCTCCTCGACACATTCAAACACCTCCATTAAACCGGTCTAGAAGCCGGCAAACCTATTCCGTCCACACGTCTGTTCACGAGCGGGTAACTTTACTTAAAATTTATTCGCTTTACATAAATTTTATTCTTAAAACAAGAAAATCATTGGCTCGTTCTATTAGTGCCATAGGATCAAGATGCAAAACAATTAGAATTATTATTCTCGGGACGCATACGATCAGCTTATTTGCCGCACTTTCACACTTACAATACTACCAAGTTTGAACAACATGTTATGGTGGTTGTCCTCTACATCATCATGCTATATTCCAGCTTGCAAGATTCACAACCAACCCATAAGATTCAAATAATAAGTACAACAAAGATGTCTACACATGTCAATGATTCACATATCAGAGCCAATAGTTACTGTACAACTAAATGTTGTGAGAAGGTGTACAAATAAATAAAAATCGTTTGATTCTTCATGTAAGCAATTTGATTCAAGGATTTTATGAAACATTGAAACTAGTTCTATTTATGGCCATGCAGGTCAAACATTGGCAGATGAAATGTTCTGCATCACTCGTGGCACTGACACTTCCAATATATGCATAAGCGGGTCGCTACTCTCCACCATGATCAGACCAGACTCATTTTATTTTGTTTCAAGTTGGTTGTCAACTTCTGGCTTACATACTTTGAAGTAGTGTAGAGCCCCATCCTTAGTATTTGACAAAAACGCATAGAAGAATCTAGTGGAATCATCAATCAACATCATGAAATATTTCTTTCCACCTTTAGTCAATACACCTTTCATCTCGCATAGATCTGAACGTATGAGCTCTAGTGGTGCCAGGTGGCTCTCCTTTGTAGGCTTGTTAGGCTTACGAGGATGCTTAGCTTGCACACACGCATGTAAATTATAGCCTTTTGATAAAGTTAAACTCGGGATTAAATCCATCTTGGCTAGCCATGTCATACAACCCAAGAACTTGGTGAATGCTTTTGACCATCCCAACATCTATAGTTGAGTATTCCTTTGAGCACATATAAAGAAAGATCATGATTATACTATAATAGTGGCACTAGTTGAAGCAACTTCATTTTCAAAACAAGAAAAGATTGCGATAGAATAGCTTTATTAAAAATACAACATTAGCCAAGTATGACAAAGCACGAGCATGTGGATAAATGACAGTACTGACCTGTGTGAGATGACTTTGGAAGATCAAGTTATTCTTTAGAACCCCGTATCTTGACATGAAGGCGATTCATTGACATGTATCAACAACCTCAGTTGGCAGTAGAAGGAGGAGTGTTGACTCATTCTAATCTGTTCTTTTGTGTAGTTCAACTAAAATTATGGCGCCCGCCATGCTGCGAGGGAGAGAGGGGGCCCGCGCCACCTCGATGGATGGCCAAATGGACTCAACTAGTTCAGTGCACATGCTATGTGATTGATGAAGTGCACATGGACTTGATTCTATCGGATACGCCTTCTACAATTTATCTACATTGGAAATGAAATGGTAGCTAAGACGGTATGTCTATTTTAAATGTATTATGCTACCTCTTGAGCATGCGTTGGTTTTCGCTTGAAGAGGAAAGGGTGATGCAGCAAAGCAGCGTAAGTATTTCCCTCATTTTTTAGAACCAAATTATCAATCCAGTAGGAGACCACGCGTGAGTCACGTCGTACCTACACAAACAAATAAGAACCTCGCAACCGACGCGATAAAGGGGTTGTCAATCCCTTCCCGGCCACTTGCAAGAGTGAGATTGATAGAGATAATAATAATAAGATAAATATTTTTGGTATTTTTATGATATAAACTAAAAGTAAAGATTGCAAAATAAAATAGATCGGACACTTGTATGATGGAAAATAGACCCGAGGGCCATAGGTTTCACTAGTGGCTTCTCTCAAGATAGCATAAGTATTACGGTGGGTGAACAAATTACTGTCGAGCAATTGATAGAATTGAGCATAGTTATGAGAATATCTAGGTATGATCATGTATATAGGCATCACGTCTGTGACGAGTAGACCGACTCATGCCTACATCTACTACTATTACTCCACACATCGACCTCTATCCAGTATCCATCTAGAGTATTAAGTTCATAAGAACGGAGTATCGCTTTAAGCAAGATGACATGATGTAGAGGGATAAACTCATGCAATATGATATAAACCCCATCTTTTTATCCTCGTTGGCAACAATACAATACGTGTCGTTTCCCTTTCTATCACTGGGATCAAGCATCGCAAGATTGAACCCAAAGCTAAGCACTTCTCCCATTGCAAGACAGATCAATCTAGTAGGCCAAACCAAACTGATAATTCGAAGAGACTTGCAAAGATAACGAATCATACATAAAAGAATTCAGAGAAGATTGAAATATTGTTCATAGATAATCTTGATCATAAAACCACAATTCATCGGATCTCAACAAATACACTGCAAAAGAAGATTACGTCGAATAGATCTCCAAGAAGATCGAGGAGAACTTTGTATTGAGATCCAAACAGAGAGAAGAAACCATCTAGCTAATAACTATGGACCCAAAGGTCTAAGGTAAACTACTCACACATCATTGGAGAAGCTATGTTGTTGATGTAGAAGCCCTCCGTGATCAATGCCCCCTCCGGCGGAACGTGGGAAAAGGCCCCAAGATGGGATCTCACGGGTATAGAAGGTTGCAGCGGTGGAATTAGGTTTTTGTGGTGTGCTCTGATATTTTCAGGGTACATAGGTATATATAGGAGGAAGAAGTAGGTCGGTGGAGCCACGAGGGGCCCATGAGGGTGGAGGGCGCGCCTAGGGGGGTAGGTGCGCCCCCTGCCTCGTGGCATCCTCGTTGATTGCTTGACGTCCACTCCAATTCCCGTGGATCACGTTTGTTCCAAAAATCATGCTCCCGAAGGATTCATTCCGTTTGGACTCCGTTTGATATTCTTTTTCTGTGAAACACTGAAATAGGCAAAAAACAGCAATTTGGGCTGGGCCTCCGGTTAATATAGGTTAGTCCCAAAAATAATATAAAAGTGTATAAATAAGCCCATTAAACATCCAAAACGGAATATATAATAGCATGGAACAATAAAAAATTATAGATACGTTGGAGACGTATCAAGCATCCCCAAGCTTAATTCCTGCTCATCCTCGAGTAGGTAAATGATAAAAACAAAATTTTTGATGTGGAATGCTTCCTAACATATTTATCAATGTAATTTTCTTTATTGTGGCATGAATGTTCAGATCCGAAAGATTCAAGATAAATGTTTAATATTGACATAAAAATAATAATACTTCAAGCATACTAACTAAGCAATCATGTCTTCTCAAAATAACATGGCCAAAGAAAGTTATCCCTACAAAATCATATGGTCTGGCTATGCTCTATCTTCATCACACAAAATATTAAATCATGCACAACCCCGATGACAAGCCAAGCAATTGTTTCATACTTTTGATGTTCTCAAACTTTTTCAACTTTCACGCGATACATGAGCGTGAGCCATGGACATAGCACTATAGGTGGAATAGAATGGTGGTTGTGGAGAAGACAAAAAGGAGAAGATAGTCTCACGTCAACTAGGCGTATCAACGGGCTATGGAGATGCCCATCAATAGATATCAATGTGAGCGAGTAGGGATTTCCACGCAACGGATGCACTAGAGCTATAAGTGCATGAAAGCTCAACAAAAGAAACTAAGTGGGTGTGCATTCAACTTGCTTGCTCACGAAGACCTAGGGCAATTTGAGGAAGCCCATCATTGGAATATACAAGCCAAGTTCTATAATGTAAAGTTCCCAATAGTTTATGAAAGTGACAATATAGGAGACTCTCTATCATGAAGATCATGGTGCTACTTTGAAGCACAAGTGTGGAAAAGGATAGTAACATTGTCCCTTCTCTCTTTTTCTCTCATTTTTTGGGGCCTTCTTTTTTTTTGGCCTCTTTTTTTTCGTCCGGAGTATCATCCCGACTTGTGGGGGAATCATAGTCTCCATCATCCTTTCCTCACTGGGACAATGCTCTAATAATAATGATCATCACACTTCTTTTTTACTTAGAACTCAAAAATTACAACTCAATTCTTAGAACAGAATATGACTCTATGTGAATGCCTCCGACGGTGTACCGGGATATGCAATGAATCAAGAGTGACATGTATGAAAAATTATGAACGGTGGCTTTGCCACAAATACGATGGCAACTACATGATCATGCATGGCAATATGACAATGATGAAGCGTGTCATAACAAACAGAACGGTGGAAAGTTGCATGGCAATATATCTCGGAATGTCTATTGAAATGCCATAATAGGTAGGTATGGTGGCTGTTCTGAGGAAGGTATATGGTGGGTGTATGATACCGGCGAAAAGTGCGTGGTAATAGAGAGGCTAGCAAATGTGGAAGGGTGAGGGTGCGTATAATACATGGACTCAATATTAGTCATAAAGAAATCACATACTTATTGCAAAAATTTATTAGTTATTGAAACAAAGTACTACGCGCATGCTCCTAGTGGGATAGATTGGTAGGAAAAGACCATCGCTCGTCCCCGACCGCCACTCATAAGGAAGGCAATAAATAAATAAATCATGCTCTGACTTCATCACATAACGGTTCACCATACGTGCATGCTACGGGAATCACAAACTTCAACAAAAGTATTTCTCAAATTCACAACTGCTCAACTAGCATGACTCTAATATCACCATCTCCATATCTCAAAACAATTATCAAGTATCAAACTACTCATACTATTCATTGCACTTATATGAAAGTTTTTATTATGCCTAAAAGAAAATTACCACGCTGTTCTAAAGGACTCTCAAAATAACATAAGTGAAGCATGAGATATCAACTATTTCTATAAAATAAAACCACCACCGTGCTCTAAAAGATATAAGTGAAGCACTAGAGCAAAAACTATGTAGCTCAAAAGATATAAGTGAAGCACATAGAGTATTCTAATAAATTCTGATTCATGCGTGTCCCTCTCAAAAGGTGTGTACAGCAAGGATGATTTTGGTAAAATAAAAAGAAAAGAATCAAATCATACAAGATGCTCCAAGCAAAACACATATCATGTGGTGAATAAAAATATAGCTCCAAGTAAAGTTACCAATGAAGGAAGACAAAAGAGGGGATGCCTTCTGGGGCATCCCCAACCTTAGAATTTTTGGTGTCCTTGGATTTTACCTTGGGGTGCCTTGGGCATCCCCAAGCTTAGGCTCTTTCCACTCCTTGTTCCATAATCCATCAAATCTTTACCCAAAACTTGAAAACTTCACAACACAAAACTTAACAGAAAATCTCGTGAGCTCTGTTAGCGAAAGAATACAAAACACCACTTCAAGGTACTGTAATGAACTCATTCTTTATTTATATTGGTGTTAAACCTACTGTATTCCAACTTCTCTATGGTTTATAAACTCCATTACTAGCCATAGATTCATCAAAATAAGCAAACAACACACGAAAAACAGAATCTGTCAAAAACAGAACAGTCTGTAGTAATCTGTATCAAACGCATACTTATGGAACCGCAAAAATTCTAAAATAAATTTCTGGACGTGAGGAATTTATCTATTAATCATATTCAAAAATAATTAACTAAATAGCACTCTCTAATAAAAAATGGCAGCAATTCTCGTGAGTGCTAAAGTTTCTGTTTTTTACAGCAAGATCAAAAAGACTTTCCCCATGTCTTCCCAACGGCTCTACTTGGCACAAACACTAATTAAACACAAAAACACAACCAAAATAGAGGCTAGATAAATTATTTATTGAATAACAGCAAGGAAAAATATTGGGTTGTCTCCCAACAAGCGCTTTTCTTTTAAAGCCTTTTAGCTAGGCAAAAGATTTCAATGATGCTCACATGAAAGACAAGAATTGAAGCACAAAGAGAGCATCATAAAACACGTGACAAACACATCTAAGTCAAACATAATTCCTATGCATAGGAATCTTATAGGCAAACAAATTATCAAGGCAAGCAAAAACTAGCATATGAAAGGAAGCGGAAAGAAACAGTAGTAATCTCAACATAACGAGATGTAATTTAGTAACATGAAAATTTCTACCACCATATTTTCCTATCTCATAATAATTACATGTAGGATCATAAGCAAATTCAACAAAATAGCTATCACATAAAATATTTTCATCACGATCCACATGCATGCAAAGTTGACACTCTTCCAAAATAGTGGGATTAACATTAACTAAAGTCATTGTCCGACGTGGGGCTCCGTCTAACCCTTAAGGTTCGAACACTGGGGTGCGCGCGGAGTCTTTCCCTCCTACCGATCTAATCTCTAGCTCGCTAAGATCTTGCGGACGAACTCAACGAACTCGCAACACAGAAAGACACGGGGTTTATACTGGTTCGGGCCACCGTTGTGGTGTAATACCCTAGTCCAGTGTGGTGGTGGATTGCCTCTCGGGCTGATGATGAATAGTACAAGGGGAAGAAAAGCCCCCTGAGGTTGAGGTGTTCTTGTGCTTTCAGACTTGTGTGTCTCTGTGGGTCTGATGAGTTCTCTTCAGGTCTCTTCAGGTCTCTCCCCTACTATGGTGGCTAGTCCTATTTATAGAGGCCCTGGTCCTCTTCCGAAATATTGAGCGGGAAGGGAGCCAACAATGCGGGCTAATTCGAAGGGGGACAGCTAGTACAAGCTATCCTGACAAAAGCTGCCTTTGCCTGCACAAAGCTCTGGTGGTGACGCCGTCTTGGGCTTCACGATGACCTCCGTCTTGCAGTCCACGGTTTTGGTCTTGTTGCACCGAAATGGCAACCTTTGCCTGAGGCCTCGGTGCTCCGCGGCTGCGCTTGCCTCCTTTGCACCAAAGAGGAAACAAGGACGCTGCACGCGCTGGCGCCCGCCTGGCGCCCTCCTGGTGTCGATCGTCATGGCTCATGTCACTAGAGCCTTGTGAGGTTTGCCCCGCCTTGCTATCTCCGCTCCTCGTGAGCCTGCCTGACCAGGCCGCTCCAGAGGAGGTCTTGTGTCGTTCGCCTCGCGAGGCTTGGCCCATCGCGAGGGTCTTGGGTGCCTTGTTGGTGAAGATGGGACGTACGGCCTGCTGGCTCGGCCACGCCATGGGCCGCAGGCAGGCAAGTCTGGGGACCCCTGTTCCCAGAACGCCGACAGTAGCCCCCGGGCCCAAGGTGCGCACGGGCTTGGCTTCGCGGCGAAGCCAAAGGTCAGGTTCGGAGCATCGCAGGCCCCAAAAGCCTGTGGCCTCGATTGACGCATGGCGGTTGATTGGACGTGGGAGTCTCCGCTTCCCCATGTTGCCCTTGAATCTGCCCGGCTATGCGGCCCTGCTTCTTGCATAGTTATTCTTCCCTCACCGTGCCCGGCTCTTCCAATCTCCCTGCTCCTTCGACGTCCTGCTCTGCCTTCCCAATCCAACTTGCGCTCCGCCCGCTTCACCGCCATGGCGCCGAAACAAGCTGGGAAGGGAAAGAAACCCTTTTCCTCGCCAACTGTGCCTCCATCCTTCGAGCCGGCGCTCGGTCGGCCTTGGGTGCTCAATGATGAGGCCATGGGCAAGGTGCCCCCCATGCTCGCCTCCAGCTTCAACGAGTGGGGAGAGACACCGGCCTGGCCTACGTCTCGCTCCAGCATGGCTCGGGCAGTCACCGAGGTTCCGGTCTTCATTGACGCCCTGTGGGCTGGCCTGCTTCCTCCCTTCTCCGCCTTCTTCAACGTGGTTCTCGAGCACTATCAGATCCACATGCTCCATCTCGACCCTCAATCTGTAACCCTTCTTGCCGTCTTCGCTTTCGTGTGTGAGTCCAGGGTGGGCATCGCCCCCTCCGTGGCACTCCTCCGCCACTTCTTCTCGCTGCATCTCACCAGTGCCCGGCAGAGCTCAGGGTGTGTGGGCTTCCAGGCCGTGGCTGCGACAGCAGGCATGGGGATCGACTTTGAGCTCCCTTCATCCACAAGCGAGTTCCACACACAATGGGTGTTTGTCGATGCCAACATGCTCAACCCTCTGCTCCAAGCTCCGGTGGGGCCTACCATTCCAAACTCCAGCTAGGGCCATCAGAAGCTCACGAGCCCCTGCCTTGCCCCCGTCTGGGCTAGGCTGAGGTGGTTGAAGGACCATGGCGTGACTGTGCCCATGGTGGTGAGGGAGTTCGTCAGGCGTCGAGTTGCTCCGCTTTAGCGCCATTCTCGCCCGATGTGGGACTTGCTCAGCAGTCAGGACAACATGAGGGTTCAGGAGGAGGGGCTCCCTCTCGCTGTGCGGCAAACGGTGCTCACGGTCCTATCTGGTGTCCATCTGTCGGATGAGATGCCTAGGAAAAGTTGCATGTTGTACCGCTGCGAGAACAAGGCCACCTTTGCCGCGAACATGCCTTCCTTTGATGAGTGGGGGCTGCGCCCAATTCTCTTGGTGGGGCCCTGCGAGAATCCCGTCATCGTTGTCCCATTCTTTGCCGCCGGTGCCGAGCTCCACCTAGGTGATGGTGCGGGGGAGCGAGCGGCGACGGTGGCCGGCTGCTCAGATGTTGAGGAGCACATGTCGAGCGGTGATCCCGGGGCTTCGTCCTCGGGAGCTTGCGACGCCCCTCCTGAGGCGCCGATCGCTGATGAGATGCGGCATGCGGCTCCCGAGGCCGAGGCTCCAGGAGCCTCGGGAGGTCACGGCGAGGAAGAGCCGGGCTATTCGCCACAGCCGGGCTCCCCTGAGGCTCTCCCTCTTGGTTCTTCTTCGGCTCCGCCGCGCACCGGCCGTCACATCCAGCACTTTGGTCGCCTTTTTGTGGACTTCGAGGAGCTCCGCAAGAGGAAGGGATCTCCCAGCGGCAGCAACATCTTCGGGCCGTTGAAGTGACGGAAGTACATCTCTATCGATGAGTAACTACCTTATCTAGTGATCTTCTATGTGCTGCCTTCCTTTCCCGACGATTGTCCCCTCGGGTCCCCTTCTGCTAAGGCTACGAAATCTCCAGAGAAGCTGCTCCCTCTCGTCCCATCGCGCCCGCCAAGCTCCAGCGCTACAGGCTCGGACGCTACCCATGGCATGGGGTCAGCCAGGGGAGTTGGTCTGTCATCAAGGCGCCCCGAGCTTGCGCCTTCGCCGTCCTTTCTTCGCGGCCTTGCTCGGAGCACAATAGGCGTGCCAATGGCTCCTCCCTTGGTCATGGTTGGTAGATGGCTATCCTTGATCCTGGAGTCTCCTTCAAGCAGCAGGCCTTGTTCAGTTCGGGCCCCCTGCGAGGGTCAGCTGGCGCCTGGGGCCGCGCCAGCCCCCAGCCCCTAACCGGGAGATGGTGCACCACTTGAAGCTCCACCCACAGCCCCCAAGGTGGAGGACGAGGTGGGCCGAGCGTTCAAGCTCGAGCGCGGGCGCAGCGTGGTCCGCCACGAGCTCTTCCAGAAGGCGATGGGCGCGATGAACCGCCTTGGTGAAGAGCTTGCTGGTGTCGACTCGCGTCTTGAGGCTGAAGGTCTTCGGTTGGTGGAGGAGCGGCACCAGCTGCGAGTGGGCATCAACCTCGGTCGTTATCATCGCGACCTCGAGAACGCGAAGGCTGAGGCGTCCCTCAAGATTGCCAATGAGTCCCGCTCGCGAGCCTTGGAAGAAGCTCACGAGGCCGATCGCCGCCGCGAGGCTGCGGAGCAGCGCACGTGGGAGCTCCAGGCCTGGAGCGCGTCCCTTGAGCAGCAGGTCGAGGCGCGCGGGGCCGCCCTTGCGTCGATGAGGGGGACGCTTGCGGAGGAAGAGGAGGTCCGACGGTGCAAGGAGACGCTGGCCCTGGAAGCCGTGGAGCGCAGCCTCGAGCTCGAGCGACTGGAGACGAGGGAGCGTCAAGTCGCTCAAGCTGAAGATGTCGTCGGGGCCCGCGAGGCCAGAGTCGAGGAGGAGATCAATCGCCGGGTGGCCGAGGTTCGTGCAGATCTGGAAGGCAGGTACGACTTGAAGCTGAAGCTCGCTGGTCAGGAGGGTGCGGGCAGGGCTGCCGCCGTCAGGCCCAGGTTGGACGAGGCTGAGAGGCGTGCAGAGGCCACAGCTGCCGCCCTGGTCACGGCGCAGGCGGACTTAGCCTCCGCCCGCGCCGAGCTGTCTTCCCTCCGGAAACGAGTTGATGATGCTAAGGCTGTCGCATGGCAAAACAGGGATGTCAGAGTAATGGGCCACGGGTAGGCTAACCCAAGCCCCATAACCTTTCAAGATATCGGGGCAGGCTGCGCCCCTCAAGACCACAGGGCAAAGAGCCACCTCCTGGGGAGTCTACGGCAAGGCAACCGACTACCCGCTCACGGCCGAGTCCCAGGGGCGACTTCCAAAGAAGCCGGCTTTGGGGAGTCGGCTGGTGACTCCAACAAACCGTGACCTCATCGAAGGGGACGTGGTAGGGGCGTGGCTACAATGAAGCCCACTCCCCACCCCTTACCAAGGGCAGGCATGGCTACAGCACGCCGTACTTGGGAAGATCTCCCCGCAGCGTGGCACTGTTGCCCGTCCGGCCCTGACATCAGCACCACTGTACCGGGTCCTGCGCCCACGACGGCTTGTCTGTACGGCCTGGAGGCAGCGGGGCCCACCAGTCAGCGAGACCTCGGGAGACGGCGGGAGAACCACCAGTCGGACCCATCGGGAGTCGGCCGAGCCCTCCCCCGGGGCCCACGCGCCATTAATCAAGAAGAGATGGGGAGTGGCCACAGTGATCGCCCGCCAGGCGGCGGGGCTGTTGCCACGACCCCATGACCAAGCTTGCGTCATCAGGAGCATGACTTCAGTAATCAGCAGCCGGCAAGACCCGCCCGCGGCGGATGCGGCCTGTCGGCTCCGTACCAGACCAGTCGGCGGGGCCCACCAGTCGGCGGGCCCCAGCAGTCGGCGGAGAAGTCGGAGGTCGGAGGCACTGACGGCTGGGCCCGCACCCAGTCGAATTACCATTGTACCCCTGGGGGGTAGGCCTATATAAACCCCCCACGGCACCCATGCAAAGGGTTGGATCCCAGTAGCTCTATACCATACCAGATAGAAGGAGAGAGCTACCCTTGCCCTCTCCTACCACCAAACATAGCTCAAGGAGCAACCGTGTAAACACTTGACCATAGTGATCATGCGGAGGCCCCGCAGAGCAGCAGTAGGGGTATTATCTCCCCGGAGAGCCCCGAAGCTGGGTAAGATTCGCCGGCGTGCATGTCTTCGCCTCATCCCGTTTCCAGGCACTGGCGATGTTCTACTCGCGCCCACCATGATAAGCCATCCATTGGCATATGTCGCACCAAACCCCCGACATTTGGCGCCCACCGTGGGGCATGGTGCACCGCCGTCCGGAGATCTGTTCTGGACGGGAACCCTTTTCCTCCCTGGCGAGCGCAGCCAACCAGGCACGCCAGACGAAGTTTGCGTCGACGCGCTGCGCGGCGTTGAGATCGCCTGCGCAGCCAGCTCCTTGGCCGAACTTGTCGGCGAGGTCCGCCTCTCCGACGAACCTGCGTCCGACGCAGGCACAGGCGACCCCGAAAAACTCCTCGCGGGCCTCCTTGATCAACTCCACGTTTCCGGCGAGCCTGCCATAGACTTGGAGTCTGTAGGCTCCACCGACCCGATGCTGGTCAACTCCGACACCGCGTTGGTCGACGCGTTCCCCACCAACATGGTGGTCTACGACGAACCTCTCCCCCACGCGGAGAGCGACGGAAGCACCGTCACTGAGGTGCTGGTCATCAGTCATGACGAGTTCCCTGGCGGAGGGGTGCCAGACTCACTCGGCGCGGCGCTGCAAGACCTAGCTGCGCCCATTCCAGAAGATGCTGACGCAGAGACGTTAGAAGCACGCCGCCTTCAGCTTGTTGAAGGCGCGAAGAAGCTGGCCAGCATGAGACGCTTGTCAGAAGCTTACCAGCGGGAGATGGATCGCGCTGTTGGCGGCTCGCCGGCCCCGGCAGGGCCCAGCCGCCTTGGCGCGGTTCAGCAGCGCGGCGTAGCCATCGCCAGCCTGTTTGGGGCTATCCGCCCCGTGTATGCCACGCCAGGGAAGAACATCCGAGCCGCAAAGGCAGCGGCGGATGAGCTGGACAATTTCGAGGGCGAAGAGCGCTGCCTCATGATGGAGCGAGTCCAGCGGCTCCTCAACGCGGCCGCCACGCAGAACGAGGCCGGCTGCCGCACGGAGGCGTCGCAGCGGCCAAACGACGACCCGCACCGAGATCAAGGCGCGACGTCTCGGACGCCGACTGGCGGTGCCCGAGGAAGGAAGGACAAGGAGCCGGCTGTCAGCCACAGTCGGACTCGGATTACCATAGAGCGCGACCGAGACAGCCACCCGAGAGCAGTGGAACAACGGGACGACTGTCCGCCTCCCCCTCCCCGCAAGGAGAGGCGAGTCTCCCCGCCGCCTGTTGACCATCCGACTCTCGATGACCACCTTGGCCGCCGAGAGGGAGTTGGAGAGAATGACGCCCGCCACCAGATCGACCGACTTCACCGGTCCCTAGCGCTGGAAGAAGAAGACGAGCTGGGTCCGCCTTGTTTCGGGCCCCGCATTCGGGACGAGCCCTTTCCCAGAGGGTTCACGCTCCCAAGAGACACGCCCAAGTATACCGGCTCCGTGAAGCCGGAAGACTGGCTAGTCGACTACTCCACGGCTGTTAGCATAGCAAACGGCAACAAGCGTGTTGCCATAAAGTACGTTCCGCTCATGCTCCAGCGCACGGCCCGAACATGGCTGAACAGCCTAAAGGCCCGCAGCATCAACAACTGGGTCGACTTCATCGAAGCATTCGTCCGCAATTTCACTAGCACGTACAAGCGTCCTCCCAAGCCTCGTCAGCTCTCCTTGTGTGTGCAAGGTCCTGACGAGTCGACTCGCGACTACCTCACGCGTTGGGCTGAGCTCCGGAACTCCTGCGAGGGCGTGCACGAGGTGTAGGCCATCGAGTACTTCACAGCCGGGTGCCGAGAAGGCACCCTCCTCAAGCACAAGGTCCTCTGCGATGAGCCAGAAACCCTCGACGAGCTACTGATCATAGCGGACAAGTATGCTACGGCCGACTCCTCCATGAAGACGGAAATTCAAATCAGCACGACTGGCAAAGTAGCTCCTCAGGCTCCAAGAACTCCAGGGGCAGACACCGGCCGGCGACAACAGCAGGGCGACAACAAGCGCAAGGCCCCGCAGCCGGCTTCTAGCAGTCGGCAGGTCGCGACCGTTGAAGCCCAGCAGCTAGAAGAGCAGCCTCCGCCCAAGCGACAAAAAGGCGGCAAGCCGAACTAGTTGCCGACCATCTCCTACGAGCAGACCTTGGATGGACCTTGCAAGTTCCACAGCGGCGCGAAGCCGTCGAATCACACCACCCAGAAGTGCCACTGGCTGACCAGGATCGCCAAGGGAGACGGCCTCCTGCCACCCCCGCCTGCTGGGCAGCCGCCTCCACCTCTGCCCCAGCAGCCGGCAGTCAGGCCAGTCGGTGCGATACAAGACGAATACCTTGAAGAGCATGGAGCCTACGTGGTGTTCACCAGTATGGCTGATGATCGACGCAGGAGGCGGCTGCAGCGACAAGAGGTGAACGCAGTAGCCTCAGAGACGCCAGAGTTCATGCACTGGTCTGCGAGGCCCATCAGCTGGAGCAGGGCTGACCACCCAGAAGTGATGCCGAGTCCGGGCTCCTACGCCTTGGTCCTGGACGCCACCTTTGCCATGAACAAACGGGTCGCGCGTTTCTCGCGAGTTTTGATAGATGGGGGCAGCAACATCAATATCATGTACAAGGACACCATGGAGAAGTTAGGAATCAAGCAGAGATAGCTTCAGAACAGCCGGACTGTGTTCCACAGCATTGTCCCTGGGCTTTCCTGCTCACCAATCGGCAAGATCCTGATTGACGTCCTCTTTGGGGACAAAGATCACTTCTGAAGAGAGTCTATTTGGTTTGAGGTAGTGGACCTTGAGAGCCCATACCATGCGCTACTTGGCCGACCGGCCTTGGCCAAGTTCGTGGCGGTCCCCCACTACGCCTACCTCAAGATGAAGATGCCCAGTTCCAGGGGAATTCTGACTGTGGCCGGCGACTATCGGAAGTCGTCCGCGTGCGCGGCCGAGAGCAGTCGGCTGGCCGAGTCCCTGGTGATTGCAGCTGAGAAGCGACTCCTTGAGCGAGTTGTGGCGATGGCCGTCAAGCAGTCGGAGATATCGCCCGACCCGAAGGAGTCGGAAGCCGAAGGTTCGTTCAAGCTGGCAAAGAGACAAAGAAGATACCCTTGTATCCGGAGCGCCCAGAGAGGTACGCCATCGTAGGTGCAAACCACGACAGCAAATAGGAAGGCGAGCTCGTCGATTTCCTCCGTGAGAATCGGGACATCTTCGCATGGCCTCCCAAGGACATGCCAGGTGTACCGACGGATTTCGCCGAGCACAAGTTACACGTCCGATCTGATGCAAAGCCGGTCAAGCAGCCCCTGCGCCGCTTATCAGAAGAGAAGAGAAGAGTTGTCGGAGAAGAGATAGCCCGACTCCTAGCAGCCGGCTTCATTATGGAAGTTTTCTTCCCAGAGTGGCTGGAAAATCCGGTCCTGGTGCTAAAGAAGAACAAGCAATGGCAAATG
The DNA here is from genome assembly GCF_056163025.1 of Triticum urartu. Classification (NCBI taxonomy): domain Eukaryota; kingdom Viridiplantae; phylum Streptophyta; class Magnoliopsida; order Poales; family Poaceae; genus Triticum; species Triticum urartu. The sequence continues at coordinate 426,451,150 of NC_141874.1, read as the reverse complement.
TGTATTGACTACACGAGCCTCAACAAGGCCTGCCCCAAGGACCCATTTGCTCTACCAAGAATTGACCAGGTGATAGACTCCACAGCCGGATGCGAGTTGTTGAGCTTCTTGGACGCATACTTAGGATATCACCAGATCAAGCTGAATCCGGCTGACAGATTGAAGACCGCCTTCATCATGCCATTTGGAGCGTTCTGCTACCTCACCATGACGTTCGGCTTAAGGAATGCTGGCGCCACCTTTCAGCATTGCATGCAGAAGTGCCTCCTCAAGCAGCTCGGCAGGAACACCCACGTTTACATGGACGACGTGGTGCTGAAGACGGAAAAGCGAGGAACACTGCTGGAAGACCTCAAAGAGACCTTTGAGAACCTGTGCCGGTTCCAGATCAAGCTCAACCCCGAGAAGTGTGTCTTCGGAGTACCAGCCGGCCAGCTGCTAGGTTTCCTGGTCTCTGAACGCGGCATAGAATGCAACCTAGTAAAAATCAAGGTCATCGAGAGAATGGAGGTACCCAGCCGACTACTGGATGTGCAGAAGTTCACCGGCTGCTTGGCGTCCATCAGCCGATTCATCAGTCGGCTGGGCAAGAAAGCTCTCCCCTTATACCAACTCATGAAGAAGACCACTTTTTTCGAGTGGAAACATAAGGCGGACGAAGCTTTCCACCAGTTGAAGAAGATGCTGACTACTCCACCCGTCCTGGCGACTGCGACTCCCAAGGAACCTATGCTCCTGTACATCGCCGCCACCAGCCGAGTAGTCAGCACGGTCATTGTAGTAGAGCGCAAGGAGGAAGGCAAGGCGCTAACTGTCCAGAGACCAGTATATTACCTGAGCGAGGTACTATCGACCTCCAAGCAGAACTACCCTCCCTACCAGAAGATGTGCTATGGCGTGCACTTTGCTGCCAAGAAATTGAAGCCTTACTTTCAAGAGCATCCAATCACAATGGTCTGCACGGCTCCACTTGCCGAGATCATCGGTAGACGAGATGCCTCTGGTCGAGTGGCCAAGTGGACCATAGAGCTAGCTCCTTACACCATCTACTACCAGCCCTGCACTGTATCAAATCACAAGCGCTGGCCGACTTCCTCGTCGACTTGGCCAAGACCTAGTACCTGCCTCCAGCGCCTGACTCCACCCATTGGCGGATGCACTACGACGGCTCCAAGATGCGCACTGGCTTGGGAGCCGGCGTCGTCCTCACCTCTCCCAAAGGTGACAAGCTGAAATATGCACTGCAAATCCATTTTGCCGCCTCCAACAACGTGGCTGAGTACGAGGCGCTCATTCACGGGCTCCGGCTTGCCAAAGAACTTGGCATCTGCCGGATTTTGTGTTATGGCGACTCGGACTTAGTGGTCAAACAGTCATCTGGCGACTGGGACGCGAAAGACGCAAACATGGCGAGCTACCATTTCCTCGTGCAGCAACTCAGCGGGTATTTCGAAGGGTGCGAGTTCCTCCATGTGCCAAGAAACGACAACGACCAAGCAGACGCCTTGGCACGAATCGGCTCTACCCGCCAAGCAATACCATCTGGCGTCGCCCTTCAACGCCTCCTCAAGCCGTCTGTCAAGCCTTCACCAGAATCAGACTCCATTTTTGTGCCGGCTCCTCCCGAAGACGACGGATCCGACTCCAAAGCTCCGGCAGTCGGAACGGGGACTTTGGCGGGTGACTCCAAAGCTGCCTCAGTCGAGCCCGGCCCGGGGACTGCGGTGACGGACTCGAAGATTCTAGAACTCGGCCCAAGGACCGCGCCAGTCGGCCTGGGGACTTCATCAGCCAAGCAAGCGGCTGTTGACTCCAGCCCGCCGCCTCCCAGCCCAGCCGCCCTCGTCCAAGTCGCAGTTCTGGTAGTCGAAGAAATAGCAGCACCTTCTTGGGCCCAGCCCATCCTCAAATTCCTAGTGAACAAAGAGCTACCAATTGATGAGACCTCAGCTCGGCAAGTACAACGCCGGGCGGCAGCCTATACCATAATCAACAGAGAGCTGGTCAGGCGCAGCGTCACTGGTGTCTACCAGCGCTGCGTAGAGCCAGAGCAAGGTCAGGCGATCCTCAAAGACATCCATCAAGGCGAATGCGGCCACCATGCGGCTTCAAGAGCAATCGTCGCCAAAGCTTTTCGGCACGGATTCTTTTGGCCGACTACCTTGGAAGAGGCCAAGGAGTTGGTCCAAAAATGCAAAGGGTGCCAGAAGTTCAGCTCCAAGCCGCACCAGCCAGCTTCTGCGCTCAAGACCATCCCCATTGCTTGGCCTTTCGCAGTTTGGGGTCTAGACATGGTGGGACCATTCAAGACAGCACGAGGTGGCCTAACTCACCTACTTGTCGCAGTAGACAAGTTCACCAAGTGGGTGGAAGTGAAGCCAATTAAGAAACTGAACGGTACGACTGCCGTGACCTTCATCACCGATATCACAATTCGGTATGGCATACCACACAGGATCATCACCGACAATGGCATAAATTTTGCCAAAGGCGCCTTGGCCCGTTTCTGCGCAACACAGGGCATCCGACTGGACCTAGCGTCCGTCGCCCACCCGCAGTCAAACGGCCAAGTGGAGCGAGCAAACGGCCTCATCCTGTCCGGCATCAAGCCTCGGTTGATCGAGCCTCTGGAGCGCTCGGCTGGCTGCTGGCTCGACGAGCTGCCAGCCGTCCTCTAGAGTCTGCGCACGACTCCAAACAAGTCAACCGGCTTCACAATCTTCTTCCTCGTCTATGGTGCCAAAGCCGTCATCCCAATGGACATAGAGTTCGACTCCCCACGAGTCACCATGTACACCGAGGAGGAAGCAGAAGAAGCACGACAAGACGGCGTCGATTTGCTGGAAGAGGGCCGGCTGTTGGCACTCAGCCGTTCCAGCATCTACCAGCAGAGCCTACGCCGATACCACAATAGGAAGGTCAGGCCAAGAACTTTCCAAGAAGGCGACCTTGTGCTCCGGCTGATCTAGCGAACAGCCGGCCAGCACAAGCCGTCGCCGCCTTGGGAAGGCCCTTTCATCACCAGCAAAGTACTAGGCAACGATTCCTACTACCTGATCGAGGCTCAAAAGCCCCGAGCACGCAAGAAGGATGACTCCGGCAAGGAGACAGAGCGGCCATGGAATGCAAATCTTCTCCGAAGATTTTACAGTTGATGTAGTATGTACCACGCTACCTTTTGTATTAAAGTACCAAGACTTCGGCCCCCCCGAGACGAGCTCGGGGACTGCCCTCTTTTGTCTGTATGATAAAAATTATGCCTACAAGTATGTTACTCTTTGTCATGCCGCTTGGCACCGAGCTCGACAAGTCGGCCTAGGGACTTACAGCCTTGCACTATGAAATGCTTCCTACAGCCGGACAAGTAGTGTGTAACACCTAAGCCGTCTTCTGTCAGAAGCCACAGCTCGCAGAGCGACTGTATGGTGGGCAGAGGTAAGGTAGAATGGGTGCTCGCATGAAAAATGGCTAAGGACTCAAAGCGTAAAACATAGCTCAAGACGGCTTCCAGCCTTTCTCGCAAGCCGACTCTCGGACAGTCGGATTGTCGTTTTCTATCCAACTTGCTCAAACAATCTTGAAATCGGCTAAGTACTTGCTTTCCTAAAGTAGCCTAGCACTTGATCCAGCAACAGTCCACAGAGCGGCTGTCCGATTGGCAAGACAGGCAACTAAGGGAAAGCGGCAAAGGAAAACAGCCAAAAGAACAATGAGCAAGAAAAGATATATATATATATATATATATATATATATATATAACACAGGCCCTTGGCCGAATTGTCAAGTAGAGGTTCAAAATACACCCCGCGGATGGAATTGTGCGAATTAACAAGTTCTTCAAAAGACTACTGAAGCAGATAAAACAAAAAGACACAGCGGCAGCTTAGGAGGTGGCAGACGGATTCGGGGGGTCGGAGGAGGCGCCAGCGTCAGGCGTCGGGGCGGTCGGCCGGCTAGTCTCGGCTTGATCGCCTCTGGCAGCAGTTGGGTCGGTCGCACGCGGCTCGTTGCTGGAGGCGCGGTCGGGCTGAGGCTGGCCGTCTGCTCCGTCTTCTGGTGCCTCCGCCTCGCCCTCATCCTCCACCTCGTCCTCATCCTCGACGCTGGAGCCAATCACCTCCGCCGAGTCTTCGCCGTAGTCTGGGTTCATCCCAAACCACTCCGGCGGTACCTCCTCGCCGTCTTCAAACCACTCGGGGACGAAGATGCTCGTGTCGGTGTACTCGGCGATCGCCGCAGCATGCTTGACGAGGGCGTCTTCCGCAGCCGCCAGCTCCAGCTGGGCCTCCGACCGAAGCGTGGCCAACCGGTCTAGATCCAGCCTCGGGTACCACGCCTTGACGAACTCCAAGGCCTGGCGCACTCCAGCCCGGGCCGAAGAGCCCTTCCAGGCCTCGAGGCGACCAGCCGCGACCTCCAACCAGTTGGCCGTCAGGCTGGGGGTGCGTGGAGCCTGCATATCCGGCCAAAGGGAGGAAATCGCCTGGGCACCGACGCGCTGAAGCTGGCGCAGCATCCGGTGAGCCGGCCGGAGGCGAGCCTCGATGCTCAATATGTGCTCATCAAGAGTTCGGGGGGCATCAGCGGCGATCTCCGCGCCCTCCGCCCTCCGACTTTCACGATCGGCCTCGATGGCTTGGATAGCGCCCTACGACTGCCCAGGGAAGAAGTCTGCAAAAGACACAAAGAAACGAAGAAGCAAGTCAAAAACCAGGAGTCGACACGATCTAAGTCAGGAGCTCGAAGAAAGAAAATAAAGAGACTCACCATCAATGATGTCTTCAATCTCGTGGAAGCCGGAGGACAGCAGCGCCTCCTTGTCAGACCAGGAGGAGCGCTCGCTCGCGAACTCGGCCAAGAGGGCGGTTTCCGTCTCCTCCGCCTCCCTCTGCGACTTCGCAAGCAGCTCCTTCTGCTCTGCCAACTGAGTGGCCAGCAGATCATGCTCTGTGGCGAGCCTGCTGCACTCCTACCCTTTGGTGAGCAGGGCGGAGTTGGCTTCGCTCAGCTGCTGTTGAAGAGCAGTGTTGGCTCCTGAAGGAAAGGAAGAAAGACAACAGTCGTCAATAAAGTAGGTCGCTGGGGAGATCCGGCCTGATTGCTTAGCAGTGGGCCTGAATCTCGGGGACTACAGCCCGCGGGTGCGCTAGCGCGCCCCCGCAGAGAAGAAGAAAGAGGGAAGGACTTACTCCGACTCTCCGCCAAGTCGGCGGTCCGCTTGCCCAGCTCTTCAACATTACGGTTGAAGGCAGTGACGCGGAGGTTGTGGTAATCCTGCAACAAGCATTTCAGACAAAAGTTAGTACCCAGAAGTTCATCAATTGGAGTTCCGGGCCGCCTGCTCAGCAGCCGGCCCGAAACTCAGGGACTACACCCAGTGGGTGCGTTGGCGCACCCCCACAGAGAGGAACAAGAAAAACAAAGGCCCAAAGAAAAAATATACCCGGACGGCTGCCCGTGATGCTAGGAACGCCTTGGTGCAACTCTGGAGGGCGTCGCCCTCAGCGCGGAGCTTCGCCTGGACGTCCAAGAGCGCCCGGTTCAGCGGCCCTGTGCCGCCTCCTCGCACCCACCCAACAGGTGCGGCACTTGTCGCTTCGGCGTCTGGAGCCGCCGAGCTGGTGGTGCCGGCTTCCAGGGGGCGGGGTGCCGAAGTCGCCTTCTCCAGACGACGGCGTGCTGGCGAGCCGACCTGGAGGAGTAGCCTCGCCACGGCCTCGTCTTCGGTCAACGGCACCGGAGGGTCTGCTGGCTGCTCGCCTTGCACGCCTTCAGACGGCGGCGGAGGCGGTGGCGGAACGTTCGCGCCCGGAGTAGAGGGCTCACCGCCTTCCCTCTCCTCGACGAGGTTCTCCCCACCGGCTTCTCTAGTTTGCCCCGCGAACTCCGGGGGCGGTGGCGCAGAGTTCAGCGGGGTAAAAAGCAAGGCCGACTGGCGGCGTGCGGCTTCCTCAGCCTGCTGCTTCGCCACGGCGGCAGCTTCGGCCTCCGCTAGTTTTTTCTCAGCAGAGAGCCTCTGCCCTGTCGGCCTCCGCCTTCTCTAGGCGGAGGGCTTCTTATTTGTTGCGCTTCTCCTGCGCATTCCGCTCCGTCGCCTCCCAGAGGTCGGCAGCGGGGTCTATCCGCCGAGTGGTGGCGGGCGTCTCCGCTGACCCCATGACGGAGGCGGTGGCGACCCGCTCAAGAGAGAGGGGAGCCCTGAAGAAAGAGGGGCGAGCAGAGACTCAGACAAAACACGAAGAAAGAATAAACTTTGAAGACAGAATACTTACGCAGAGACCAACGGCGGCTTCTTCACTTCCTTACGGAAGCGGATGGCCTTTGTGGCTGCCTCGTCCCGCCGGGTCGCCGCAGCCGAGCCCTTGGGCTTCTTCGGCCGGCTGCCGAACAAAGTCGGCACAGCCCGGCGCTTCTTCCCGCCGCCTGGAGCGCTCGACGCGGCAGAAGAGCCCGCGCCCGGCTGGCTAGCTCCTGGCCGATGGCAAGGGGCGACTCCTCCCTCAGCGTCGTCTTCAGGCCAGTCGGCGAAGGTAGCCGAGGGCCTGAAGTCGCCTGTCGTCCCTCCTCCTCCCTCAGCGTCGTCTTCCAGAGCCGCCGCCCCTAGATCGGGGTCGTCGACGTCGCTCTCCGCCTGGTCGGCGACGAACTCATGGGCCGGCCCCGAGGTGCCGGCTAGTGGGTGAAGAAGGGGATTCTAACCAAAGCCGACTGATCAGAACAAAACTCGGCAAGAAGAAGACAATCCAAAGAAAGAAAAGAAAGGCGACTCACCACGGGCGGGGGGTTGGCGCAGGAGTATGGCTCCTTGCCGAATCGCCAGTCCTCCGGGAGCCTGCTGTCCGAGAGGTAGTTCACCATAAGAGCCACCTCTTCGTGAGGCATGTCCTTGGTGCACATCCGACTCGGGTCGTGGCCCCCGCTCATCTGGCATATCATGTGAGGGCGGCCTTGGAGTGGGAGAACTCGGCGCGAGACGAAGGCGGCCAGCAGGTCCAGACCAGTCAGACCCTCCGACTGCTTCAGCACTCGGAGTCGCGTGATGGCGCCGGCTCCCGCAGGCGTCAGGGACCTGGCCTGGTACGACCAGTTGGGCAGTCTGCCAGCCGGCGAGCCGGCTTCGAAAGCCGGCAGATTGACCCAGTCGCCCCTCGTGGTGACGTTCCTAATGTAGAAGTAGGACCTCTGCCACATCTTCACCGACTTCAACAGTGAGATGGAGGGGAAGTGGTTGTCGGCTCCTGTCCTTCGCACGGTGATGAAGGCGCCGCACTGAGCCGGCACGCCCGCGGCCTGGGTGCCGAGCTTGGAGAAGAAGAACTCCCCCCAGAGCTCGAGGGTGGGGAGGACTCCGAGGACGCCTTCGCACAGAGCCACGAAGGCGGACAACAGCACCACTGTGTTGGGGGTGAGGTGGTGTGGCTGGAGGCCGTAGAACTCCATGAACGACCGGAAAAAGCTGCTCGCCGGCAGCCCCAGCCCGCGCAGGCAGTGCGAGCGGAAGATGACCCGCTCGCCCTCCTGCAGGGCGGCGGAAATCTCCCCCTCCGGCGTGAGAGGCACCTGCACGCGGTCCTCGGAGGAACTCGATGTGGTCTTCATGGACTTCGGAACCGTCCCAGGTGCCGGAGCGCACTGGGGAAGGCGCGACAGCAGAGGAAGAACTCATCGCGAGCTGTCGCTGCGGTGATCACCGGAGCCTGGGCGTGTGGCGGAGCGAAGAAGAGAAGAGGAAGAAGGAGAGCAAGGAGCTGCGAGGAGGAAGAAAGAAAGGGGTAGTGGGAAGGAGGGGCGCGCGTGCCCCCCTCTTCCCCCTACTTATAGCCCCATGGGCTGGGAAGCCAAGGGGGCGGACGTGGGGATTTACTGCGCCCGCAACCCCACGACCCCCACGATCCACGTAAAGTTACTGCGCGCAGTAACTTCACAGGAATCCCAACCGTCCACCGGGGCCGCAGCGGATCCGCTCGGGCACCGAGGAGCGGTAGTGGCGGGCCCCGCACATGGGTCTGTCCCGTCGCACGCGTGGGCTGGCAGGATGGCCTGGCCACATGCCCTCGCGTGACAGGCCAAGAACGGGCGGCAGCCTGGAAGCTTAGCTAGCACGCCACTTGAAATCCCGCCGCGACGTTCAAACTACTGAGCAAGTCGGAATTGAGTGAGTCCGAGTTGGGCGAGTCCGACTCCTTCTAGTCAGCTCGGCAGAAGTCAATCAAGACCATGTGTTGAGCACCCGGAAAGAGAAACCGCTGAGGCTTCTCGGCCGATCGTCAGCGGCGCCGATCGTCCAGCTTCGGGGACTACTGTCGGAGTAATGGGCCACGGGTAAGCCAACCCGAGCCCCATAACCTTTCAAGACATTGGGGCAGGCTGCGCCCCTCAAGACCACAGGGCGAAGAGCCGCCTCCTGGGGAGTCTACGGCAAGGCGGCCGATGCCCGCTCATGGCCGAGTCCCAGGGGCGACTTCCAGAGAAGCCGGCTTTGGGGAGTCGGCCGGCGACTCCAACAAACCGTGACCTAATCAAAGGGGATGGGGCAAGGGCATGGCTACAATGAAGCCCACTCCCCGCCCCTTACCAAGGGCAGGCATGGTTACAGCACGCCGTACCTGGGAAGATCTGCCCGCGGCGTGGCACTGTTGCCTGGCTGGCCCTGACATCAGCACCACTATACCGGGTCCTGCGCCCACAACGGCTTGTCTGTACGGCCTGGAGGCAGCGGGGCCCACCAGTAAGCGAGACCTCGGGAGACGGCGGGAGAACCGCCATTCGGACCCGTCAGGAGTCGGCCCGGGGGAGTCGGCCGAGCCCTCCCCCGGGGCCCACGCGCCATTAATTAAGAAGAGATGGGGAGTGGCCACAGTGATCGCCCGCCAGGCGGCGGGGCTGTTGCCACGACCCCATGACCAAGTTTGCATCATCAGGAGCACGGCTACAGTAATCAGCAGCCGGCAAGACCCGCCCGCGGTGGATGCGGCCTGTCGGCTCCGTACCAGACCAGTCGGCGGGGCCCACCAGTCGGCGGGCCCCAGCAGTCGGCAGAGAAGTCGGAGGTCGGAGGCACTGACGGCTGGGCCCGCGCCCAGTTGAATTACCATTGTACCCCTGGGGGGTAGGCCTATATAAACCCCCAGGGCACCCATGCAAAGGGTTGGATCCCAGTAGCTCTATACCATACCAGATAGAAGGAGAGAGCTAGCCTTGCCCTCTCCTACCACCAAACACAGCTCAAGGAGCAACCGTGTAAACACTTGACCATAGTGATCATGCGGAGACACCGCAAAGCAGCAGTAGGGGTATTATCTCCCCGGAGAGCCCCGAAGCTGGGTAAGATTCGCCGGCGTGCATGTCTTCGCCTCATCCCGTTTCTAGGCACCGGCGACGTTCTACTCGCCCCCACCATGATAAGCCATCCGTTGGCATATGTCGCACCAAACCCATGACAAGGGAGGAAGTGCTTCAACGTCGGACGCTGGAGCGCGCGCATGCTCCCATGCTTCAAGAGCTTCGGAACAAGGCCAACACCGCCCTGGGTTACGTCTGCGACAAGAACGCCCCGACCCCTCACTCAAGTGACTACGCCAGCCACCTGACCTTCTTCACCGAGGTGGTGATGCGCCTGGAGGCTCAATCTGCCAGAGCTCGGCAGCTTGTGGAGGAGAGGGGTCATGGCCTGCTTCAGCGCGCCTTCTCCCGTGTCTTCAGCCACCTTCTGAACACCGACCCCAACTTCGACTTCGATGCCGCCATTGCCCCTGTACCCATGGCCGTTCGGGGTGACCTGGCGCGTTGGGTAGAGGACCATGTCGATGCATTGGTCGGGGCCTTCACCTCGGAGAACGATGGGGTGGTGGTCGTCGCAGACGAAGGTGACGTGGTCAACGACAACGATGGGGGCATCGCCGACGGCGGTGACGATTTCGACGAAGGTGATGATGATGCGAGTGACGCGTCCCTGGACGACGCAGCGAGCGATGTATCTGGCTGATCCTATATTCTCCTATTGTTTTATTCTGCACGCAAAACTCGGACGTGGCCCTTGGAAAACTCGTAAGAGCATTTTGAGAGGGGGAGCCCCTCGTGTAAGCAAATTGCAGTTTTTACTTTCCTATGCGATGTGGGTATGTGTCCTCATGAGCTCATGAAGCTGGGGGTGAGTTTCCCGACGTGGATTACCTTAGTCAGCGCCAACTTAGGGCTGGATCACGAGGCGATGAGTTCCTGAGAATCCTACGGAGCTTATCGCCCCGTTTGAGGGGGGCCTGCAAGGGGTGAGCACCAGGCGTAGTGCTAGTGCGTGCTTTGTGCGGTCTGGCTCGCGAGGAGCTTTGCGAGGGAAAGGCGATGGACGTGAGTCCCAAACCAAAAAAGATCCAGAAGGCGAGAAATGGCTCGAGGGAGAAAAGGCACCCCCGCACGCATCGATAAAAATTCAGCTGCAACTTAAGTCGAGAATCAGAAAGCAAAGCCATAGAAAGAGAGATCCAAAGCAAAAGGCCGCGTCCGGCACCTAGTCTAGTCTTCGGGTCTTCAAGTCTTGTCACCAGCGTGGAGCTAAGTGATGTCCACTAGGCATGGGAGGGAGCCCCAGGGCCTAAGGCCGGCGCTCCTGAGACTCCGGGGCGTGTACAACCCCAACTCATTATTACGTGAGAGTGTCACGGGTGGCGAGCTTCACAGGCACAAGGCCTTCTTCACAGGTACCGGCCTTGCTTCATATCGCTAGACGAGGGCCCCGCCTTGCGCCACTCTTGACCTCCTTTGAGCCGACCGGAGACCAGGACAACACAAAGGAGGGAAAGAGGACGCCAGCGGTTCCCTCGGCGACCACGGGTCCTCTGCCGGGGGAAGCGTTGTTGAAGCCACCCCGGCAGAGGGCCAACCTCCGGGTGTCCCCTAGTTTCGCGTGCCTTGGGGAGGGGCCTTGCTCCTGCCTCCCTCCCGGCGGCCCCCAGCGTGTCTCCCTTGTTGAAACGGGTGCCGCCGTGCAAGGGTCGCCGATTGATGCTGCAACCCGATTCATCTACAGCCCATGGTTAGCATAAGTCTGTTCCTGAGAGGTTAGCGGTACCCTATAGTTGTCGTCGCATGCGCGATCGCTGTGGTTCTCCGCTGGCTCTTGGAAGGCTTCGACTCCTAGCGCCCCTTCTCCCCAATCTTCTCCAACAATGAGCCAATGTCATCCTCTGGTGCATCCCCTTGGTCCATCATGCAGGGCACGTAGGCCTCCAGGGCCGTCACGCCGAACACCTCGCCGTGGTGCCCCACGCTCCATGTTGCTCCGCCCATGATGGCGTCCTGAGGATGATAATATGGCATCCTGTCGGGACCATTTGGAGTGACGCTTGCGCTCGTGCTTGTCAAGGGCGGCATGGGGGCGGGGGGTGGAGCCCCCTACGCTGCCAGCCGTGCTGATGTTGACGAAGCCCCCGGGAGTAGTCGATGGTGCGCCGATGTGGTGAGGCTCGCCACGCGACCTTGCGTTGGCCTGGGGGGAGTCCATAGCAAAAGGGTGGCGCTCCCGACATTGTTGCGTCCAGCAGTTCAGCAACACACTCAAGCAGCGTGTCCCAGCCGCTCTCCATCAGCCTGCATCGCAGCAGCTCCCTTGCCACTGTGAGTTCCGCCCGCATGTTTGCTTGCTCCCTCCGTGAGTGCGGCGCTGTTGCTGCGGCGTGACTCACTGCTCTCGTCGCGGCTCATGCTTGCTGCGGGGTGAGGGTGGATGATGCCTGGCCACGCCGTCTGCGCCCGGCGGAGCTTGGTGGCGCCCGCGCCGCTTGGGGTACGGGGTCGAGATCTCCAGGGGCAGGCGGCGCCGTCCGGGCCGGCCAGGTTGCCCAGCGGTCGGATCCGGCCCTTAGGTTGCCAGACATCGTAGCTGGTGAACGTCGGAGAGCTGATTGGCGGAGAGGAAGCTCCGCCGCACCCCTACCTGGCGCGCCAAATGTCGGACGTGGGGCTCCGGCTAACCCTTAAGGATCGAACACTGGGGTGTGCGCGAAGTCTTTCCCTCCTACCGATCTACGCTCTAGCTCGCTAAGATCTTGCGGACGAACTCAATGAACTCGCAACACAGAAAGACACGGGATTTATACTGGTTCGGCCCACCGTTGTTCTGTAATACCCTACTCTAGTGTGGTGGTGGATTGCCTCTTGGGCTGATGATGAACAGTACAAGGGGAAGAACAACACCCTAAGGTTGAGGTGTTCTTGTGCTTTCGGACTTGTGTGTCTCTCTGGGTCTGATGAGGTCTCTTGAGGTCTCTCCCCTACTATGGTGGCTAGTCCTATTTATAGAGCCCCTGGTCCTCTTCCCAAATATTGAGCGGGAAGGGAGCCAACAATGGAAGGCTAATTCGAAGGGGACAGCTAGTACAAGCTATCCTGACAAAAGCGGTCTTCGCCTGCACAAAGCTCTGGTGGTGACGCCGTCTTGGGATCCATGATGACCTCCGTCTTGCAGTCCATAGTCTTGGTCTTGTTGCACCGAAATGGCAACCTTTGCCTGAGGCCTCGGTGCTCTGCGGCTACGCTTGCCTCCTTTGCACCAAAGAGGAAACAAGGACGCTGCGCGCTAGCGCCCGCCTGGTGTCGATCGTCATGGCTCACATCACAAGAGCCTCGTGAGGTTTGCCCCGCCTTGATTTCTCCGCTCCTCGCGAGCCTGCCTGACCAGGCCACTCCAGAGGAGGTCTTGCATCGTCCGCCTCGCGAGGCTTGGCCCCTCGCGAGGGTCTTGGGTGCCTTGTTGGTGAAGATGGGCCATACGGCCTGCTGGCTCAGCCACGCCATGGGTCGCAGGCAGGCAAGTCTGGAGGCCCCCGTTCCTAGAACGCCGACAGTCATGACCTCTCCAAACCCACTTTTAATAATATTGCAAACACTATTATCAATATCATATTCATCATGGGGCTTAAATAAATTTTCAAGATCATAAGAAGAATCACCCCAATCATGATCATTGCAACAAGTAGTGGACATAGCAAAACTAGCATCCCCAAGCTTAGGGTTTTTCATATTATAAGCACAATTGACATTAATAGAATTTATACTATCATCATTGCAATCATGCTTTCTATTCAAAGATCCATCATGAATCACTCCGTAAAGTACTTCATCACAATTTCCAGATTCATGAATTTCAAGCAAAACTTCAAAAAGATAATCTAGTGCACAAAACTCACTAGCAATTGGTTCATCATAATTGGTTCTCTTAAAAAGATTAGCAAGTGGATGAAGATCCATAGATCTTAGATTCTCTATTTAGCAATAAATAAACAACTATTCCAACCAAATGAGAAAACGAGCCAAGTAAGACATCAAAGCAAACGGGAAAGAGGGCGAATAAAACGGTAAGGGTGAAGTGGGGGAGAGGAAAATGAGAGTCAAATGGCGAATAATGTAATACGAGGGATAAGAGTTTGTGATGGGTACTTGGTATGTCTTGACTTGTGCGTAGACTCCGCGGCAACGGCGCGAGAAATCCTTCTTGCTACCTCTTGAGCATGCGTTGGTTTTCCCTTGAAGAGGAAAGGGTGATGCAGCAAAGCAGCGTAAGTATTTCCCTCAGTTTTTGAGAACCAAGGTATCAATCCAGTAGGAGACCACGCGCGAGTGACCTTGTACCTACACAAACAAATAAGAACCTCGCAACCAACGCAATAAAGGGGTTGTCAATCCCTTCTCGGCCACTTGCAAGAGTGAGATATGATAGAGACAATAATAATAAGATAAATATTTTTGGTATTTTTATGATATAAAATGAAAGTAAAGATTGCAAAATAAAATATATTGGGAACTTGTATGATGGAAAATAGACCCGGGTGCCATAGGTTTCACTAGTGGCTTCTCTCAAGATAGCATAAGTATTACAGTGGGTGAACAAATTACTGTCGAGCAATTGATAGAATTGAGCATAATTATGAGAATATCTAGGTATGATCATGTATATAGGCATCACGTCCGTGAGAAGTAGACTGACTCATGCCTGCATCTACTACTATTACTCCACACATCGACCGCTATCCAGCATGCATCTAGAGTATTAAGTTCATAAGAACGGAGTAACGCTTTAAGCAAGATGACATGATGTAGAGGGATAAAATCATGCAATATGATATAAACCCCATCTTTTTATCCTCGATGGAAACAATACAATACGTGTCATTTCCCTTTCTGTCACAGGAATCGAGCACCGCAAGATTGAACCCAAAGCTAAGCACTTCTCCCATTGCAAGAAAGATCAATCTAGTAGGCCAAACCAAACTAATAATTCGAAGAGACTTGCAAAGATAACCAATCATACATAAAAGAATTCAGAGAAGATTCAAATATTGTTCATAGATAATCTTGATGATAAACCCACAATTCATCGGATCTCGACAAATACACCGCAAAAGAAGATTACATCGAATAGAGCTCCAAGAAGATCGAGGAGAACTTTGTATTGAGATCCAAAGAGAGTGAATAAGCCATCTAGCTAATAACTATGGACCCGAAGGTCTGAGGTAAACTACTCACACATCATCGGAGAGGCTATGGTGTTGATGTAGAATCCCTCCGTGATCGATGCCCCCTCCGGTGGAGCTCCGGAAAAGGCACCAAGATGGGATCTCACGGGTACAGAAGGTTGCGGATGTGGAATTAGGTTTTTGTGGTGCCCTCTGTTGTTTTCAGGGTACGTAGATATATATAGGAGGAAGAAGTAGGTCGGTGGAGCCACGAGGGGCCCACGAGGGTGGAGGGTGCCCCCAGGGGGGTAGGCGCGCCCCCTGCCTCGTGGCCTCCTCGTTGATTGCTTGACGTCCACTCCAAGTCCTCTGGATCATGTTTGTTCCAAAAACCATGCTCCCGAAGGTTTCATTCCATTTGGACTCTGTTTGATATTCTTTTTCTGCGAAACACTGAAATAGGCAAAAAACAGCAATTCGGGCTAGGCCTCTGGTTAATAGGTTAGTCCCAAAAATAATATAAAAGTGTATAAATAAGCCCATTAAACATCCAAAACAGAATATATAATAGCATGGAACAATAAAAAATTATAGATACGTTGGAGACGTATCATATTATTACTTCATTTTATTAGTGGCAATAGCGCTGCCAAAACAATATTGCCTCAAATTATTAGTGGCATTAAATTAAGATAAAAAATATCATTATTGCTTTCTCATAGCAGTGCCAAAATAGTAGCACAAGATTACTAGTTGGATGCAGAGTCAAAGGAAACCAACAAGGAACATATCCAGTCATGGGAACCATAACTGCGAGAGGGGCCCTACGCCACCACGATGGTAGGCATGATGGACTCAGCCAGTTCAGGACTCGATTCTCTCGGGTACGCCTTATGCAAGTGGTGAACATGCAGCTCCACTGGATGATTCAATTAATGCCACCTTTTTGTGTAGTTCACCTAAAATGAAGCAATGTTTGCATCATGCAGCTAGCAAGAAGTACTTGGTCTCATGAGCTATCAGCTTCTTTATTAGTTGCACTAAAATTGAGAAATATTAAGGCTGGATGTCATGCTCATGCATGGTGCAACTATAATTTGCTTATGCTTTTGTGCAATTCCACTAAACTCAAGTGCCATTGTGGTGAGTGTGAATGCTAATCTTGCAAAGGCTAATAAACTATTGCACAAGATTACTGGCAGAGTTAGCCGAAGAGGTTAGGAACTCCAATCACCCTTTGTGTAGTTCCACTAAAATTGAGAGACGTTGCCCTTGTGACATTTTAATAGAACTACACAAGATACTATTTCAAAAAAACAAAGTGTTTTGTGCAGTTCACCAAAAGGTCACAATAGCAACGAGGTGAAATGGATATCCCTATCTGCTCAAAAAGATAGACAGCAAACATTTACTGATCAATAACATGATATGAAAAATACACTAAATGAAAAGAAGAATCTTCATTATCTTCATGGAAATCACAGAAGGACAGTAGAAATGTTAAAATGTCAGCATTGCTTCATATTACCAGAAGTATTACAATCAACAATGAAATTGGTACATGCTACTTCTTGAGGTTTCGTTGGTTTTTACCTTGAAGAGAAAAAGGGTGATGTAGCAAGGTAGAGATAAGTATTTCCCTCAGTTTAGAACCAAGGTATGTTTCCATTAGGAGGAACACACAAGTCTCCAATGATAGCACCTACACAAACAAAGAAATACTTGCACCCAACGCGATAAAGGGGTTGTCAATGCCATCACGGTTACTTGCAAGGATGAGATCTGATAGAGATAGGTACAAAAGATAAATAAAAGTGCAAAATAAAGTAAATATAAATAAATTGCAGGATGGTATTTTTAGGTTTTTGGTTTTATAGATCTAAAAATAATATGATAAAAATAGACCCGGGAGCATAGTTTTCACTAGAGGCTTCTCTCTTGAAAGAACACATACGGTTGGTAAACAAATTACTGTTGAGCAATTCATAGAAAAGCGCAAAGTTATGACGACATCTAAGGCAATGATAATGAATATAGGCATCACGGCCGTGACAAGTAGACCAAAATGATTCTGTATCTACTACTATTACTCCTCACATCGACCGCTATCTAGCATGCATCTAGTGTATTAAGTTGACAAGAATAGAGTAACGCCTTAAGCAGGATGACATGATGTAGAGGGATATATCCAATCAATATGAAATAAACCCCATCTTTTTATCCTGAATGGAAACAATACAAATACGTGCGTCGCTACCCCTTCTGTCACTGGGTGAGGACACCACAAGAGTGAACCCAAAACAAAGCACCTCTCCCACTGCAAGAAAAATCAATCTAGTTGGCCAAACCAAATCAATAGATCAGAGAGAAATACAAAGCTATCTTAGTCATGCACAAAAGATTTCAGAGAAGACTCAAATAATATTCATAGATAATCTGATCATACATCCACAATTCATCAGATCTCAACAAATGCACTGCAAAAGATGTTTACATGGAATAGATCACCAAGAACATCGAAGAGAAAATTGTATTGAAGATCAAAGAGAGAGAGGAATCCATCTAGCTACTAGGTATGGACCCGTATGTCTCTGGTAAACTACTCACACATCATCGGAAGGGCAACAATGTTAATGTAGAAACCCTCCGCGATCGAATTCCCCTTCGGCAGAGTACCAGAAAAGGCCCCAAGGTGGGATCTCATGAGGATAGAAGCTTGCGCCGACGGAAAAGTATTTTTGTTGTGCCCTCCGGTATATGGGGAATATTCGGGTTTTTATGGATCTGACATTAGGGTTGGAGGAGCCACGTGGGCCCCACAGGCTCATAGGGCGCACCTGCTGAGCTTGTGGCTCACCCTTGGGCCATCTGGCCACCTCCCGAAGCTTCCTAGGTGTCTTTTGGTCCAAGAAAAATCGTCAAAAAGTATCATTCTGTTTGGACTCTGTTTGGTATTGATTTTTTTGTAAAAGACAAAAACCTGGAAAAAACAACAATTGACACTATGTTAATATGTTAGTCCCAAAAATGATATAAAATAACTTAATAATGCATATTAAACATCCAATATTGATAATATCATAACATGGAACAATAAAAAATTATAGATACGTTGGAGACGTATCAAGCATCCCCATGCTTAATTCCTGCTCGTCCTCGGGTGGGCAAATGATCAAAACAAATTTTTTGATGGGGAATGCTACATAACATCTTTATCATGTAATCTTTCTTTATGTGGCATGAATATTCAGATCCATAAGGTTCAAAAAAAGTTTAATATTGACATAAAAACAATAATACTTCAAGCATACTAATAAACCAATCATGTCTTCTCAAAATATTATGGCTAAAAAAAGATATACCTACAAAATCATATAATCTTGTCATGCTCTATCTTCATTAGACAAAGTATTTATCATGCACAACCCTGATGATAAGCCCAGCAATTGTTTCATACTTTTATTGTTCTCAAGCTTTTTCAACTTTCACGCAATACATGAGCGTGAGCCATGGATATAGCACCATAGGTGGAATAGAGTACGGTGGTGGTTGGGAGGAGAAGAAAAAAAGGGAGAAAGTCTCACATCAACTAGGCAAATTAATGGGCTATGGAGATGCCCATCAATTGATATTGATGCAAGTGAGCAGGGATTGCCATGCAATGGATGCACTATAGCTATAAGTGTATGGAAGATCAGAAAGAAAACTAAGTGGGTGTGCATCCAACTCGCTAGCTCACGAAGACCTAGGGCAATTTGAGGAAGCCCATCATTGTAATATACAAGCCAAGTTCTATAATGAAAAATTCCCACTAGTAATATATGAAAGAGACAAAATAGGAGACTCTCTATCATGAAGAACGTGGTGCTACTTTGAAGCACACGTGTGGAAAAGGATAGTAACATTGTCCCTTCTCTCTTTTTCTCTCATTTTTTTCTCTTTTTGGGGCTCTTTGGTGTCTCTTTTTTGTTCTCTTTGGCCTCTCTTTTTTATTTTATGTTCGGAGTCTCATCCCGACTTGTGGGAGAATCATAATCTCCATCATCCTATCCTCACATGGGACAATGTTCTAATAATGATGATCATCACACTTTTATTTACTTACAACTCAAGAATTACAACTCGACACTAAAAGAAAAATATGACTCTATATGAATGCCTCTAGCAATGTACCGGGATGTGCAATGATCTAGCGTGACATATATAGCGTGGCTGTTTTGGAATGGCTATGGAAATGCCATAATAGGTAGGTATGGTGGCTATTTTGAGGAAGTATAAGGTGGCTTATGTGTGAAAGAGTGTATCATATCACGAGATTTGGATGCACTGGCGAAGTTTGCACTAACTCTCAAGGTGAGGGCAATGCATGATACCGAAGAGGCTAGCAACGGTGGAAGGGTGAGAGTGTGTATAATCCATGGAATCAAAATTAGTCATAAAGAACACACATATTTATTGCATGCTCCTATCTAGGGGGATACATTGGTAGGAAAAGACCATCACTCATCCCCGACTGCTACTCATATGGAAGACAATAAAAAATAAATCATGCTCCAACTTCATCGCATAACGAGAGACCATATGTGCATGCTTCGGGAATCACACACCTAAACACAAATATTCTTACTAATCTAGAATTAATCTCTAGCATGACTCTAATATCACCATCTTTATATCTCAAAACAAATGCAAGGAATCAAACTTCTCATATATTCAATGATCTTCATGAAAGTTTTTATTATATCCCTATTGAATACCCATCATATTAGGACTAAATTCATAACCTAAGAAAATTGCCATACTATTTTTAAGACTCTCAAAATAATATAAGTGAAGCATGAGAGTTCATCAATTTCTTCAAAATAAAACCACCGCCGTGCTCTAAAATGATAAAAGCGAAGCACTAGAGCAACTACCTAGCTCAAAAGATATAAGTGAAGCACATAGAGTATTCTAATAAATTCATGATTAATGTCTGTCCCTATCAAAATGTGTGTACATCAAGGGATGATTGTGCCAAACTAAAAAGCAAAGACTCATATTATACAAGATGCTCCAAGCAAAACACATATCTTGTGGTGAATAAAAATATAGCCTCAAGTAATTTACCGATGGATTGAAGACAAAAAAGGGGATGCCATCCGGGGCATAAACAAGCTTAGATGCTTGGTTGTCCTTGAATATTACCTTGGGGTGCCTTGGGCATTCCGAAGCTTAGGATATTGCTACTCCTTATTTTGTAGTCCATCGATACTTCACCCGAAACATGAAAACTTCACAACACAAAACTTAACAGAAAAATCATGAGATCCGTTAGTGAAACAAAGCAAATAACTACTTTTAGGTATTGTTGTAAACTCACTCCAATTTTATATTTGTATTTTATCTATTGTATTCTAACTATTCCATGGTTCATATCCCCCCGATATGACCCATTGATTCATCAAAATAAGCAAACAACACAATGAAAACTGAAACTGTTAAAAAACAGAACAGTTTGTAGTAATCTGGAATTTAGCCAAACTTCTATAAATCCAAAAATTCTGAAATGTTAGGATAGCGTAGGAAATATGTATATCAATCATGTGTAAAAACAGTATTTTATCACACACCAGTGGACTTTAACAATTCTGCTGCTGGACACAAAAGTTTCCATTTTTCAGCAAAATCCAATCAACTACCACCCAAATCATGCCAAAGGTTTTACTTGGCACAAACACTAATTAAAACACTAAAACACAATCATAACAACAGTATAATTGCATATTTATTGAACAGAAGCAAAAACATAGAAACATAAAAATAAAATTGGGTTGCCTCCCAATAAGCGCTATTGTTTTCACTACAAAAAAGACACATCTGTGACATTTTGGGCCGAACGAATTTTTGTTATGTCATGCTTATGACACTTCTATGAGGATAATTGTGACAAAACATGGTATCATCATAGATGTGGTGGGCCCCTACTTTTATGACAAAAAATCATGACAGAAAATGGGCTTTTCGACCTGGGCAGGCCGGAGACGCAGCTGCATGACATTCTTTGGGCCGTCCATGACAGAGAAAATCGTGGTAGAAGCGAGGGCGAGGAAAATATCAGTGGAGTTCTAGGTTACGGTGGGTGGTCGTGGCCGAGCGATGCGCGTTTCTCTCGCACGTACATGCGTGTGTGTGAGGCGTTGGGCTCCAACTGAACCCGAGCGAGGCGTTGGGCTGTAACTAAACCCGAGCGATTGCACAAGCTACGTTACTGAACCCCGATCGACCCCTTGGTGTTAACTAAACCCGAGTAATTCCTTTGCTACGGCTGCTAACTGAAGCCGATCGAACACTGCTGCCTCCTTCCCTTGATGAACAGTGAGTGTTGCTGGGGGCTTTGGATGAACAGTTCCCGGTGGGGGGTTGGGTGAACAGGACCCCGTGGTAGTAGAGGCCGTTGCCGCTGGATGAACAGTACCCCGATCAATCGAGCCGGTGGATGAATAGGACCCCATGGAGGGCTGGTTGAATAGGACCCCGTGGAGGGCTGAATGAACAGTATCCTGTTGAGGGGTGGTTGAACAGGACCCCGTGGAGAGGGCTGGTTGAAAAGTAGCCGGTGGAGGAGCCCGCGGTGGATGGTGGATGAACAAGAGCCCATGGATGAACAATCGTAGGTGGAGGATGGAGGAGGTCAACGGTGGATGAACAGTAGCCCGTGGAGGCAGTCGACGGTGGAGATGAACAGTATCTGTGGAGTCCCGTTTTTGGTGTACAGGACCCCCGTTTCGACCGTAGCGGTCCAACACAAGTCCGTTTCCTCCGTTTTGCGGTACGCCACACCCCTCCCGATCAGCAGGACCTCGTTTCGACCATAGGATGTCTATTTCCTCCGTTTTGTGGTACGCCAGACCCCCCGATGAATAGGATCCCATTTCGACCGTGGCCGGTCGAACACAAGGCAGTTTCCTCCGTTCAGCGGTACGCGAGGCCTTGTTTCCATCGGCTACGAACACCACGTGTTATGTTGCCTCCCGATGAACAAGATGCATTTCGTTGCCTCCCCATGAACATGACAACGACTTAGTTTCTCCATTCTGACCCAGCCATGTACATGAGCCCTGGCCGTATGTATGCGCGAGTAGGCGTTCGAGACCCCGTGTGTATGTACGTACGTGGTCGTATTTACTTTCTTGCACCCTGGCCACTGTACGTACGTGTACATGCTACTTGCGCGCCTCTAGTACGACTCTTGCCCTTGCTTACACGGCCACGGTTCATCGTTGCAGCCTGCAGACAGACCGATCGTATGTACGTACATGTTTGCGACCAGAATGACAACGCTACGTACGCCTCGACCAGGTGGGTCCCAACTGTTAGGCACTTTCTTGCATGCGAAGAGGTAGCTAGTGGGTCCCAGCAGTTAGGGGGGAAACATTTTTTTTGCAAAATATGGTTGCCCGTCCGGTGGGTACCTGCTGTCAGGTGGAAGAATAATTATTTTCCGCGTAATAAGGAGGCACTTCCTTGCTACGGCCGTGGACCCAGCTGTCAGCCTCTGCACGTAAAGTACTCTTCCAATGGAAGTCGTTCGTTGACCACATTGACCACGCCGCGCCGAGAGCACCAAGGCGATGGACGACGTCGAGGCAGGCAACAACCAAATATGCGCCAAGTCGCCACCCGTACCATTGCCTGTGGGTCTCATCACACCCCCGCCGGCACACGCACCGCAGTCGGTTGCTCATCGCAACCCGCTGCCGTTGGTCTGGTGCCACTGCTGCAAATCACGCAGAGTCATCCGTCCCGTCTCAACCAGAATCCTCAACCCTGGTCGAGTCTTCTACAAATGCCCGAATCATGGGGTAATAATTTGTTTAAGTGTTGTTCTCCGGCTTTCAGTTGCTGTTTTTTAATAGTTTGGTTGATGATCTTCCAATTTGATTTGTATAGAAAAGGGAAGATTCGTGTGATTTGTATTTCTGTGTCACAGCCCTAGAAATCTTCTTGTAATTAGTGGCATTGCATCCATGCATCATTTTCAATTTCAATTAATCTTGAAATGGAGATGCTTAAACCCTAGCACCAAATGAATTCAACTAGGGTCCAAATAAAATCTTTTTCATTGAACTCAAAATGCCCTCTAAAAATGTTCAACATTTCTGGATTGAGGTTGAAGCATCTACCAAGAATGATTACATTTTTGCAGGACATATTTGGGCTTTGAATTAATTCAAACATATTTGAATTGGAGCTATTTAAATGCTATATATATTTTAGGTGCTCCAAAAATGTTGGAAGTTGTTATGGGTCACTGGAATAATTCAGACAGCACCCATAATTGTTTCCAGGATTTTATGAAATGGTTTGGTATTACTACTAAATCAAAACAAATAGCAAAAAATAGAAAACATAAAATAAAATAGAGAAAACCAGAGAGAGGAAAAACCCACCTGGTAGTTACCTCACGCAGTCCACCTAGCGCCCAACCGGCCCAGCTCTGTGATAGCCCAACCGGCTCGACTGGCCCAGTGGCCAGTCATCGTTCTCCTCTTGCCAGGAGGACGCAGCGCGCGTGGCCGCCGCTCATGAGCACGCGCCTCGCCAGCTACTGCTTGCCGCCGATGCCTGGACGCCTCCAACGTAGCCACGCACCCCCCTGACCTCTCTCTCCCTCACCCGTGGCCTCTCCCCTCCTCTGCTCTCTCACTCGCAAGCACCCGAGCGGCCCCGTCGCTGCCGTCCACCGCTCGCATAGCCACCGGCCTCCCCTACGCCCCTAGACGTGCCCCTGAGATCCGCGACGACGTCCTCATACTCTCCACCGAGTCACGCAACGCCAGGTGCCCGGGAACGCCGCCACCACCGTCGTCTTCAACTCTGGCCTCCGAGATCGCCGGCAATGCCCCGACGTCGTCCGACCTCCCCCGAGCCCACTGAGACGCGTTCTGCAACCGCTGTGAGCTCATGGACCGACTCCCCCTCCTCTCCTGCTCGCGTTTTTTCTCTAGCTCCGTTCCCCACCTCCGCCGAAGCTCGCCGCCGCCACGGCCGACGAGCTCCATGCTCCTGAGCTCGTCCGCTCACCCGAGCATCACCAGCGTGCTCGTCGCGCTCCTGTGAACCTGCAGCACCCACGAGTTCACCCTGTCGTGCCCTGTAGCACCATTTCCGCCTTTGCCTGAGCTCCGGCGCCGCTCTGCTTGACGCTGCCGTCGCCTCAGGTCATATCCGGCAGCCCCGCAGCCACCACCCGATGCGCCTCGTCGCGTTGTAGCCTTAGAGCCCAACCCCGCCTCCTCTCGTCGCCGGAGTCGCCGGGACGAGCGACGCCGCCGCGTCTGTGTGTCACCGGCGGCTAACCGCCGACGTGGCCGGCTTAATTTGTGCCTAACCACACTCCTAAGTACCAACCACAGTCACTGACACGCGGGCCAGACCCTGCTAATTAATCCAGGATTAGTGCTAATTAAACGAGGATAGTTTAGTTAGTAACTGACACGCGGGACCCACTGGTCAGTTTGACCTGGGCCGCTCCATTGACCGCTGACGTCAGCATGATGTCATGCTGACGCAGTAAATCATTTACTGGATTTTGTTTATTTCCAAATAAACAGGAAATCCAGAAAATGATTTGAACTCCTAAAAATCATAGAAATTCAACCGTTGCTCAGAATGAAATAATTTATATATGAAAAATGATCAGAAAAATATGAACAATCTGTTTATGGTATTTTCATGCATGTTTGAACAAGCTAACCTCACTGAATAGGATAAATCATGATTAGGGTAGTTTAAGAACTAGCATTTGGAGTTGGAGTTTAACCTTGTTTGAATTCCATTCCAATTAACTTGGCTTACTGATGCATTAGGTCAATTCAGTTCCTTAACATGACATGTCATTCATTTGATTGTGCATTGAAGTGAATGTTGTTTATTTTGTGTTTTCCGGTGGTTGTTCCCCCTCGGTAAACATTGTTCCAACGTTGTGATCGTTGACATTGATGAAGACTCAATGCTATCTTCAGAAGTGCCAGGCAAGCAAAACCCCCTTGGTCATTCCGATACAATCCCACTCTCTCGCTCATGCTCTCTTTTACTGCATTAGGACAACAACGATTCAACTATTACATGCTGCGGTAGTTGAACCCCTTTCCTCTGCATGACCTGTCATTGCCACAGTAAATAGATGAAACCCACTAGCATGAGTAGGAGTTGTTTGAGCCCTGATGTGCCTACTCATTCATGCTTGTTTGTCATGCCTGCTACTGCTTAGAGTTGAGTCAGGTCCGATTCATCGGGGATGAATTGGAATGTGGTGAACATGTCCTACTATTGAGAGCTAAGTGTGTGAACATGATTTGGTAAAGGTTGTGGTGAGAGGCCATGTAGGAGTACATGGTGGGTTATCTCATTGCAGCCATCCTCAGGAACTGAGTTCTGTGTTTGTGATCCATGAACAGTTACTACCACACATTGGGCTCCGTGCGCTCCAAGCTCTCTCGACTTATTAATCAACCTGATCTCTGTCCAGGAGTTGCAACTAGTTTCTGGTGTTTGTAGGTAGTGTTAGTAGTCTACCAGGTGGCACCCGGTACAGGTGGGCTTGGGACAGACTAGGCACAGTGGCCTGGTGTACTATGTGGCACCGGGATGGTGGGCTTGGGAACCCTGCTCACATCCTTTGGGGCCGTGAGCGACACCCCGGTCGGATCTCCTTGGGGATGGAACTCGAATAGGCGATAAACCTGGACGAGAGACTTGTATGGTTAGTCAGGTCGTGGCCGACACCCTCGCCAGGATTCCGCTTGAAGGTTGCCAAGATACATGACGTGTACATGGTGATAAGTGGTGAGAGCGAGTGTGAAGAAGTACACCCTTGCAGGGTTATCATTATCTATTCGAATAGCCAGATTCCTCACATATGGAAACTTGGACCCCTTGCATAGTTCATAGACAAGTGAAAGTGGATACTCTAAAATGCGCAAGATAAGTGTGAGTGCTATGGATGGCGTTCTCGCAGGGAGACGGGAGCAGATCCATAGTGGTGTATTGGTATGGTGAATTTGTGGACTCATGTGCGCCACCTCAAAAGAGTTACTTGCAGTCGTAGTTCAGGTTAACCACTGAGTCAAAGCTGGCTTGCTGCAGTCAAACTCCACCACCCCTTTGTTGATACCGATGCATATGTAGCTAGTTCTGATGTAAGTCTTGTTGGGTACATGTGTACTCACGTTTGCTTAATTTATGTTTTTGCAGAGAGACTTCAGTCTCACTAGTAGTTCCACTTGGACTTCGACGTTTAGCTTGTTACCTCCGCTACGATATTGTACCCTTAGGAGGGTCTTGTAGATAGTCAGCCTTCTGAGCCTTCTTCATTTGTAGTTGTCTGTACTCAGACAAGTTAAGCTTCCGCATGTGCTTGTTGCTTGTATGCTCTGTATGTTGGGTCGTGAGACCCATTTTGTAATACTTGGCTCCTCGGAGCCTAATGAATAAATACTTGAGTCATAGAGTTATGTTGTGATGCCATGTTGTAATTACACATATCGAGCATATTGTATGTATGATTGAAATGCTTGGTATGTGTGGGATCCAACAACCTAGTTGTTTATCCTTGGTAGCCTCTCTTATGGGGAAATGTAGTCTTGTGCTTCCATGAGCCATAGTAGTCCGCTACAGCCTGGTTCACCGGAGTCCTGCTAGCCCAGCACTACTGCTCCGGAACACTTGACTGGCCGGCATGTGATTCACTTCATTCCTGTGTTTGTCCCTTCGAGGAAATGTGAGGCGCTGACATCCGGAGTCCTGCCTAGCCTGCTATAGCCTGGGTTCCCGGAGTGCTGTTAGCCCAGTGCTATAGCCCGGATTCACACGCTGCTGACCGACATGCTCGATGTTGATTCATGTATGCCTGTCCCCGTAAGTTAGTGCCACTTTGGGTTCACGACTAGTCATGTTGGCCCGGGTTCTCTGTCATATGGATGCTAGCGACACTATCATATACGTGAGCCAAAAGGCGCAAACGGTCCGGGCCATGGTAAGGCGACACCAGTGGGAATACCGTGTGTGAGGCCGCAAGGTGATATGAGGTGTTACAAGCTAGATCGGTGTGACTTAGAATCGGGGTTCTGACATTCTGGGAAGTTGCTGATGTGGGGTGTTGGACAAGTAACAGGTTGGGGTGTTGGACAAGTAACCGAAGGAACGACAGAAGAGGAAGATGCAAAGCAGAAGGTTAAAGATGCAGTTCCTCTGATCATGGCCAAGCAACAGCTATTGACCGTCCTTGACAACAATGAGGAGATGAAAGAGCTTGTGAAGATAATTGGAAAATCGATATGCTCTGTAGGATGATTGTCTCTTTATTTGCAGTTTATGTAGCACTCGTGATGTATTGAGTGGCTATGACATGAGCACTTTGCTGAAACTAGTAATGAATGAAACCTGTGTAGCAGGCTAGGCGTAGTGTTGTGAACATCTAATGATTTCCATTAATAGAAATCGGGGGGTATCCCTTTTTTCTCATAAATAAATAAATAGCATAGTCCCTTTTGGTAATAAATAAATAAATTAGCAGAGGCCCTGTCGGGTCATCTTTGTTACCATTCGAAGACGTCGAGCAAATTGCAGTCCAATAGCAAACTATATCATCAAATTCAAGTTTCACAGCCAAATATGAGTACAACTAAACAACAATGTCATCATGTTTTATTCGTCATACAATCACCAAACACAAATGAACATACATAACAAGTGATGTTCTCACAACAAAATACTTAACAACACGTTCATCAGGTTTCATTTGTCATAGCGAGCACAATTTCACATAGTAGATAAAAAACGTCTTCTGACAAGCAAATACGACAAAAGCAATCTAATCATCATCCGCAGCAGCAGCGTCAACATCTTCGCCATGTGTATTAGTCTGAATCGTAATTCCCGAGAGTGTCATCTTCTTCTTCATCCTCAATGTCCCCGAACGTTGGCTTCTTCTTGATCAACTTTTGTATGTCCACAGCACAACAGGCAATCTTTTCGCCAGCGTGATTGATGTGATGGTTCTCAAACATATTAGGAACATCCGTGGAATCTTGTACATCAGGAGCAGTGTAAGCATCATCTTGTTGTGCAACTTCATTAAATAAATGCCTCTCCTCAAACCTTTGCAATACTCTCCAGTCATCGCTACATGCAAATGTGTCTTCCAAGAAAAATATCTGTGTTGCTTGATTTGCCAAAATAAAAAGGCTCGTTGGTCTGGTACGCCGCCTTGACATTGATGGATTTGAAATAATCATCAGCTCTCGGTTTTTGTGATCCTGGAAAATAGGTTATACCAACAACAGCACAACAGAACCACACACCGATGATCCTCGAAACTGGAGATATACTCCAACTGAACAATGTCTGTTATGTTAGCACACATTTCAGTTGTCTCTCTGTCGTACATATCCGTGCTCATGATGGCACTGTTTTGTGTCTTCCTGCCTTCGTCGCGTGCAAGGGTTTTTTAGCGCACATCTCCAACAACGCAAGATTCATAATGTCTTACCCGAGTATCATGACCCATTGCTAGTGCGTAAAGGGCATCATCAACTGCCTGCCCATCCTCCCGCATCTTCTTAACCTATGGTTAGAAAATAGACAAGCTGATTATCTTATGTACTCAATGTATTAAAAAAACTGGCAGTGCAATTCAAAAGCTTACATGGCTCTTGAACCATTTCGCAAATCCTACCATAACCAGTTTGTCAATGTTTCTTGGATTTTGCGGTAGTAACTCCTTTTTGTAGATGCTGCACAACATAGTGATTGCGTCAAACATCTAAATATATAAGAATGTGCTGCAAGTTTAGTAGATTATGATGTATAAGATGGAGTACTTAGCACTTACTTGATATAAGGTAGTATCTCGGGACAATTATTCAACACATACCAAACCATTTTTTCCAAATATTTAGGTTTGTCCTCTTGTCGACTCTTCCCCGTAACTCGAACAAAATAATCGAAAACATTGAGCCCGAGATTGTCTTCACCCACCTCTTTGCTAAGCTGATAAGTTGTTTCAATGTATTTTGAGCAGAATGTCAATGCTTCTATAGCAATGTAGGCCTCTACAATGGAACCCTCGGGTCTAGCTCTGTTCCTAACATAGCCCTTGAAAGTGCCAAGCCGCCTTTTAGTAGGGTACATCCAACCATACAGTACTGGACCTCTAAGTAGTGCCTCATCAGGTAGATGAACAGCCAAATGTACCATCACATTAAAGAAGGCTGGAGGACATATCTTCTCAAGGTTGCAGAGGATAGTTGGTATCTTGTCTCTAAGACGCTCAAAAGCATCTACTCTGATATTTCTACTGTAGAGTTCCCTGAAGAATTGTCCCAACTCTGCAACTGCTCTGTATAAGTCAGGGCGGCCCAATCCTCTAAGGATAACAGGTAAAACCGTTTGTACTAGGACGTAGCAGTCATGTGTTTTCAACCCTTGCACCATGTTTCTATCTGCACTGTCTCTCCTTTTAGGGTTGGAAGAAAATCCATGTGGGAATCTCACACGTGATAGGACCTCGCAGAATTCTTTTCTTTTTACCTTGTCCAAGATGTACACAGCTGGTGCCATATCCAGTGGTTTACCTTCATCTTCCACCTGCAAATCCTTTCTGATACCCAGGTGTGTCAAATCAATCCTAGATTTTAAGGTATCTTTCGTCTTGCCTTCAATATTAAGAAGTGTGTCGATAAAGCTGTCACATATATTTTTCTCGATGTGCATCACATCAAGATTATGCTGCATATCCAAATCTTTCCAATATTGCAAGGCCCACAAAGTGGACCTGTGGGTAAACAATAATCTCTCTTCTGCCCTGCCATGCTTCCTTTTCCTGCTACCATTACCAAGATGGTTTCCTGGCGTAATATGCCTTACCTTCTCTAATTCCACTTGCAACTCATCGGCGGTGAGCCTCTTTAGCGCATCGTGGTTTTCATGCTTTGCATTAAACACATGTCTTCGGTATTTTGTAGGATGCGGCTTGTCCTTGGCAAGGAAATGTCGGTGTCCAATGTAACAGATCTTGCTAAGTATTGCATATGACAGCGGATTCCTATCACAGTGAACACAAGCATTGTAACCATGTGGCGTTCACCCTGACATAGTGCCCAAAGCCAGATAATCATGGATGCACCAAATTATAACAACACGCAGAAAGAAATCAGCTGGTGGGCTGTTATATAGGTCTTGAGCGAGAACACCCCTCCATAGCTGTTGAAGTTCCTCCACAAGAGGCTCCATGAATAAATCAAAATCCTTTCTAGGACTTTTTGGAGCTGGGATGAGCAAGGCCATCATGTAGTTTGATTCTTTGATGCAGACATTTGGAGGCATGTTATGAGGGATAACAAGCACTAGCCACATGCTATATGTGGCGCTCTGGTGGCCAAATGGGTTAAATCCATCTGAAGCTAAGCCAAAGCTAATGTTTCTCGGGTCAGCAGCAAATTTTTTGTGTTTCTGATTGAAGCTTTTCCACTCACTACCATATGATGGATGGCTCATTACATTCTGATCTCTGTACTCCTGGTTCCTAGAATGCCACAGTACATCCTATCTTGTTTCAGCATCATGAAACAACCTATGCAATCTTGGTGTAATTGGAAAATGTCTCAGAACATTATGAGGAATCCTCTTCACAACATCGCCATCTTTCCATCTTGATGATTTGCATTTCGGGCATTCACTTAAGTTGGCATAATCCTTCCGGAACCGAACACAATTATTCTTACAAACATGGATCATATCATATCCAATTATATCTGCACGAAGGAAATTGTTCATTTTAGTGTACGTGTGTGGAAGCTTAGACGCATCTAGGAATGCTTTGAAGAAAGCAGCCAACATCGCATCGAATGATTTGTTGGTCATCCGCTCTAATGTCTTCACCTAAAGATAGGTGAAAATAGCTGAGAATACTAACGGGTTATTTCCTGGGTGATAGCCACGTTGCATTGTTCCAACATGCGGGCCCAATGTTTTTCTTCTGCATGTGAAAGTTCATGAAATGCACGAGCATTTCATAGCATTGTTTCAATGTTGGTCAAACTCACTGGCTCCGCCACCACCACCTCCTCCTCTTCCACCTGAGCATCAGGAAGATCAAGATGGTGATCTGTTGCTTCCATGTAGTCTGCAACATTGACGTTCACATCTTCACCATTATGAACCCACCTACTATATGTGACCGACATCCCATACAAGTGTAGATGGTTTTCCACAGTTGACTAGGGTCTTGTACCTGAATTCATACAACTGCTACACGGGCAGAGCATATATGATTTCAGGCCACAATACTCAGCTCTGATAAAGTTCATGAAGTTTTCAACCCCCTCGACATATGAAGTGAAGAAACTTCGAGAAGAAGTTATCCAAGTCATGTCCATCTGTTAGACATACAAAATTGTTCTTCTACTAGATATTACAGGAAAAACATATATGCTTTTTAATGAAGGCCGGAAAAAATACCTAGGTCGATGTCTAAAGCTATGGCAAGATATTTGGACGAGAAGATCTATGCAACAAAATATATTTAAAGCTAATTCAGCAAACATATTTGAGTGCTAAATTATGGCAGGTTGTTTTAGCAATCAATGAGGCCGAGCAAACAGCCATCGAACTACCGAAGGCCATTGCAACAACAAAGATCGAGTATAAAATGGTGTAGAGCTATTTCACCTAACAGATAGGCTACTAGACCATCGCAATCTACGTCACAATAAATATATGGCAGGATATTTTAGCAACTAATCGGGCTTGGCATGCCATCTCAGCTAAGCAGATTGAGTGCAGAACAGGGCAAGGAAGCTTCTTAAGTAGCGCATATTGACTGTAAACAGTGAGATTAACATCGTCTATCAGCTAACATTCAGCGCTACACCGACATGCACGGGGCCTCAGTCTAGAATGCGCGTACAGTGGGAGAAGCTGACTGCTGTGCGTCTCCAGACGAACGTCGCCAGCGGTGGTGGTGCTGACCTCCGTGCACTGATAACCCACAAGTATAGGGGATCACAAAAGTTTTCAATAAGTAAGAGTGTCGAACCCAACGAGGAGCTAAAGGCAGAACAAATATTCCCCCAAGTTCTATCGACCACCGATACAACTCTACGCATGCTTAACGTGCACTTTACCTAGAACAAGTATGAAACTAAAAGTACTTTGTAGATAATAAAGATTACGTAAATAAAAAGTAGGGGCTGTTTAGGTAAAGACACAACTAAGTTAGTTTTAGTAAAGAGCTTTTTGTTATGAGAAAGTTATTTGTCCCTAGGCAATCGATACCTAGAGTGGTAATCATTATTGCAATTTTATTTGAGGGAGAGGCATAATCTAACATACTTTATCTACATGGATCATATTCACTTATGATTGGAACTCTAGCAAGCATCCGCAACTACTAAAGATCATTAAGGTAAAACCCAACTATAGCATTAAAGCATCAAGTCCTCTTTATCCCATACACAATAACCCCCTTACTCGGGTTTGTGTTTGAGTCACTCATGCAACCCACTATAAGCGAATCATGAACGTATTGCAACACCCTAGAGCGGGGATCCCTCACGCTTACGCAACACGGAGAGCACCATAGGGCAGCACCAATAAAAAAAACATGCAACTCAAACCAATCTTGATCATCAAATAGCCCATAGGACAAAATGGATCTACTCAAACATCATAGGATAGCCATACATCATTGAGAAATAATATATAGCATTGAGCACCATGTTTAAGTAGATATTACAGTGGGTAAGTGAGAGGTTACACCGCTGCATAGAGGGGGGAAGAGTTGGTGATGATGGCGGTGAAGTTGTTGGTGAAGACTGCGGTGATGATGATGGCCACGGCAGCGTTCTGGCGCCACCGGAAGAGAAGGGGAGAGGGGGCCCCTTCATCTTCTTCTTCCTTGACCTCCTCCCTAGATGGGAGAAGGGTTTCCCCTCTGGTCCTTGGCCTCCATGGCGTGGGAGGGGGTAGAGCCCCTCCGAGATTGGATCTGTCTCTCTGTCTCTCGCTGTATTTTGCGTTCTCAGATTCTTCCCTTTCACCATTTCTTATATTCCCGGAGATCCGTAAATCCGATTGGGTTGAAATTTTAACACGATCTCTATTCGGATATTAGCTTTCTTGCGGCGAAAGAAGGGCCTCAACCACCTTACGGGGTAGCCTCGAGGGTCAGGGGCGCGCCCAGGGGGTGGGGCGCGCCCCTTTGCCTCGTGCCCCCCTCGGGACCCGTCTCGCGTGTATTTTTCTTCCCAAATTTTCCATATATTCCAAAAATAATCTCCATACGTTTTTATCCCGTTTGGACTCCGTTTGATATGGATTTTCTGCGAAACAAAAAACATGCAACAAACAAGAACTAGCACTGGGCACTGGATCAATATGTTAGTCCAAAAATGGTATAAAAAGTTGCCAAAAGTATATGAAAGTTGTAGAATATTGGCATGGAACAATCAAAAATTATAGATACGACGGAGACGTATCAGCATCCCCAAGCTTAATTCCTGCTCGTCCTTGAGTAGGTAAATGATAAAAAAGATAATTTTTGATGTGGAATGCTACCTAGCATAATCTTGATCACATATCTAATCATGGCATGAATATTAAGATACGAGTGATTCAAAGCAATAGTCTATCATTTGACATAGAAACAATAATACTTCAAGCCTACTAATAAAGCAATCATGTCTTTCAAAATAACATGGCCAAAGAAAGTTATCCCTACAAAATCATATAGTCTGGCTATGCTCCATCTTCACCACACAAAATATTCACATCATGCACAACCCGATGACGAGCCAAGCAATTGTTTCATACTTTTGACGTTCTCAAACCTTTTCAACTTTCACGCAATACCTGAGCGTGAGCCATGGACATAGCACTATAGGTGGAATAGAATGGTGGTTGTGGAGAAGTCAAAAAGGAAAAGAGAGTCTCACATCAACTAGGCATATCAACGGGCTATGGAGATGCCCATCAATAGATATCAATGTGAGTGAGTAGGGATTGCCATGCAATGGATGCACTGCGAGCTATAAGTGTATGAAAGCTCAAACTAGAAACTAAGTGGGTGTGCATCCAACTTGCTTGCTCATGAAGACCTCGGGCATTTGAGGAAGCCCATCATCGGAATATACAAGCCAAGTTCTATAATGAAAATTCCCACTAGTATATGAAAGTGATAACTCAAGAGACTCTCTATATGAAGAACATGGTGCTACTCTGAAGCACAAGTCTAGTAAAAGGATAGTAACATTATCCCTTCTCTCTTTTTCTCTCATTTTTTATTTTTTTATTTTTTTGGTCCTTCTCTTTTTTTGTCCTTTCTCTTTTTTTCCTTTTTCTTTTCTATTTTCTTTCTTCCGGAGTCTCATCCCGACTTGTGGGGGAATCATAGTCTCCATCATCCTTTCCTCACTGGGACAATGCTCTAATAATGATGAACATCACACTTTTATTTACTTACAACTCAATATTACAACTCGATACTAGAACAAAGATATGACTCTATATGAATACCTCCGGCGGTGTACCGGGATGTGCAATGATCTAGCACAGCAATGACATCAAAAAACGGACAAGCCATGAAAACATCATGCTAGCTATCTTACGATCATGCAAAGCAATATGACAATGAATGCTCAAGTCATGTATATGATGATGATGGAAGTTGCATGGCAATATATCTCGGAATGGCTATGGAAATGCCATGGTAGGTAGGTATGGTGGCTGTTTTGAGGAAGGTATATGGTGGGTTTATGGTACCGGCGAAAGTTGTGCGGTACTAGAGAGGCTAGCAATGGTGGAAGGGTGAGAGTGCATATAATCCATGGACTCAACATTAGTCATAAAGAACTCACATACTTATTGCAAAAATCTATTAGTCATGGAAACAAAGTACTACGCGCATGCTCCTAGGGGGATAGATTGGTAGGAAAAGACCATCGCTCGTCCCCGACCACCACTCATAAGGAAGATAATCAAAAAATAAATCATGCTCTGACTTCATCACATAACGGTTCACCATACGTGCATGCTACGGGAATCACAAACCTCAGCACAAGTATTTCTACTAATCCACAACTACCCACGAGCATGATTCTAATATCACCATCTTTATATCGCAAAACTATTGCAAGGAATCGAACATATCATATTCAGTGATCTACAAGTTTTATGTAGGATTTTATGACTAACCATGTGAATGACCAATTCCTGTCATCTCTCTAAATAGATATAAGTGAAGCAAGAGAGTTTAATTCTTTCTATAAAATATATGCCCACGCTCTAACAAATATAAGTGAAGCAAAAGAGCATTCTACAAATGGCGGTTTTCTATGTAAAGAGAAACAAGCAATCCAAGCTTCAAATGATATAAGTGAAGCACATCAAGCATTCTATAAAGCCATACTCAAAAGATATAAGTGAAGTGCATATAGCATTCTATAAATCAACCAAGGACTATCTCATACCAGTATGGTGCATAAAAGAAAAAGTGAAAACTAAATGCAAAAGACGCTCCAAGATTGCACATATCGCATGAAGGAAACGAATCCGAGAACATACCGATACTTGTTGAAGAAAGAGGGGATGCCTTCCGGGGCATCCCCAAGCTTAGACGCTTGAGTCTCCTTAAATATTTACTTGGGGTGCCTCGGGCATCCCCAAGCTTGAGCTCTTGCCTCTCTTCCTTCTTCTCACATCGAGACCTTCTCGATCATCGAACACTTCATCCACACAAAACTTCAACAGAAAATTCGGTAAGATCCGTTAGTATAATAAAGCAAATCACTACTCTAAGCACTGTTTCAAACAAATTCATATTTTGTTTTTGCATTGTGTCTACTGCAATATAGCTTTTCCATGGCTTAATCCACTGATAGGAATTGATAGTTTCATCAAAACAAGCAAACTATGCATCAAAAACAGAATCTGTCTAAAACAGAACAGTCTGTAATAATCAGAACATTCACCATACTTCTGGTACTTGAACAATTCTGAAAAAATTAGGAAAAATAAAAACTTTGCATAGAAATACAGTGCAAAAGGAATCAGAACCGTTTGACGTTCCAGTAAAAAATGTAAAATTTCCCACTACAGCCAAAGTTTTTGTCCTACCCCGTACAAACCTACAAGCATTGTAAACATCCTAAAGGCAAACCTTGGCACATTATTTTTATAGTACAATGGAATTGTACAAGGGTATAATTATTTTTATTTAAAAGTTTCTGTAATCAAGATTCACAAAGTTTCTGTGAACATGAACAAAGTTCAAGGCTAGCTCCCACTTCAACAATGCTCGTCTTTCTCACTTTCGCTTTCCTTTTTGAAAAAGTTTTGGGTTCCCCTCTTTATTTTTTGTTTTTAAACTATATAAAAGCACTCAACAGAAGTAAATGACTCTCTAAAACTTCCGGGTTGTCTCCCTGGCAGCGCTTTCTTTAAAGGCATTAAGCTAGGCATATAGTGCTCAAGTAATGAATCCACCCGGATCCCAAGGTATATCAAAGCCAATTTTAATTAACAATGATTTGTAATTTAGTAGTGAGCAAAAAGTAACATATATCATGCAACAACGAAGCCTAACTCTCTCCCTATGCATCGGAATGTCATAAAAGAACAATTCATGCACACAAAGTAAAGGCCAATGCATAGTATAAACAGTTTCTTGCAATTTTATCGTGTGGGGAACATAGAGAGGTGGAGCTATAGTTTCTCTCTCATAATAATTGCAAGTAGGAGCAGCAAGAACATGCATATTATATCTATCAAAATCATCATGTGTAGTAGTAAAAGGCAACCCATCAATATAATCCTTAATAAGCACAAACTTCTCCGATATAGTGTAGTTTGGAGAATTCAAAAAGATAATAGGACTATCATGTGTGGGTGCAATAGCAACAATTTCATGTTTAACATAAGGAACTATAGCAAGTTCATATCCATAAGCATAATTCATATTGGCATCTTGTCCACAAGCATAGCAAGCATCATCAAAAAGGGATATTTCAAAAGAATCAACGGGATCATAGCAATTATCATAGCATTCATCCTTCGGTAAGCACGAAGGGAAATTAAACAATGTATGAGTTGAAGAGTTACTATCATTAGAAGGTGGGCATGGGTGATAAATCCGCTCTTCCTCCTTTTGTTCTTTGCTCTCCTCCTCATCTTTTTCATCCAATGAGCTCACAGTTTCATCAATTTCTTCTTCCATAGATTCCTGCAAAATATTAGTCTCTTCTGGGACAACAGAGACTTTCTCAATAAACGCATCAATATCGAATTGTATTCATAATTCTCATAAAATATTTAAGGATAGCTAAATTTTCAGGTCTGTAGACAGCATCATAAAGATTTTCATATTCTTTGAACATAGATTCAATTTCATAAGCACCCATAAAAGCAACAAATTCTTCTATTTGTTCCACATCATAGTAGTCATATATACCTCTAGCATAAGAAGCCAAAGTTTCATTATCATTAAATTCACATGAAAAGGGAAGGTGTGGAGCCTTTCCTAGAGCAACAAGTATAATCATATCTCAAGCATAGTTGCCTAGCATACCAATACAACATATAAATTTGATCCCATAATAGTTTCCCTTTTTGAGTTAAGCGATAATCCCTAAAGTATTCACGTTGATCTAACGTGTCTCCCATTACCAGATTGAATGGGGTTTTCTCTGGATTATCAAAGTAGTACATAATATCTGTCACATAACGAGCATCGAGGGTTTTAGGAGGTTCCTCATCTCCATGAGCAGCAAGTACACCTAATTTTTTTGGTATTTCGTGTTCCATATCCATAACTAAAGATAAAGAACAACTAAGAACAACAAATAAAAATTACTTAGTGATAAAGCAAACAACCACACACGAGAATATTCACCCCACGCAATTGATCCCCGGCAACGGCGCCAGAAAAATGTGTTGATAAACCACAAGTATAGGGAATCACAATAGTTTTCGATAAGTAAGAGTGTCGAACCCAACGAGGAGCTCAAGGCAGAACAAATATTCCCTCAAGTTCTATCGACCACTGATACAACTCTACGCATGGTTAACATGTGCTTTACCTAGAAAAAGTATGAAACTAAAAGTACTTTGTAGGTGTTGTTGGATAGGTTTGCAAGATAATAAAGATTACGTAAATAAAAAGTAGGGGCTGTTTAGGTAAAGATACAACTAAGTTAGTTTAGTAAAGAGCTTTTTGTTACGAGAAAGTTATTTGTCCCTAGGCAATCGATAACTAGAGCGGTAATCATTATTGCAATTTTATTTGAGGGAGAGGCATAAGCTAACATACTTTCTCTACTTGGATCATATGCACTTATGATTGGAACTCTAGCAAGCATCCGCAACTACTAAAGATCATTAAGGTAAAACCCAACCATAGCATTGAAGCATCAAGTCCTCTTTATCCCATACGCAACAACCCCCTTACTGGGGTTTGTGTTTCAGTCACTCACGCAACCCACTATAAGTGAATCATGAACGTATTGCAACACCCTACAGCGGGGATCCCTCACGCTTGTGCGACACGAAGAGCACAATAGGACAACACCAATAATAAAACATGCAACTCAAACCAATCTTGATCATCAAATAGCCCATAGGACAAAACGGATCTACTCAAACATCATAGGATAGCCATACATCATTGGGAAATAATATATAGCATTGAGCACCGTGTTTAAGTAGAGATTACAGCGGGTAAGAGAGATGTTACACCTCTGCATAGAGGGGGGAAGAGTGGGTGATGATGGCGGTGAAGTTGTTGGTGAAGATTGGGGTGATGATGATGGCCACGACAGCGTTCCGGCGCCACCGGAAGAGAAGGGGAGAGGGGGGCCCGTCGTCTTCTTCTTCCTTGACGTCCTCCCTAGATGGGAGAAGGGTTTCCCCTCTGGTCCTTGGCCTCCATGGCGTGGGAGGGGCGAGAGCCCCTCCGAGATTGGATCCGTCTCTCTGTCTCTCTCTGTTTTTGCGTTCTCAGATTCTGCCCTTTCAACGTTTCTTATATTCCCGGAGATCCATAACTCCCATTTGCCTGAAATTTTAACACGATCTGTATCCGTATATTAGCTTTCTTGCGGCGAAAGAAGGGCATCAACCGCCTTACGGGGTGGCCATGAGGGTCAGGGGGCGTCCAGGGGGGTGGGGCGTGCCCCTCTGCCTCGTGCCCCCCTCGGGAACCATCTCGCGTTAATTTTTCTTCCCAAATTTGCCATATATTCCAACAATAATCTCCGTCCGTTTTTATCCCGTTTGGACTCCGTTTGATATGGATTTTCTGCGAAACAAAAAACATGCAACAAACAGGAACTGGCACTGGGCACCAGATCAATATGTTAGTCCCAAAAATAGTATAAAAAGTTGCCAAAAGTATATGGAAGTTGTAGAATATTGGCATGGAACAATCAAAAATTATAGATACGACGGAGACGTATCATGCGCCTCCACAAGAACGTTGCTAGCGGTGGCGGCGCGGCTCGAGGACGGCAGTCTACGAGAGCGTATTGTGGGAGTGAGAGGATCGCCGTGCATCCCCTCGACGAACCGTGGCGTCGACGTATCCGCGCGGCGGGGAGGGCGGCTTTGGCAGAGCGAATGGAGTGGAGGGGGATGGGGGGAGGGGGTTCGGGGAATATTATTGGGTAGTTTGCCGAATGGCGGTTTAATATGGGATTTGGGGGAAATTTTTTGTGGGTGGGGGATTTTCGCGTGGTGGGCGGGGGAGTTTGGCGCATGGTCAATTTCTCCAAGTGCAGTCCCATGTGTCAGTGAAGAGGCAAGCTAAATCGCGTTACGTTTGCGTGAGCCGTGTGCAGGACCGAACGTGTGTGGGGTGCAATGCGACCATGACAGGGGTGTTGTGAGTGTACCACCTTTTTTCCTTTTAAACTAGGTGCTTCGCCCCCTCAAAAAAAACTTGGTGCTTCGCGCGATCCATCGATACTACTACTAGTAATCCGGTAATCCCGACTAAAACGGCATGGCCGGGTCTTTTCCCGCGCGATATGCTGGGAGGTTGGCTTAGTTGGATTTTTTTGGACGAGTAATGCTACACCTACGTAATCCCAGTTACGTAATTTACATAATGTGAAATATGTGACCTATTGACTGTAGATTGGGGGCGGGAGGGGCCCACCACCATGAAAATTAGGGAGGAGAGAGAGAGGCAATTTACGTTAACCCTTTCGTAGGTTCACGTAGATGTAGAAAGATGTGAAATGTGTGAATGTGTAGTGGGCGTACTATTGGAGTGCCTAAGATAAATTGTGTATGTAGACCCTATGTGTTTGTTTACTTCGCATTTTAGCTTTGTCTCGGTTCAATAAAAAGCATAGTTGGTGATGATGTGCCATCCTGCAATATAAGCCGTCTGATCTATATCTAACGGATATGAAGGAAACTATGACAATTTACCCGCACTCCTATCCACATTTGCAGATAAGGCCTTCCCTCGTTCATCCTTTTGTCCCACAAGATCTTGATGTTCCGTGCAATGCACGGGCATCTTGCTAGTACTCCTACAATATACTATATTATTGTGAAAGTTCATATACACCAGCCGAGATTAACGCAAACATGACAGATTTTTATTAAATTTCGAACTTTTATAGCAAAGAAAAATAAAATAAACCCGACCCTAAACCTATTCTATGGTGGCGACTGACGTCCTCCATCTGCGATCTCCATGTACAGGGGCGGGGTTCAAGACGAGGGTGCGGTCTCCGACGAGGAAGAGTAGAACACGGGAGACAGATCGGCCAGTTGGCACACCATGCCCTGCCGCCTCCCATGCCCTACTCATCCTCGGATGGCGGCAAGTAGGACGCGTGGCTGACGGTGCTCCCATCGTCGGCCGCCATCGTGGCCACTGCTTGTGCGGCCGCGTCCGTGTCCGGCTACATCGCTATTGTGTCTTGAGCGGCGACTTGAGCGAGGGCGGCGACCTCGAGCTTCATCCCCGAAGACAAGGCTCTCCCGCAGAGCGTTCGCATTCGCGGTCTTGGCGGATGTGGTGCTAGGTAGCAGGACGATGCGGTAAGGTGTGGAGGTTAGCTGGGCATTGCCTCTTTAAGTAGCATTCCGGTGAGGCCAAAGCATCCGGGCGCGTCATTAAGTCGCCGGAGTTTGTTCCTCGGGCACAGAGCTTCTTAACGACGGCGTACAGATGGACGGCATGAATGCGGGCAGGTGGCACCGGCTGGGAACGCACCGTGCGACAACGTGAGGGACGAGGGTTTTTGGTGTGCCAGGTTAGTCAGCTGCGGTCGTGGCAACGTTGAAGATGCCCTTTGCTCACATGTGACCCCACATGTCATTTAAAAAGCAAGACGACCCGGCATGGTCTCAGGTCCTGGCGATGCAGTTGGCCACGCTACACCACTCTGTGAATGCATCGCGGCAAGCGCGCACTTCGGCGCCCCGTGAATCCTCGACTAGCCGGCTGTTGATCTGCTGGTCGTGCCACAGCGCTAACGCCACCCTCGGCACACTGAAACTGACCGTGTCCAGCGATAATGAGCGTGTCGCTCACCGCGGTCGCCCTACCCAGAGGCGATGCTGGAGCGGTGCCACGTTGCTAGCCCCCATGACCCACATGAACGGTTGTCGATGGCGAGGAGGTCATGGGCCAGCTCCTCCATTGGACTAGTCTGCGCCACGTCATCCGGACAGGTGTGCCCTGTGACGCCCTGAGTCCGATGCGCCAGGTGTCTTCCAGTTATTCGCTGTTGTTACCTTGTCATTCGCTTGCGTGTTGCATCTTGGCATGTCATCATGTGCATTGCATCATCATGTTTTCAAAACTTGCATCCGTCCCGGTCTCCTCGTTCTCTCCGTTGTCCGTTCTGAGTCCAGACACACTTGCACGCGCCCGCGGCACCTACAAAATATTATTTTATAAGTGGCTAGAAAATGTTCTCGGAATGGGTTGAAAGTTGGCGTGCGGTCTTATTATAGAGTAGGTAGGCCGCCTGCCAAATTTCATCGCATTCGGAGTCCGTTTGATGCCCCAACGAATAACTATAGCGGCACCGCTGCCGGTCTATCATCGGACGTTTTCGGTCTCCGAAAACTGCTGTCGGGCCTCTCCCTCTCTTCTCTTCCGCAGCCCATGGCCTTCTACACTACCCATACATTTTGAACCATCTGATCAAGATCAAATGGTCTGAAAATGGACTAGGTCCCCTAACCCTAGACCCCCCCCTACCCTATTTAAGCACCCCTCCCTTCCAAATTTGGGCATCCCTAGTCTTCCCCTACCCCCTAGACCCCTGCCCCTCAAATCGCGCCTCCAGCCATAACCAACCCTCCTCCTCCTCAATTTCCGGCAACCTCCACCTCCTCCATGCCACTTGGCAAGCTGCCACTGGCCTGCGCCACCTGAGCAATGCCCTCCACCAATCCAAAGCCTCCACGTCGCGTCCCAGCCAGCCATCCCACCATCGTGGCCCGCGGAGCTCGCACGAGGCCCGCCCAGACACCGATCTGGGCCCGGAGGCCCGGATCTGCGCTGCCGCTCGCCCGAGCAGGGGCCTCGTTCTCCTCCCGCTCCACCCCAAGAAGCGACAGCGCCCGAGCGCTCCTCTACCTCACCCCAACCCCGCAGACGCCGGATCCTCACTGCCGTCGTGCTCCGCCTTGTCGCCGGCGCCCCGCAGGTTGCCATCCCATCTCCTTCCTCATTTCTCTCCTCTCTCTCACCGGACTCCCCTTCCTCCATTGCTGACTATAGGAACCATCACCGCCCGTGGAGCTCGCCGTCGTTCGCGTTCTTCGCCCGATCCGGTGGGGATCCGCCGGATCCGGAGCACCTCGGTCTGTTCCCGGTCTCCTTGCTTTGATCCGTAGCCGGAGCTCTTGCCGCGTCGCGCCACAACCATTGAACGCCGTCTGCATCGCCTCGCCTCCGTGCCCTGCTTCTCATCCTGTCCAGGAGCGAGCGCGTTGACCGCGGCCCCCGCACCCCCCTCATTTGATCCAGCAAGGCCCAGCTGCGACCGGCCCAGCCACGCCCTTCGGCCACCCGTGCCGTGGTGAGCAGCCCAGTCCGCCTCAGGTTTGGCCCGCGTACTTTTTTTCCCGTTTGGTTTTTTTCCTTTTTTCCAGAGAGATTAGTTTTGCAGATTAGTCCCTAGGATCATGCATATAATAACTTTTCACCCGTGCATCGGAGCCCAATAAACTTTATGTGTAAAATATTGTCTAGTTTAGAATTTTGTCTAGTTTCATAATATGTCACTTTCATCCATGTTTAAAATATTTAAAATGTTGTTTGGTTAAATTTGCTCCTATGCCATGTTAAAATGCTTTAATTCATAACTAAATAACCGTAGCTCCAAACTTAATAAACTTTATAAGCATTTCGGGTAGAAAAATGCCTAGTTTAACATGGTGCACTCATCTTGCATGTTCAACAACTCTAAAATATGCTTTAGGACAGAACAGTACCAAATCTAATATATGCTCATGAGGATTTTTCGGAATGGTTATTTGTTGTTTCCGGCCTCATTTGAACTTGCCTAGTTAGGTAGTTTTATTATGCTTCACCTCTTGCCATGTTTAACAACATTTAGTATTGTTGGGGTACATAAACGAGATCGAACTAAATAAGTGATGTGGTGTTCCGCCAATATGCAACCTGTTGCATATTGAGCTCCACTTAATTTGTAGGATTGCTTGTGCACTTTGCCATGCCATGCTTCATTAAACCGGACATGCATCATACTTGGTTGTGCATCATGCCATGTTTATGTGGTGGTTGTTTACTATGTTGTTTGCTTCTTTCCGGTGTTGCCTCTTCGGGTTAGTTCCGATAGCGTCGTGTTTGTGAGGATCCGTTCGACTTCGTCCGTTTGTCTTCTTCACGGACTCGTTCTTCTTCCTTGTGGGATCTCAGGCAAGATGACCATACCCTCGAAATCACTTCTATCTTTGCTTGCTTGTTGCTCGCTCTTTTGCTATGTCACGATACCTATCACTTGCTATATCATGCCTCCCATATTGCCATGTCAAGCCTCTAACCCACCTTTCCTAGCAAACCGTTGTTTGGCTATGTTACCGCTTTTGCTCAGCCCCTCTTATAGCGTTCTTAGTTGCAGGTGAAGATGAAGTTTGTTCCATGTTTGGAACATGGTTATGTTAGGATATCACAATATCTCTTGTTTATATTAATGCATTTATATACTTGGTAAAGGGTGGAAGGCTCGGCCTTATGCCTGGCGTTTTGTTCCACTCTTGCCTCCCTAGTTTCCGTCATACCGATGTTATGTTCCTTGATTTTGCGTTCCTTACACGGTTGGGTGTTATGGGGACCCCTTGACAGTTTGCTTTGAATAAAACTCCTCCAGCAAGGCCCAACCTTGGGTTTACCATTTGCCTCACCACCATCTACTTTTCCCTTGGGAGTCGCGCTCCCGAGGGTCATCTTTATTTTAAGCCCCCCCGGGCTAGTGCTTGTCTAAGTGTTGGTCCGAACTAGAGTCCTTTGCAGCGCCACCTCGGGGAAACTTGAGGGCTGGTTTTAGTTGTACGGAGCGCTCATCCGGTGTTGCCCTGATAACAAGATATGTGCAGCTCCTATCAGGATGTCGGCGCATCGGGCGGTCTTGCTAGTCTTGTTTTACCATTGTCGAAATGTCTTGTAACCGGGATTCTGGGTCTGATCGGGTCGTCCTGGGAGAAGGAATATCATTCATTGACCGTGAGAGGTTGTGATTGGCTAAGTTGGGACACCCCTGCAGATGGGAATTTGTTAATGTCCGGTTGTAGAGAACTTGACACTTAACTTAAATAAAATGCATCAACCGCGTGTGTGGCCGTGATGGTCTCTTTCCGGCGGAGTCCGGGAAGTGAACACGGTTCTTGTGTTATGCTTGAACGTAAGTAGTTTCAGGATCACTTCTTGATCATTATAGTTTCACGACCATTGCTTTGCTTCTTTTCTCGCTCTCATTTGCGTAAGTTAGCCACCATATATGCTTAGTGCTTGCTGCAGCTCCACCTCATTACCCCTTCTCCTACCCATAAGCTTAAATAGTCTTGATCTCGCGGGTGTGAGATTGCTGAGTCCTCGTGATTCATAGTTTCTTCCAAAAATCAGTTGTAGGTGCCGATGATACCAGTGCAGGTGACGCAACCCAGCTCAAGTGGGAGCTCGATGAAGATTGTGTTCATTGTGTTACTTCGTTTTCCAGTTGATCAGTAGTGGAGCCCAGTCGGGGCGATCGGGGATCTAGCATTTGGGGTTGTCTTTATTTAGGTTCCGTAGTCGGACCTTGATTGTATTCTGGATGAT
Organism: Triticum urartu; assembly: GCF_056163025.1. Taxonomy (NCBI): domain Eukaryota; kingdom Viridiplantae; phylum Streptophyta; class Magnoliopsida; order Poales; family Poaceae; genus Triticum; species Triticum urartu. The sequence goes on along the minus strand of NC_141874.1, from coordinate 426,406,351 downwards.
GTAATGCTATATTTATGTATTGTGTGAAGTGGCGATTGTAAGCCAACTCTTTATCCCTTTCTTATTCAGTACATGGGATGTGTAAAGATTACCCCTCTTGCGACATGCCTACAGTGCGGTTATGCCTATAAGTCGTGCTCCGACATGTGGGAGATATAGCCGCATCATCGGTGTTACAAGACGGTATCAGAGCCTTCCCCGGCTTAGGAGCCCCCTGCTTGATCGAATCGCTGGCGTTGTTGAGTCTAGAAAAAAATGTTTTGAGTCTTATAGGATTATATGTATCGGAGAGTAGGATTCTTTTTACTCCTCAGTCCCTTTGTTGCTCTGGTGAGGCTTCCTGACGTAGAGTTTTGACTCTTCTCTTCTCAAATTTCACTAAAAAAATTTAGGATCACGCGGGTATCTTGGAATCATTCCGATGGTTTTGTGACGAGAACATTGTCCTTGGTTCCTCCTGACATTTAGGGGTTGTGGCAGTGTCCCGGGGAGTTGAGCTCCAAGGTGTTGTCGTCACTATTTTATCGTTGCAGTTCTAGAATACCTGAGTTTCGCCGACATCGAAAATCTCTTTTATGCAGTTGTTGGTGAGATAACTGGTTATGTGTTGAAGGATGGATACAACTGGATGTAGGATTTGCTAGTTTTGGGTGAGATATTATGCTTCCCCTGTATCCCCAACACCTGATTGCATAACCAGAAAGTTTCAGGAGTTTATAAGTGGGAATTCAAGTAGCTCCTAGGATATCTTTCCGACAGATGTATGATATGAAATTGGGGTTCGACGTCTAGTGGTCCGCCTATCCACGGTTGGTTTTATAGTGGTCTCGTTGTGTCTTAAAGAGTCCTTGGCTATGCTGACTTGGGGACGCTTCGCATGTCATGTGCACTGCCTTGTACATGATGGTGCTGTACGATCGAGCCCGTGTGGGCCCCACCACGAAAACTTTGGACGAAATCTCTATCATATGTTTGTTCCGGCTTATTCTACAAGTCAATCCTTGTTTCGGTTTGATTGTGGTATTCGAGTTGCTTCAAAGTCAAGTGTTGATTCCATACCTTTCCTAAGCGGTGTTCTCATATTCCTATGTGAATACTAATCCTTCTTGATCTTCGAGTTTGCCATCTCAATTTCATCTGAACCGGTGTGTCTCTTTTCAAGTGGATCTGATCTTTTTCAACATCCGCAAGATCAACTCTAAGTCTTCTCAACGGTGTTTGTTTCATCCGTCCCAAATTGTCTTTATTTTCTCACCCTCCCACCCTTTTTCTTCAAAGACTCGGATTTCTTAATCAAGTACCATTTTATGGATGGGAAGTCTCTCCATTGTTTTTCCTTCATGTTCTTATCCGGTGATTCTTAGGAAGATAATAAGGAAGCTTCAAGTTCATCATTCTTCGTTATTTTTTCTTCTCCGATGGTTTCAATTCAAACTTTGTCGAGCATATCCTCTCCTCGTTTCAAATGCTTTCTCATGCCGGTGCACCTCTTAATCTTTCACTTCTCGCTATTCATTTGTTCTGGAGTGCTGAAGATATCTCAGAAGGCTCGTCTTTTCATTCAAGATCCGTTCAACCTATTTCGAGGTTGTTATCTCATTCAAGCCATTTAATTCATCCGGCGCATGCTCTCTCTTAAATTGTTCAACCTTGTATCTTTTGAGTGGGCCCTAACCCACAGGTATTTTCCCAGGATCTTACCTGACTCTTCTAATCTTCCCGGAGTTACTCTCAAATTATTTTTCCAAGTTTGACGTAAGAATGAATTATCATCAGTCATTTGTATTTCTCCAAGATCGGTCAAATTCTTTTCATTGTTGGCTCAAACTCTTCTCTTTTCATTCTCCCGGAGTATCTCAACAATTCATGGTGGTGTTCTCATCGTCATTCTCAACATTTGTAGACCGAAGAATAGTTCCTCTTAAATTCTTACCCGTTCTTCCAAAGATTCATGGTTATAGCTTGTTGCCATCCTCTCATAATTGTTTTCGATTGTGAAAAATTCTTTTCACCCATCCGGAGCCCATCATCTCGGAATTATTCATTCCAGCTTTGAGCTCTCGTTTTCCAATCTTACCGGTGCATCGTTCAAATATTCTCTAATCAGCTCGTGATCTATTCATTCTCATGTATCTAATTTCCTTCAAGTATCTTCATTCGTTTTCTAATTCTTCCCAGTGTTTCTTTATTTTCTCTTCATTCATTTTCAATTCTTACGGTGGTTCTTCCAAGATTCTTCTTCTTTCGTTAATCATGGCAATTCATTGGTTCTGTCAAATCCTACTGGTGGTTCGTTGAAGACTTTCTCAACTTTGCGCTATATCTATCTTAATCCTTTCAACGAGAATAAGTAGTATGCCTAATCTGTTGCTTGTCATCAATTTAATTAGTGAAGGATAAGCATAATGTAATTCTTATTCTGATTTCATCCAAGTGATTAATTCCTTATTCCGGAGGTTCATCAAAATTCTTGATTTCATTTGTTCATCTTTCTTTTCCGGAGTTCCAGGTCTTCCGCATTATCTCGTCGCGAAGCTCCATCTAAATCATCGCAAGGATTCACCTTGTGTTTTCAACTTCTCTTTATTTTTGTTATCCTTTTTATTACCGGAGTTCTTCATGGAGGCTCTACATGATGGTTCATCAAGGATGTAATTCCTTCTCGAAGTGTTCATTGAGATTCTTTTCAGAGGAGCTCAAGCATTCTTCATCTTGCAATCTGGAGTGCAATTGTTCTCCCTTATCTTTTGAGGTGGTAATATATCATTCTTCTTTCACAAGAATGAGGCATTTAAACCCATCACTTTCTTCCATGGATTTATCTTGGTATAAATTTCACCTAAAGCCTTCCATTGGGAATGTTGCTCCTTATAGTGATTATCTATGATCCAAGTTTTATCCTTATCACCTCGGTGGAAGAAGATTTCTATCTTTTTCTAGCTCCCAATCAAATCTTTTCCGTGAGTGGCAAGTTGTCACCTCATAATTTTGAGATGTCTTCTATAAGTCCATATCAAGCTTATCCTTTTCGTTGTTGGTTTTCCAACAACTCCGTTATAACTTTCTTGGAAGGGTGATCTTCAAGCTCACTTGTGGCATAAGTTGACCTTTTCTTCTCCATCCTTTCATTTCAATGATATATATTATTTCTTCTTCTGGAGGCATTGTGAGGTTGCTCTTTTCAAACATCATCTCGAATTTGCGAAGATCATGTTCTTTTCGTGCTTATCCATTCAACCGGAGTGTCGTGCGCTCTTTTCAAGTTCTTCCCATTCTATTAAGTTTTGCCTCCCTTCCCAACCAGAGTGCTGTCTGAGATCTTTCTTACCCCTTATGCTTTTTTTAATAGTTCCGAAGGCAGTGTGTTGTTGATTTTATCAAGTATACTCTTATCTTGTCAAGTTCATGTTCAATTCCTTTCAATTACAGTCGGAGTGCTGTCCAAATTACATCATTCTTATTCCATCTCTATCGTGTTTTAACCGGAGTGTTGTCATAATTGTTCTTTATCGTTCCTTGTACATATTGTTTCAACCGGAGTGCCTGTATGTACTTCTTGTTAGTCGCAACTCTTTTCTCATGTCTTTCAACCGACAAGGTCCTAGTAAGGTTCCTTGTTCATCTTTTCTAACAAAGTGTTTTCAACTTCGTTCATTTTCGTTGTATTCTTTCTTTCAATTTTTCAACCTCGCAAGTTTCATTGGTTTCACTTATTTGTCAAAGAAGCAACTTAGTTTTACCTCTTCTTTCCTCTTCCGTTTCCCTCCGGTCCCATCCTAGATCTCGGGACGAGATCCTCTCGTAGTGGTGGAGTGTTGTTACGCCCCGAGTCCGATGCGCCAGGTGTCTTGCAGTTATTCCCTACTGTTACCTTGTCATTCGCTTGCGTGTTGCATGTTGGCATGTCATCATGTGCATTGCATCATCATGTTTTCAAAACTCGTATCCGTCTCGGTCTCCTCGTTCTCTCCATTGTCCGTTCTGAGTCCAGACACACTTGCACGCGCCCGCGGCACCTTCAAAATATTATTTTATAAGTGGCAGGAAAATGTTCTCAGAATGGGATGAAAGTTCGCGTGCGGTCTAATTATAGAGTAGGTAGGCCGCCTGCCAAATTTCATCGCATTCGGAGTCCGTTTGATGCCCCAACGCATAACTATAGCGGCACCGCTACCGGTCTATCGTCGGACGTTTTCGGTCTCCGAAAACTACTATCGGGCCTCTCCCTCACTTCTCTTCTGCAGCCCACCGCCTTCTACACTACCCATACGTTTCGAACCGTCCGATCGAGATCAAATGATCCGAAAACAGACTAGTTCCCCTAACCCTAGACCCCCCCTACCCTATTTAAGCACCCCTCCCTTCCAAATTTGGGTATCCCAAGTCTTCCCCTACCCCCTAGACCCCTTCCCCTCGAATCGCGCCTCCGGCCATAGCCAACCCTCCTCCTCCTCCTCAATTTCTGGCGAACTCCACCTCCTCTGTGCCACTTGGCAAGCTGCCATTGGCCTGCGCCACCTGAGCAACGCCCTCCACCACTCCAAAGCCTCCATGTCGCGTCCCAGCCAGCCATCCCACCACCGCGGCCAGCGGAGCTCTCACGAGGCCCTCCTAGACCCCGATCTGGGCCTGGAGGCCCGGATCTGCGCCGCTGCTCGCCCGAGCAGGGGCCTCGTTCTCCTCCCTCTCCACCCCAAGAAGCGACAGCGCCCGAGCGCTCCTCTACCTCGCCCCAACCCCGCGTACGCCGGATCCTCGCCGCCGTCATGCTCCGCCTTGTCGCCGGCGCCCCGCAGGCTGCCATCCCATCTCCTTCCTTGTTTCTCTCCTCTCTCTCACTGGACTCCCCTTCCTCCATTGCTGACTGCAGGAACCATCACCGCCCGTGGAGCTCGCCACCGGTCGCGTTCTTCGCCCGATCCGGTGGGGATCCGCCGGATCCGGAGCACCTCGGTCTGTTCCCAGCCTCCTTGCTTTGATCCGTAGCTGGAGCTCTTGCCGCATCGCGCCACAACCATTGACCGCCGTCTACATCGCCTCGCCTCCATGCCCTGCTTCTCGTCCTGTCCAGTAGCGAGCGCGTTGACCGCGGCCCCCGCACCCCCCTCGTTTGATCCAGCAAGGCCCAGCTGCGACCGGCCCAGCCGCGCCCTTCGGCCACCCCAGTACACCACCAAGCCGACCCAAGTGTCGTGGTGAGAAGCCCAGTCTGCCTCAGATTTGGCCCGCGTAGTTTTTTTCCCCGTTTGGCGTTTTTTTCCTTTTTTTCCAGAGAGATCAATTTTGCAGATTAGTCCCTAGGATCATGCATATAATAACTTTTCACCCGTGCATCGGAACCCAATAAACTTTATATGTAAAATGTTTAGAATTTTGTCTAGTTTCATAATATGTCACTTTCATCCATGTTTAAAATATTTAAAATACTGTTTGGTTAAATTTTCTCCTATGCCATGTTAAAATGCTTTAATTCATGACTAAATAACCGTAGCTCCAAACTTAATAAACTTTATATGCACTTGGGGTAGAAAAATGCCTAGTTTGACATGGTGCACTCATCTTGCATGTTCAACAACTCTAAAATATGCTTTAGGACAGAACAGTACCACATCTAATATATGCTTATGAGGATTTTCCGGAATGGTTCCGGCCTCATTTAAACTTTCCTAGTTAGGTAGTTTTATTATGCTTCACATCTTGCCATGTTTAACTACATTTAATATTGTTGGGTACAAAAACGAGATCGAACTAAATAAGTGATGTGGTGTTCCGTCAATATGCAACCCGTTGCATATTGAGCTCCACTTAATTTGTAGGATTGCTTGTGCACTTTGCCATGCCATGCTTCATTAAACCGTACATGCATCATACTTGGTTGTGCATCATGCCATGTTTATGTGGTGGTTGTTTACTATGTTGTTTGCTTCTTTCCGGTGTTTCCTCTTCGGGTTTGTTCCGATAGCGTCGCGTTTGTGAGGATCCGTTCGACTTCGTCCGTTTGTCTTCTTCACGGACTCGTTCTTCTTCCTTGTGGGATCTCAGGCAAGATGACCATACCCTCGAAATCACTTCTATCTTGGCTTGCTTGTTGCTCGCTCTTTTGCAATGCCGCGATACCTACCACTTACTATATCATGCCTCCCATATTGCCATGTCAAGCCACTAACCCACATTTCCTAGCAAACCGTTGTTTGGCTATGTTACCGCTTTTGCTCAGTCCCTCTTATAGCGTTGTTAGTTGCAGGTGAAGATGAAGTTTGTTCCATATTTGGAACATGGTTATGTTGGGATATCACAATATCTCTTGTTTATATTAATGCATCTATATACTTGGTAAAGGGTGGAAGGCTCGGCCTTATGCCTGGTGTTTTGTTCCACTCTTGCCTGCCTAGTTTCTGTCATACCGGTGTTATGTTCCTTGATTTTGCGTTCCTTACACGGTTGGGTGTTATGGGGACCCCTTGAAAGTTCGCTTTGAATAAAACTCCTCCAGCAAGGCCCAACCTTAGTTTTACCATTTGCCTCACCACCACCTACTTTTCCCTTGGGAGTCGCGCTCCCGGCAGCCGAACACCGGAGGACAGAAGAGGTTCACCCCACAAGTGCAGACGGTGAACATGATATACGCAACCCACATCCCCAAGAGGGAGCGGAAGCGTGCGCTCAGGGACGTATATGCGTTGGAGCTAGTCGCCCCAAAGTTCAACCCATGGTCCTCCTGTCTGATCACTTTTGATCGCAGGGACCACCCCACTAGCATCCATCATGGCGGATTCGCCGCACTGGTCCTAGACCCAATCATTGACGGATGTCACCTCACTCGAGTCCTAATGGACGGCGGCAGCAGCCTGAACCTGCTTTATCAAGACACAGTGCGCAAAATGGGTATAGACCCCTCAACGATCAAGCCCACCAAAATGACCTTGAAAGGCGTCATACCAGGTGTAGAGGCCCATTGCACAGGCTCAGTAACACTGCAAGTGGTCTTTGGATCTCCGGATAACTTCCGAATCGAAGAGTTAATCTTCGACATAGTCCCGTTCCGAAGTGGCTACCATGCACTGCTCGGATGAACCGCATTTGCAAGATTCAATGCGGTACCACATTATGCATATCTCAAGATCAAGATACCAGGGCCTCGGGGGGTCATCACAGTCAATGGAAACACAGAGCGCTCTCTCCCCACGGAGGAGCACACTACGGCCCTCACAGCAGAAGCGCAAAGCAGCTTCTTAAGGCATTCCACTAGTTCAGCGATTAAGGACCCAGACAACTTAAAGCACGCCCGGAGTAATCGGCAACCGGACCGCCTGGCACGTCCCGACCTCGCATAGCAATGAGGCCCCCACCCCGGCCCCAGCCAAACGGCGAAATCCGTGCCACACGTACATAATTACACATTAAAAATACCATGGGCATAGGCAGGGAGGGGGGCACGATGGCGGCACGCCCCAAGTCGCGGCTTAAACTGCGGTAGGGGCTTCCCACTTTGTTATTTTTCTCTTTCAGGACATCAATCTCTGGAAGCCCTGTCTGGCAGTGCGATTGCCGAACACATGATGCAGTATCCAAGGAGGCAGAAGCTACATCACACCACGGAACTCCCAGGTGGATTACGATAACGAGTGAAATATTTGTTTTAATACTATTCCTCGGCTTGCACTTGGAAGGGACATGTCAAAGAGTCCTACTTTTTTCTTATCGCACTACTTGTATCATTCCGCTTTAACGCACCTTTTTGAATAAAAAATGCATAGCATTAAGACTATTATTGCATTCTTCTTTTTTATATATATGTTCATTCATGACATCCAGCACCCGTACACTCTGGTACGACCAATACGCTAGGGGCTTAAACATACCCCATAATACGGCGTGAGAAGTCCGAACACTTTCGATAGTGCGGCACCCCGAACTTATAGCATTATATGCATCAGCTCCAAATCATGTCTTGGGTCAATAGTTGGGTTTGCCTGGCTCCCATGTTTTGGTACCTTACGTTCCGCTATATCGGCTAAGGTAGCACTGGGAGACCTACTGCGATTGTGCCCCGGTTCTGCTGGGCTAAGCACCTCAGTAGAGAAAGCTAAAACTGACTGTCATGATAAGGCGAGAGACTGGTCGCTGTTCGAGTCCCTAAAGACATATGCCGCTTAGAGCGAGGAGTCGGCCCTATCCGGCTTAAGGCGTGCATCGCGCCCCGAATTCGGCCTTCCGAATACTAGGGGCTTCGCCAAAATTTAAAATTATAGAATTCTATGGCTAAGTGAGAGTGATAATGCATTATAGTCTGATTGCCTTGTTCGTTGTGCTGAGCACCTCCCTCGAAGGACCCAACAATGGGAACAAGAGTGCTCAGGTTTATCTCGAACACCCCAGCACTCGTGGCGTTGGGGAAGAAGCTGATGACTAGCCATCTCTCAGATTTGATAAACAGCCGAACAGAAGGTATTATTTTAAATTCAAACAAGTGTTGCATAACGCATATGAACAAGTTTTCATAAATACAGGATTACACAAGCGAGTTTACTCGAATATTATATCTTTCGTACACTCGTCCGCTACGAGACGAGCACCCTTCAGTACACCCTCATAGTACATCTCGGGGTGGAGATGCTCCTTGCCCTCCGGCGGCCCTTCCTTAATAAGCTTCACGGCGTCCAGCTTGGCCCATTGCACCTTCACACGGGCGAAAGCCCGGCGTGCACCTTCAATGTAGACAGCCGCTTGATGACTTCCAGCCGTGGGCAGGCATCTACAAGCCGCCTCACCAGGCCGAAGTAGCTGTTGGGAAGGGCGTCACCAGGCCACATCCGGACTATAAAACCCTTCATGGCCTGTTCGGCCGCCTTGTGCAGCTCGACTAGTTGCTTCAGCTGGTCGCTCAGAGGCATCGGGTGTTCGGTCCCAGTATACTGAGACCAAAACAGCTTCTTCGTTGAGCTTCCCTCCTCGGCCTAGTAAAATTGTGTGGCATCCGACATGCTGCGGGGCAAATCTGCGAATGCTCCTGGAGAGCTCCATATTCGGGTAAGTAACAGGTAATTTACTTTCACATGCTTGCTTTGCATATAGAATGCCTTACCCGCCGCTATCTTCTTCATCGCATCAATCTCCTGGAGGTCCTTCTATGCTTCGGCCTTGGCACTCTTTGCACTTTCACGGGCGGTGCAAGCTCGGACTCTCGCGTCTTCAAGTCAAGCTCCAACACCTCGTGCTTCGTCACGAGAGCATGGAGCTCTTGCTTCACCTCGCCCACCCGTGCCTCATGCCGTTCCCGTTCAGTGCGCTCCTTGGCCGCTTCGTTTTCGGCCTTGGATAGCGCTTGCTTTAGGGTCGCCACCTTAGTCGTGGCCCCTGGCAAATTTACGATGATCCTGTCATTCTTCAATCGCATTCTTTATATATATATATATATATATCCATAGACTAGGTACTAATTACGTTTGTTCTCCTCGATCTGCCTCTTGGCAAGGACGAGTTCTTTCTTGGACCCTTCGAGGTCCTGCTTCAGTGTGGCGACCTCCACAGTCAGTGCGGCTGAGGCTAGCAGCAAAGCCTACATATGCATATAGACATACTTATATTAGACTCCTGCGATATTGTTTGATCCTCTATTCAGCTTTTCTTTGAGAACACCGAACAGAGCATCGGGCCCTACTATCTATGCGGTAATATTTTTCCTATAAACTTACCTCAAAGCCTGCTAGAAGGCTAGCACAGGCTTCAGTCAGTCCGCTCTTGGCGGACTGAACCTTCTGGACCACTGCACTCATAATAGTGCGGTGCTCTTCGTCGATGGAAGCGCTGCGAAGCGCTCCCAGCAGACTGTCCGGTGCTTCTGGATGGACAGAAGTCACTGGCACAGGCGTCTTGCCCCTTTTAGAAGGAGGCCTCCTGCCCGAGTCCGGAACCACTGGGGGTTCCGGCGCGGTGTTCAGCTGAGGGCCGAACTCAGAGACCTCGGGAGCCTTGCTCCCTCTGCTCCCGGAGTCCGCAAGGTCGCCTTGAGGTGCCTCTGGGACTGTCTCCCCTCGACCCGGTGCCTCTTGAGTCAATACCTCGGCGTTGTCCATAGGGCAGGGGGAGGTGGCGGTCGGAAGTGGATCGCTATCCATATCCGACGAGCCCAGGGAGACATCCGACGATACGTCGATACGGGCTCGTGGCGGTCTGCATAATCATAATTCGGCGTTAGAATAAATAGTGCGACAAATGAATGCTATGAGTTACTCTGGCATTCGAATACTTACGACTATGCCAAGGGCTGGGCCCTGAGCAGCCACTCGTCTTCGCCTTCGGCGGCGGTGGTAGAGTAGTCCAGAAGGAGATTCCTTCCCTTCTTAGACCCTTCCCCCCCCCCCCCGGGTTGGGGCGGCCTTCCTTTTCTTGTCTCCCCCGACTGGAGGGAGAGTATCTTCGTCGTCCTCCTCGTCTTCAGGGGAGGAGTGCGTCACGGAGTTATCAGACGATGAGTCCGATAACACCTGGCGTCGGGAACTCTTTCGGGTTCCCTTGGCCTTCTTGGTCTTCTCCGGCACCTCGTAAGGAGCCGGAGTCAGCATCTTCGTCAGGAGATCATCCGCAGTGTCTTCGGGCAGAGGGGCCGGACAGTTAATCTGCCTCGACGTCTCCACCCAGTCCTGTCAAAGGCATGGAGATCAGACCCCGCACATGATTAAGCTAGGGGAAATAAAATATCCTACCGGATGTATAGAACTCACCGAATGCGCTCGGCGCTTCGCGCTTAGCCCGCGGTCCTCGGTGAGGGAGGGAGGGACCTCGGCGCCCTTGAACAGCACCTTCCAGACGTCCTTGTGCGTCGTGTCGAAGAGCTCGCTTAGCGTCTGGTGCTGGAACTCCCACAAGTTGAAGTCCCATTGTTGGCACGGGAGGATCCGGCGGATGAGCATGATCTGGACTATGTTGACAAGCTTGAGCTACTTGCCTGCCATATTCCGGATACATTTCTGGAGTCCGTCTAGCTCCACCGATGAACCCCAGGATAGGCCCTTCTCTTTCCAGGAGGTGAGCTGTGTAGGGATTCCAGATCGAAACTTGGGGGCAGCCACCCATTTGGCGCCGTGCGGCTCGGTGATGTAGAACCACGCCGACTGCCACCCCTTTATGGTCTCCATGAAGGAGCCTTCAAGCCATATAACGTTGGGCATCTTGCCCACCATGGCTCCGCCGCATTCTGCTTGTTGGCCGCCCACCACCTTCAGCTTGATATTGAAGGTCTTTAACCACAGGCCGAAGTGGGGCCGGATGCGGAGGAAAGCCTCACACACGATGATGAACGCAGAAATGTTGAGGACGAAGTTCGGGGCCATATCATAGAAGTCCAGCCCGTAGTAGAACATGAGACCACGGACGAATGGATGGAGGGGAAACCCCAGTCCGCGGAGGAAGTGGTGGAGGAAGACTACCCTCTCGTGAGGTTCAGGGGTAGGAATGATCTGCCTTGCAGCGGGCAGCCGATGCGCGATATTCGCGGCCAAGTATCCGGCACCGTGCAGCTTCTTGATGTGACCCTCCGTAACGGAGGAAGCCATCCATTTGCCTCCTGCTCCGGACATGATTGGGGAAGGTTGAGGGGAAGGATGTAGGCTTGGGCGGTGGAGATCGAGAGTGCTAGAGTGGATGAGCAAGGAGGAAGAAGGCGTGGGTAGAAGAAGGTTAAACCTTGTCCCTTTATAAGGGCGGCCGAAACTATGCGCCCCCACTAGCCTGGTAAAACTCGCTTATCCCCCAAGCGCTATAATCGATGGCGCGGTTGGGTTACCCACTCCCTTATTGATGAGAATCCCGTAATAAGGGGGACACGATCTCTACTTTGACAAGACGTGTCAAAAAATTGCCTCGCGTTATGTGCGGGGCTAGTTAATGGAAACGGTTCGAATAATCACCAGGCCGTGGCATAATGTCGTGTTGCCAAAGCAAGTCAGCAGATTAGATTTGTGGAAATATTATTCTCTCTACGGTGGTATGTGGAACTTATTTTGTAGGGTCGGACACTATCCTTATATTCAAATTCTTCCGTGGTGTATTCAGAGGAGGAACCCGCCTTGCAATGCCGAAGACAATACTCCGCGTCGGACTCATCGTCATTGAAGCCTGGTTCAGGGGCTACTGAGGGAGTCCTGGATTAGGGGGTCTCCGGACAGCCAGACTATATCCTTTGGCCGGACTGTTAGACTATGAAGATACAAGATTGAAGACTTCGTCTCGTGTCCGGATGGGACTCTACTTGGCGTGGAAGGCAAGCTAGGCAATACAGATATGTATATCTCCTCCTTTGTAACCGACCTTGTGTAACCCTAGCCCTTTTCGGTGTCTATATAAACTGGAGGGTTTTAGTCCATAGGACAACATACAATCATAAAATAGGCTAGCTTCTAGGGTTTAGCCTCTCCGATCTCGTGGTAGATCAACTCTTGTAATACTCATATCATCAAGAATAAATCAAGCAGGACGTAGGGTTCTACCTCCATCAAGAGGGCCCGAACCTGGGTAAAACATCGTGTCCCCTGCCTACTGTTACCATCCGCCTTAGATGCACAGTTCGGGACCCCCTACCCGAGATCCGCCAGTTCTTTACACCGACAATGGCTGTTGCTTTGCTTCTCTTCTCGCTCTCATTTGCGTAAGTTAGCCACCATATATGCTTAGTGCTTGCTGCAGCACCACCTCATTACCCCTTCTCCTACCAATAAGCTTAAATAGTCTTGATCTCGCGGGTGTGAGATTGCTGAGTCCTCGTGACTCACAGTTTCTTCCAAAAATCAGTTGCAGGTGCCGATGATACCAGTGCAGGTGACGCAACCCAGCTCAAGTGGGAGCTCGATGAAGATCGTATTCGTTGTGTTGCTTTGTTTTCAAGTTGATCAGTAGTGGAGCCCAGTCGGGGCGATCGGGGATCTAGCATTTGGGGTTGTCTTTATTTAGGTTCCGTAGTCGGACCTTGATTGTATTCTGGATGATGTAATGCTATATTTATGTATTGTGTGAAGTGGCGATTGTAAGCCAACTCTTTATCCCTTTCTTATTCAGTACATGGCATGTGTAAAGATTACCCCTCTTGTGACATGCCTACAATGCGGTTATGCCTCTAAGTCGTGCTCCGACACGTGGGAGATATAGCCGCATCGTGGGTGTTACATGCCCCACATGTCGGTTTCCCTGTTTTCCCAGCCATATTCGAGCGTCAGTGCTCCGTGTTGCGCATTAGGTGCAGAACAGGTGGTTTTTGTGCCCTAGTTCAAATGTGGTACAGTACCAAGTTGTTACCCTAGCCCCAAGTGTGGTGGTTTTGGGTACGGTACCACCCTTTTCCTTTTCAAGTAGTGAAGCGTAACACTTGATTAAGTAGCCGGATGGTGTGCTAAATGTAGGTGTCTGACTGTTTGAAAGAATAATTGAGGAGTGCCCGGTCCGTGCCTGCATTAGGTGTCCAACTTACCATGTTCCGCCAATAGTAACTATACTAGTCCCTTCATATTCCCTCTGTTGTTATTTACTCTGCATTTTAGCTTTGCTCAAAGTCAAACTTTGTAAACTTTGATGAAGTTCATAGACAGAAATAATAACTTATACAATAACAAATCAATACCAATAGATTCATTATTTAATATAGTTTCACATCATATATATTTGCTATTGTAAATGTTCATATTTCTACTCCTACTAGCAAGATGCCCGTGCATTGCACGTAACATCAAGATGCATTTGTATGACTAGTTTATCTTTTGAGAGAAAAGGATGAACGAGGGAAGGCCTTATTTGCAATTGTGGAGACGTGTGTGGGTACCTTTTTGCAAAATTGACATAGTTTCCTTCCTATCCGTCAGATATAAATCGGACGGCCTATATTGCAGGATGGCAGGCACACCATCATCACCAACTCTGTCTTTTATAAGAGTCCGTCCGATTTATATCTAACAAATATGAAGGAAACTATGGCAATTTTGCGAAAAGATACCCACACCCCTCTCCACATTTGCAAATAAGGCCTTCCCTCCTTCATCCTTTTCTCCCACAAGATAAACTACTCATACAAATGCATTTTGATGTTCCATGCAACGCACGGGCATCTTGCTAGTGTACATAAAAAGTAGAGTTGGTGATGATGGTGTGCCTGCCATCCTGCAATATAGGTCATCCGATCTATATCTAACAGATAGGAAGTAAACTATGACAATTTACCCGCACTCCTCTCCACATTTGCAGATAAGGCCTTCCCTCGTTCATCCTTTTCTCCCACAAGATCTTGATGTTCCTTCCAAGGCACGGGCATATTGCTAGTTTTCTATAAACTTGGTCAAATTTTATGAAGTTTGACTTCAGTCAAACCTAATATGCAGAGTAAATAAAAACAGAGGGAGTATCTTACTCCATGACCAAGACGGAAGGGAAAACGAGACAACTTATTATTTATTTGAGCTGTTCAAGTATAATCATGTGGCGTTGCTTAATTCTCATTCCTCTCAAACCCTCTTCTCCATCGATCATGCCGCCCTCCGGTCGAGTCCATCCTCCCGCATGCGTTATTTGAACATTCTGTAGAGTATCATTCGCATGTGGGCCTAGACCATGCTTGTATTTCCAATGTTGTAATTTGTTCGACATGCATACAAACAAACGATTCATTTAAAGTTTCAGTTTGCCTCCACTATGTGTCGCTTCCCGTCTTAGTTTTGACATCCCATTCGGTTCACGCTCCGACACATCTTGACGAGATCGATTGATGTTGAGAGATCAATTGCATGTCGTGCAAGGAGATAAAGGTTTAGTCTGTTTCTATGATAGAAATGACCCGTGGGGGGGTCTGTGGGGATCAGAGGGAGTATATTGTATGTTCATAAACGGAACAAATGTATTGTACCCACCCTAGTCCTCGTTCAATCGACCTCCGGACCCCGAGATGAAATTGAGAGAAGACGGCTGGGTGCATGTGTGATACCTAAGGCGGATTCAAAATTTTGAACCGGTGATCATAGCATCCGCAAATCATATATAAAGGGTATTCAATGTTCGTTTCACTTTGGAACATACAATATACTCCCTCCGATCCTTTCTAGTTTACATATAAGTTTTATGTGCAGTCAAAGTATCTCTACTTTGATCAAACTTACATAAAAAAGTATCAACATTCCAGAACGCCCAATCAATATTGTTAGATTCATACGTACTCCTAGATTTTTATTCAAACAGAGATGGTTCCCAATTTGTTTTCAACCACGTGAATGTGCTTCTTATCCCGCATGCTCTTCCTACTAGGATTTCGCCACGTATATCCAGTCCAATAGTAACTTTTTTCAATCTCCCTTTCTAATAGTACTAGTGGAGTACTGACAACATCTGTAGTACAGTATGCAGTGCTCATAGTACTCCCTCCTTCCATTTATATATGGCCTAAGAGCAAGTCTAATAAGGCCTAGTAAGCAGGCTATAAGACTTGTCATGTCATTAAAATCCTACTTGGAGGAGTGAGAAGAGAGGAGAGAGAGTGAAGCGGGCTCTTATATTCTACAGCATGGTTATAACACATAGATCAAGAAAAAATAGTATGCATGCAACTCTCTACCAATCATATACCTTGCTCATGCAAATATTAAATGCTTAGAGCCAACCTATTAGCCATTCTAAGAGCCAAATTACATGGCACTTTTGCCTACATGAAGGAGAGAGATGTGAAAAAGTAAGGGGAGTGAGCTCTCATGCAAGAGCCTAGCTATATACGCATTCCTAGGTAAATACAATAAATATGAAGAAAGAGATAGAGGGGAGATGGGAAAAGTACAAATACAATAGCCAAACTTTTATTTTTTGTGGGAAATAGCCAACCTTATAGCCCACACTATTGTATGAGTGCATATAGATGATGGCTATAGATGACATGGCAGTTCCTTATAGCCATCGGCTGGCTATATTATTAACCATGCTCTAATGCGTTTTTCAAAACCGCCTTTGACTATTGACAAGTTTAATAGTACATGAGAAGTATAATGTGAAAATTATATCACTGGAAGCTCCTTTCACATACGAATTTGACTGTATGCTTTGTGTAAGTTGAATGTCATATATTATTACTCTAACATTTGGTCAAAGTTAGCCTCGAAAAACGCATTAGGCCATGTAGATGTAAGGAGGGAGTAGTAGTGGGAGTGGATCCTCTGACGTAGGAATCCCTTCCTTACCCTCCCTTTCACTCACTTACTGGCGGACCCCATGCTTGCTGGGCCCCGCATGTCGGTTACTCAATGGGTTTGGCCACGTCAGGGGATCGTCATCTGTAGTATACTCCCTCTGTTTTTATTTACTCCTCATAAAACGGAGGGACTGGTAGTATAAATGAGGCGGGCGGGGTAGGGGGAGGGACGTTGGTTTGCTCTCAACTGCGGTCCCACAAGCGAGCGAAAACGCAAGAAGAAGCGCGTTCCATTCGGTGAACAACGTGGAGGGTCCAGCGTGCCGGAAAGCAACGCCAACGCGACAAGAGCGATGTACAGTCAAAACCGATTGACCGGTCGTCACAGGAACCACTATTCACACCAGAACCTTCGTTTCTCGGCCTACACCAGCCACTGCCCCAAAACCACACCTCCTCTCAAGCCCATTCCCCCACCTTTCGATCTCCAAGCCCGCGTCAAGCGTCCCCTAGTTTGCCGGAAAGCCGTGGTGCGCCGCAAGATCACGTACTTCAAGATGCTGACGCCGGAGCACCATGCAGTAATCGCAGAGGCGGTCGGCGCCACAGACCTCCGTTCCCAAGCTCGCTTTGCGGTGGGCCAATCCCCGAGTTCTCTAGAGCCAAGCTACGAGGAGGAGGAAGCCGATCCAATGTTCATGGCGGAGGTCGCGGCGCAGAAGGCCCCCCGATAGGTATGAAAAAATGGACGTCGACTTCGTGCCGGCGTCCGGGTCCCCAATGGTGCAGGCAGACCAGCGGTTCAACCCGGCGATACTAAAGGAGGACCGGGAGGCAAAGGCTCAACTCTGCGCAGAGCGCGCGCATGCTGCTGCCATCGAGGCTCTCCTGTAGGTGGAACCAGATGTCATGGATGTGAACTGGGCGGCGGAGGCTCAACTCGATGCGGAGCACGCGGATGTTGCTGCCATCGAGGCCCTCCTGCAGGCGGAATTGGATGTCCTAGACTTGAACAGGGAGGCGGAGGCTCAACTCGACGCGGAGCGCGCGCATCCCGTTGCCATCGAGGCCCTCCTGCAGGCAAAACCGGACATCCTGGACTTGAACTAGGCGGTGGAGGCTCAACTCGACACGGAGCGCGCGGATCCACTACCATCGAGGCCCTCCTGTAGGCGGAACCGAACGTCCTCGACTTGAACCGGGCGGTGCTCTCGTCCGTGCAGAGCGCCCGCACGCTCCGCGTGAACGAGTAGCTGGAGGCCGAGGACAACCACAGTGCGGAGACACACGTCGGTAGCTACGGCTGGTTTGCGCTGGAAGCCAAAGACGACGAGGTCGTCTCATTCCGTGAGCAGTGATAGTTTTTCTTTATGTTGTTGTTTTTAGTGATCTTTTGCTGTGCAAAAGCATATATTATTAAGCAAGTCACCTGACTTTCATCATTTGGGTCAGTCTACCATTTCAGGAAGTTGGATTAATATCCTACGTCTCCTAACCCTTCTTCCTCACCTCTTCTTCTTCCCCAATAGACCACCGCACGGGTGAAAGTGCAACTATCCATGGGTGGTTTTGTAATTCCTAACAACATATAACTCATTGAGCTAATTCTACTTGAAGATAAATATTTCAGGAAAAGCTCAATGATTAGCATGGCATGGATAGAAAGTGGACCCCTCAAAATGCTAAGGATAAAATATTGGCTCAAGATCAAAGCACAAGACTCTACATTTTACTTTTAGTGATCCAAGATCACATTGAGTCCATAGGAAAAGCCAATACTATTAAAAGGGGGTGAGGTGTTGCTTACTGAGTTGCTTGCTCAAAATGCTTAGTGATATGCTACAAAAACTCTCAACTACTTTCTCATATCCACATATGTCCCAAACAAAAAGTCAAACTCGGCCCCACCGAAATCTTCTATCCGGCGCCACCGAGTTCACTTGACATACTACTGCCAGAAACCCTAGTCACTTCGGTCTCACCGATAGGGATCTCGGTCTCACCGAGATGGGATTGCAAACTCTCTGTTTCCCTTCGTAACGTTTCGGTCCAACCGAGATGAGCGATCGGTCCCACCGAGATTGCAATGCAAACTCTCTGTTTCCCCTTCGCAACGTTTCGGTCTAACCGAGATGAGCGAATCGGTCCCACCGAGTTTGGCTGACCAACTCTCTATTTGCCTATTACCAAAATCGGTCCCACTGAGTTTGTGTAATCGGTCTCACCGAGATTACTTTATGCCCTAACCCTAATGGAATCGGTCCCACCGAGTTGACATATCGGTCCCACCGAAAATCCTAACGTTCACATTTTGAACTAAATCGGTCTGACCGAGTTATATGATTTGGTCCCACCGTGTTTGGTGATTTGTGTGTAATGGTTAGATTTTGTGTGGAGGCTATATATACCCCTCCACCCACTCTTCATTCGTGGAGAGAGCCATCAGAATATGCGTACACTTCCAACATACATTTTCTGAGAGAGAACCACCTACACTTGTGTTGAGGTCAAGATATTCCAATCCAACCACATAAATCTTGATGTCTATCCTTCCTCAAGTTGCTTTCCACTCAAATCATCTTTATACCAAATCAAATCCTATGAGAGAGAGTTGAGTGTTGAGGAGACTATCACTTGAAGCATAAGAGCAAGGAGTTCATCATCAACACACCATCTATTACCTTTGGGAGAGTGGTGTCTCCTAGATTGGTTAGGTGTCACTTGGGATCCTCCGTCAAGATTGTTGAGTTGAACCAAGGAGTTTGTACGGGCAAGGAGATCGCCTACTTCGTGAAGATCTACCCTAGTGAGGCAAGTTCTTCATGGGCGATGGCCATGGTGGGGTAGACAAGGTTGCTTCTTCGTGGAACCTTCGTGGCTGGAGCCCTCCATGGACTCGCGCAACCGTTACCCTTCGTGGGTGGAAGTCTCCATCAAAGTGGATGTACGATAGCACCACATATCGGAACCATGCCAAAAATCTCTGTGTCTACATTGCGTTTGCTCCCTCCAAACTCCTCCCTTTACCTTCATATGCTATTGTTTTACATTCCGCTGCTATACTCTTAGTATTGCATGTGTAGGTTGATTACTTGTTTGTGCTAAGTTGCTAAAATCTGCCAAGTCTTAAAATTGGGAAAAGGCTAGATTTTTATTTGGTCAAGTAGTCTAATCACCCCCCCCCCTTATAGACATACTTTCGATCCTACAAGTGGTATCAGAGCTTTGGTCTCCATTTGCCATGATTTCCATAACTTTGGTGATCATAGCCTTGGTTTCACAACCTAGGAGAGTATGGTGTCTAGTGAGGGAAATTACCACCGTAGAGGTCCTTACTTTGATGGTACTAATTTTGCTAGTTGGAAGCATAAGATGAAAATGCATATTCTTGAACATAATCCCGCCGTTTGGGCTATTTTGTGTATTGGCTTGCAACGTGAATTTTTTGATGGGAGAGAACCGAACCGTGAGGCTAGCACGGAAGAGTTGAAGATGCTACAATACAATGATCAAGCTTCTGATATTCTCTTCAACGGATTGTGCCCCGAAGAATTCAACAAAATAAGCTGTCTTGAGAATGCAAAGGAAATTTGGGATACTTTGATTGATATGCACGAAGAGACCGACTCCATCGATGAATCCAAATTGGATGTGCTTCAAAGTCAACTTGACAAGTTCAAAGTGAAGGATGGTGAAGGTGTCGCCGAAACGAGTCATCCATTTCGGTCACACCGAGATCACTAAGTTGATCTAGGTTTTTAATCTCGGTGCAACAGGTTAGAACTTTTCGGTCACACCGAGTTGCAGCAACCGCTTGCGATTCTGCATGTCGGTGCCACTGAGTTGTTCCACTCGGTCACACCGACAGGGTCGGGATATATATATGAACGAGTGCGATTTTGGAAATTCCTTCAAAACCTCTCAGCCCGCGTGTGTCCTGCTCTGCCGCCTTGGGTCTCCGGATCGTCCTCTCGCCGCTAGGGACCTCCCGCCGCTGGTTTCTGTCGCTGTCAACGGATTTCTGCCCCTCCGTTGCCGCCGTAGCAAACACCACCGAATTAGGGTATGAGTTCGATCTTTTGTGCTATTCCTTTAACTTCGATTCGTAGCGCATTACTTTGCCATGATCATGACCACGTATGCAATCAATCTATCCACTGAAAACATCCCTTAGGTTAGGTTTGATTTGAAAATTTAGGGTTAGGCCTCCGCCGGACATCTTGGACCGACCGAACGGTCTCACCAATTTGGCTTAGGCCATTGAAGTTGCACTTTCAGTCTGACCGAAAACTGCAAATCGGTGTGACTGAGTTTGATTCTTTGTGAAACCCTAGCAGTCTCGGTGCCACCAAACTGTGACTCGGTCTGACCGAGTTCACTAGTTTAGGTTCCAAAAGTTGCATCGGTATCACCGAGTTTACAAATCGGTAGCTCTGAAATGCTTTCTGTGAAGAACTAAAACTAAGTTTTTAAGTCATCTATTTTCCAAAAACTCTGCACTTTGTGATTCTCATCCACTCTACCTCATCTATATTTATTCACAGGGTCTGCTATTAGTAAGTTTGTAGAGATGTCTGACCAGAGCGACATCCAGAACAGGTCTGAGGAACAAGTGCTATTGAATGAGGGCACTAGTCCCTCTACCACTTATGATGAGGGCAGTAGGAGCACACCAACAACTTGCCCAAGGCAGCCACCAGAACAAGGAAGAAGAAGACCTCAGATTCTCAAGATGAGGATTATGTGGCTGTTGAGGAGGAAGTCACCTCCAAGAAGAAGGTGCTGAAGAAAAACTATGGGTCAGCTGCCACAACTAAGCCTGGCTTGCACAAGAAGGCACCTGCCAAGAGGATGCCAAGTGTTGAAGAGGCATCTCGAGTCTTCCTGGAGAGCAAGCAAGATCAGTTAGGCTATCTGATTCAAGCTACACTGAGGATTGAGAAGGGCTTGCCACCCTGACTCAGAATCAGGAGAGCCTGGAGAGGATTGTGGAGACAAAATTCTATGATCTTGATCTCAAGCTGACTGAGATTCAGACTGTAGTTGAGCAGCTTCAGGAGGAAGCAGAGAAGAGGAAAGGAAAAGCAACCACTGATGCTTTTAAGTGTGTGCCATGCGGTCCAAGGTCTGCTGCAGTGCCAGTCTCAGATGTCAAGATCAAGAAGACCACTGCTGGAGTACTTGGTAGGTCCTCCATTATGAGAGATTTAGAAGAATAGGAGGAGGAAGAGGATGCTGCACTAGCACCCAAGTCTCAGAAGCTCATGGGAGATGCTATCAAATCAGGGGCTGCTCCATCTAAGCCCAAATCTTCTCCCAAGGGTGCTGCTCAGAAACCCCCAAAGCCCAAGAGAAACACCAGGAGTATACCTGCTGTGGAAAAGAACAAGGCTCCAGTTCCTGAAGCTGAAGAAGAAGATGATGATTCTCATGTTTTGAGGAAGTTGAAGCTCAAAATTCCTAACCACAATGATGCTCATCCAGTCACTGAGGAAATGCACATCAAGAAAGATGCAAGATTGTGGTTATGAAGACAGTCTGATCCATATGCTGTTAGGAGGAGGACTGCAGTTGACTACAGGTTCCATACAAAGGAACACCAAGATTTCTATGAAACCATTCTGCTCGACAAGAATCCCATTGTATGTGACATGAACTGGGTGGATTGGGAATACATCCAAGAGAATGAATATCACTTCCAAGTAGTATACGGTAGCTTCAAGGCATGTGGAGTAGATGAATTTGTTCGACATAAGCTCACCAAATGGAATGATGAGATGATCATGCAGTTTTACTCCACTGCCCACTTCTATCCAGATGGAAGAATAGTATGGATGTCTGAGGGTAACAGGTACCAGTCCAGAGTTGATGAATCGGCCAAGCTAATCAATGCCCCAGAGGAACATGAAGATGACTTGGATGTGTATGCCACCAAGAAGAAAGGCCACAACTCCATGGAAGACATGTACAAAGAGATCCCTGATAAAGCTTTGGAGACACACAAGCTTGGATCTATACATTTCCTATTGTCTGGTCTGCCTACTATCAACTGGATCTGAAGGCACACATTGCTACCCAAGTTAGGAGATCACAAGATGATTAGAGGACACTCCATCAACATGCTGCAAATTTTTGATGTTCCCCAGAAGTTCAAAGTTATGAGCCTGATTGTAGAAACTATCAAAAGGACAGCTGCTGATCAAAAGAGGAGTTGTGGGTATGCTCCTCATATTCCGGAGCTCATCAACTCTAAGATGGGCACAAGGACTTACTTGCTGGACAAGGAGCATCTACCCTTACATCCTGAATTTGAAGACAACACATTAGTGATGAATGGGGAAGAACCATCATCAGCTCAAGTCCAAGAGAAGAGAGCCAAGGCAAAGGCTGAGAAAGCTGCCAGATGCCAAGTGTTGAAGAGGCATCTCGAGTCTTCCTGAAGAGCAAGCAAGATCAGTTAGGCTATCTGATTCAAGCTACACTAAGGATTGAGAAGGGCTTGTCCACCCTGACTCAGAATCAGGAGAGCCTGGAGAGGACTGTGGAGACAAAATTTTATGATCTTGATCTCAAGGTGACTGAGATTCAGACTGCAGTTGAGCAGCTTCAGGAGGAAGCAGAGGAGAGGAGTGGAAAAGCAACCACTGATGCTTTTAAGCGTGTGCCATGAGGTCCAAGGTCTGTTGCAGTGCCAGTCTCAGATGCCAAGATCAAGAAGACCACTGCCGCAGTACTTGGTAGGTCAACCATTATGAGAGATTCAGAAGAAGAGGAAGAGGAAGTGGATGCTGCACCAGCACCCAAGTCTCAGAAGCTCATAGGAGATGCTATGAAATCAGGGGCTGCTCCATCTAAGCCCAAATCTTCTCCAAAGGTTGCTGCTCAGAAACCCCCAAAGCCCAAGAGAAACACCAGGAGTATACCTGCTGAGGAAAAGAACAAGGCTCCAGTGCCTGAAGCTGAAGAAGAAGAAGATGATTCTCATGTTTTGAGGAAGTTGAAGCCCAAAATTCCTAACCACAATGATGCTCATCCAGTCGCTAAGGAAATGCACATCAGGAAAGATGCAGGATTGAGGTTACGAAGACAGTCTGATCCCTATGCTGTTAGGAGGAGGACTCCAGTTGACTACAGGTTCCATACAAAGGAACAACAAGATTTCTATGAAACCATTCTGCTCGACAAGAATCCCATTGTATGTGACATGAAATGGGTGGATTGGGAATACATCCAGGAGAATGAAGATCACTTCCCAGCAGTATACGGTAGCTTCAAAGCATGTGGAGTAGATGAATTTGTTCGACATAAGCTCACCAAATGGAATGATGAGATAATCATGCAGTTTTACTCCACTGCCCACTTCTATCCAGATGGAAGAATAGTATGGATGTCTGAGGGTAACAGGTACCAGTCCACAGTTGATGAATCGGCCAAGCTAATCAATGCCCCAGAGGAACATGAAGATGACTTGGATGTGACTTGGATGTGGATGCTTTAGTGTCAGCACCAGCAGCTACAGCTCCAGTGCCACCTCCAGCACCCACTCCATCAGCTCCAACTACATCGTGAGAAGCCTTCGTCCTTGGAATTCTATCTACACCTCCTCCTGAAGACCAAGCCTGAGAGATGTATAGCACTATGTATTTTTAAACTTTTTGGTAACTTGTTGCCAAAGAGGGATAAATATGTATAGATCATAGGCTTCGAGGGAGAGAGTGTCTTTCTTTTTATCTCTCTTGCTTTTGGTTGAACCTTTTGTGTCCTTGTGTGAGATACTTCATGTCCTCATGTCCTTGTGAGATACTTATGTGATCATGTGGTTGATCATATGCTACATTAATGTTTGGTTAAATGGTGCTATCCTTTATATTCCATATATGATCATTCACTTGCTTGGTGATGAGTGCATGCTTTTAATTTCTATCATTTTGAGCGCTCCACCAAGATGTATATGGCATGGAAGAGTAACCCATGATCCTAATCGATTGTGCATTTGCATTGAAAAGCAAATTTTAAATAATGCACAAATTTAGGGGGAGCTCTTTCTTATCACATACTTCTCAAAGCGACGATGTTTTTCAATCTTATAATCATTTGTCGAGCTTTGATCTATATGTTGTCATCAATTACCAAAAAGGGGGAGATTGAAAGTGCAACTCCTGGGTGGTTTTGGTAATTCCTAACAACATATAGCTCATTGAGCTAATGCTACTTGAAGATAAATATTTCAGGAAAAGTTCAATGATTGGCATGGCATGGATTAGAAAGTGGACTCCTCAAAATGCTAAGGACAAAAGATTGGCTCAAGCTCAAAGCAGAAGACTCTACATTTTACTTTTAGTAATCCAAGATCACATTGAGTCCATAGGAAAAGCAAATATTATTAAAAGGGGGTGAGGTGTTGCTTAATGCATTGCTTGCTCAAAATGCTTAGTGATATGCTCCAAAAACCCTCAACTACTTTCTCATATCCACATATGTCCCAAACTAAAAGTCAAACTCGGCCCCACTAAAATCTTCTATCTGGCGCCACCGAGTTCACTTGACATAGCTACTGCCAGAAACCCTAGTCACTTCGGTCTCACCATAGGGATCTCGGTCTCACCGAGATGGGATTGCAAACTCTCTGTTTCCTTCGCAACGTTTTGGTCCAACCGAGATGAGCGGTCGGTCCCACTGAGATTGCAATGCAAACTCTCTATTTCCCCTTCGTAACGTTTCGGTCAAACTGAGATGAGCGAATCGGTCCAACCGAGTTTGCCTTACCAACTCTCTGTTTGCCTATTACCAAAATAGGTCCCATAAAGTTTGTGTAATTGGTCTCACCGAGATTACGTTATGCCCTAACCCTAATGGAATCGGTCCCACCGAAAATCCTAACATTCACATTTTGAACTAAATCGGTCTGACCGAGTTATATGTTTCAGTCCCACCGAGTTGGTGATTTGTGTGTAACGGTTAGATTTTGTGTGGAGGATATATATACCCCTCCACCCAACCTTCATTCGTGGAGAGAGCCATCAGAATATGCCTACACTTCCAACATACATTTTCTGAGAGAGAACCACCTACACTTGTGTTGAGGTCAAGATATTCCAACCAAACCACATAAATCTTTATCTCCAGCCTTCCTCAAGTTGCTTTCCACTCAAATCATCTTTATACAAAATCGAATCCTATGAGAGAGAGTTGAGTGTCGAGGAGACTATCACTTGAAGCACAAGAGCAAGGAGTTCATCATCAACACACCATCTATTACTTTTTCGAGAGTGGTGTCTCCTAGATTGGTTAGCTGTCACTTGGGAGCCTCCGTGAAGATTGTGAAGTTGAACCAAGGCGTTTTTACGGGCAAGGAGATCGCCTACTTCGTGAAGATCTACCATAGTGAGGCAAGTCCTTCGTGGGCGATGGCCATGGTGGGATAGACAAGGTTGCTTCTTTGTGGAACCTTCGTGGGTGGAGCCCTCCGTGGACTCGCACAACCGTTACCCTTCGTGGGTTGAAGTGTCCATCAACGTGGATGTACGATAGCACCACATATCGGAACCATGCCAAAAATCTCCATGTCTACATTGCGTTTGATCCCTCCAAACTCCTGCCTTTACCTTCATATGCAATTGTTTTACATTCCGCTGCTATACTCTTAGAATTGCATGTGTAGGTTGATTACTTGTTTGTGCTAAGTTGCTAAAATCTGCCAAGACTTAAAATTGGGAAAAGGCTAGATTTTTATTTGGTCAAGTAGTCGAATCACCCCCCCTTCTAGACATACTTTCGATCCTACCCCAACATGCGGTTTGATAAACATAATGTATGAACGAAAATTATTTGTCAGCGGTAGCACATGTCAGTGAGGGTGCGTTCCCTTGGTTAGGTTTGCGGCATGCAGGAGCGACTGTGTGAGGGTGCGGTGCGACCGCGGCGTGTAGGAGTGACCGTGTGAGGGTGCGGTGCGACCGCGACAGCCGTGCGCAAGTGTACCTCCTTTTCCCCACTCTTATAAAAACCGAGTTGGTGATGATGGTGTGACTGCCATCTTGTACTATAGACTATCCGATTTACATCTGACGGATAGAAAGCAATCTATGACAATTTTACAAAAAAAACCCGCACCTCTCTCTCCCATTTACAGATAAGGCCTTGCCTCGTTCATCCTTATCTCCCACCTGAGCAATTAAAAAAGGAAGTCTCTGGAACAATCTGGCATGGTGGCCACTGCTAGCGCCGTCCATCCCCATGCCGCCGCCCAGTCCAACCACCAGTCACCACCACGCCCCACTCCTCCTTACCTTATCTCTCATCTTTCTCGAGATATCATTTTTCGATGAAATTCTCGAGATACCATTTTTCTGATAAAATTCTTGAGATATCATTAGTTTTTACACATGGGATTACTTTTGCATGGGTCAATCACAACAGGTGTTTTGTAAAAAAATGCATCTTGATGTTCCGTGCAATGCACGGGCATCTTACTAGTCATTTTGAAAACTTTAGGAAAGCTTGGAAAAAATGTGTGGCGAAGTATGGAAATGCAAGGCCTAGACCCAAACAGGATAAGTATGTACGTACTAGGAGTACTAGTGTTAAAAAAGAAAGGCGGGGTTTTCCTTCGCGGGATTAGTCGATACAAATCCTCGTTTGGCATGTTAATTAATGCGTATTTTTTCTCCAAAGCCCAAAGAGCTAACCATCTCACTCATCATCGCTTGATTAATGCAGCGCCATGCAAACAAACCTTCTCACTTAAGCATGCATGCAAGGGTATATTAATGTCCTTGGTTGCTAGTACGAGGCAAACCCCATCAACTTTGCCTCGATTAGTGTTAGTGGCCTTTTGCAAATTGTAATTTTGATATATTGGCCTTGTGTTAAAAAAATGGAGGTAGTAACTTTTTGACATCCTTCCCCATTGTGGTGACGTCGACGATATCTCGGACGTTGTGGTTTCGTGAAGTGCGTTCGACGGAGAACACCATTGAGGGAGACCATGATAAGTCGTTCGCAAGTGCCGCCTGCAAGCTGAGACAATCGCCTTATTTGCATCCAGGAAGTCTGTTGAACCAAAGGACGGGTAAATGTACTAGTACTACTAGTACACAATATCGTCGTCCATCTAGCTTAGTGCGGTGAGGTAGTTTCTCGAAGAAGATGATGGAGAAGCGGAGTCAGCGAAGAGTGAAATGATGGTTGCTTCGTCCATGCTTTGTGATTTGACGCCTCACTGCTTTGTGATTTGTGATAGAAGGGATAGGGGAGTAGACTCTATGCTCAATACTATACATGCGTCCAAGCACGAGAGAAAGAGGAGAGACGTTGCATTTTTCTATTCCTTCAATCAATCAATCAATTAGGGAGCTTCATTTCCATCTTTTTGGCTTTGGCAGCACCGTCCACAATTTGTCCCATCGATGACAAAAGCTATTTTCACATTTGGCTACACATTGTGGATGCCCTTAACCGTACCACTTGGTTTTGCTCCTGTGTGCTATCTATACAAATCTCAATTATATTGATCTAAAAAATTATAGAATCAAGATTAGTAAAAAAGAGGTGATTTTGCCGCGCGGATGGCGGGGGAGGTTTCTTATTTCTAGAGGACGTTGGCCTGGCGGTTTGCTAACATGCGGTCCCACGTGTCAGTGCTTTACCAAGATGATATGCACCCACATGATGCAGAACAATGGCAGAAGAAACACGTGGTTAACTTGAAGAAGATGAGGGAGAAGTGGATTCAGCAACGAGTGAAATGATGGTTGCTTCATCCCTCTAACTTCTTTTTTACTAGCATTATTATTACTTCGTCCCTCCAACTTAACTATGGGAAAGGTGCAGCTTTGTGATTTGACGCCTCATTGCTCATTACTACGCCGGCGCCATGACTGGGGTGCTTCACCCCTGCTGCTCTGCACTGTATTTCGGTATGGCACGTGGACCCAGTAGGTTGATGTCCCACATGTCGGCGAAAGGGACTAGAACATTTATGAAAGCAAGCGCTCCACTCTTACGACGGAGGAGTACATGACATGGCGGCCCAGTGAACTGTCACTTGTACTATATAGTAATATAGTTTTGCTGTTTCGCACGATGCATCGATACAAACCCGATTAAACAGGAAAGGGCGGGATTTTTCTCGCGCGGTAGATGATACTGGCCCTACATTTCAAAGGCAATTTTAATGTATGCAAACTGAATAATTAAGTAACAATATGATATCTAGTAAAACTAAAAACACATATGATTTATTGTGTTAGAGTGTAGTAGTAGTGCTGAATTGCATAGTTGTTAGATGTAATATGCGAGAACGTGTAGAGATGTAGTTTTGGAGGGCCTATAGAGAGAAAGCATAATACGGTCACCGAACTTCAGAATACGCTCATTACGGTCACTATACACGTTTTGCGGTGATTATACAGTCACTTGCTCACCGTTCAGGATTGGATTGCACTCTATTGACCGGCCAAATAGTCTGTGTGGCACCATGTTGACTAGCTAAATTAACCACGTTCCTTGTGGGTCCCACCTGTCAGTTTGCATAGGAAAAAGGTCAGGTAAACACAAATTTACGTAGGCACGATAAGACTCCAACCCGTGCACGGGAATCACCTGGTTGTGTATGTGTCTATCAGGGCCTGATGTGTGCGCATGCACGTGTAGGTTGAGCACTTAGCGTGAGAGTGTGTGCTGGTCGTGTGGTGTGTGCATGTGTGCATGTGAGTGTTACGTGCATGTGTGGCTGCGTGTGTACATGTGAGTGTTGCGTGCGTGCAAGGCTGCATGTGTTCATGTGAGTGTTGCGTGCGTGCATGGCTGCATGTGTTCATGTGAGTGTTGCATGCATGCAGTTTGTGTGCATGTGTGCGTGTGTGTATAATCTCCACACCAGCTCATGTGTGTTAAAACAGACGGCTCAGCATACCACTACAAGGCCACCTTGTCTGTTGTGCCCGCGGTCATGACTTCGAACCACCGTCCAATATTTTTTTGTCGTTTGTTTTCATTCTTACTAGCAAGATGCCCGTGCGTTTCACGTAACATCAAGATGCATTTGTATGACTAGTTTATCTTGTGAGAGAAAAGGATGAACGAGGGAAGGCCTTATTTGCAAATGTGGATAGGTGTGTGGGTACCTTTTTGCAAAATTGCCATAGTTTCCTTCCTATCCGTCAGATATAAATCGAACCGCCCATATTGTAGGATGGCAGGCACACCATCATCACCAACTCTGTTTTTTATAAGTGTAGTATAGTTATAAGAGTGTAGATGTAGATGTAGAGTAGATACAAGCCGACAGGTGGGCCCAGTGGTAGTGAGATAATGTGATGCAACACTAGAGGTGCCACGTGGAGCATTTAACTGGTCAACTAGTCATGTCTTGAGAAAATACAGAGCTGTACGGTGAGCCCATGACTGTATAATAACCACAAAACATAAATGGTAACCGTAATGAGTGGATTCTGAAGTCCAATGTATGTATCGTGCTTTCGCTTCAAATACAATGATCGTCACTGTATATATCGCAAGAGAAAGATGAAACATGCGTGAATGTGCTGGGGATTTACCTTTAGAGGACCTGGAGATAGTTTGTGTGCGTACGTGAAAGGGGCGTAGAGGGGGTGCATGCGATGAAGAGAGAGATGCTCTTCATTTCTCTTTATTATGACTAACTTTATATATAGTATATAAATATAAAAATTCACAGTGCGGAATAAAT
Organism: Triticum urartu; assembly: GCF_056163025.1. Taxonomy (NCBI): domain Eukaryota; kingdom Viridiplantae; phylum Streptophyta; class Magnoliopsida; order Poales; family Poaceae; genus Triticum; species Triticum urartu. Next base: position 426,376,490 of record NC_141874.1, on the reverse strand, counting down.
ATCATTGTGGGCACCATGCAATGCAAATTAATGTTCATACTCCTCCATATAACTTTGTAATATTGTATATATTTAGAAATTCTAAAAAACATTGGCCACACTTTATTTAAAAGGAATGTTGTATGCGAAATAAACGTGAAGAGAGGGCTTTTTAGATCAATGGGGTACGTGATGCAACATGTGTGAATGTGTAGTTCATGTATTTGGCAGGGCCTAGAGAGGTATGTGTGTGTATTACGTATTCGAGAGAGGCATGGATAGAGGGGCCGGCGGGGGGAGGGAGGGCGTGGGAGATATAGCACGAGAAATGAGAGAGGTCTAGAGAGAGACAGTGAGAGAGAGAGGGGGAGAGAGAGATGTCACGGCGAGAGATCCCCTTGAGTGTGTATATGCAAGGGGGAGGGCATAGAGGCATGAGGAGAATTTTTTTTGTGTGGTGTGTGTGTTGGTATGTGTGGGTGGGAGAAGATAACGAGACCTGGGGGTAGAGGGTGTGTTACCGCGTGAGGTCCGGTGGGTCGAGGTGAAGCCCTTGGTTCAGTTCCGTCCTGCGCCACATTGGTCGGCCCGTGACGCATTTAGGGAGACCCATGGATGACTAGTCGTACAAGACAAAGATAGCAGAATTGTGAAGGACTCTGCGTGTCCACTGACAAAGCCGGCTAGGATTTGTAACCCTAGGTTCTTAGACTAAGGTAACCCCCTATCTCTGATATTACTATTCATCCAACCTAACTTTAAGGGGCATTCTACAGAATGCTCTGCTAGAATCATACTCGTCGATTAGGAAGAGAGGTGTGAGACAATGCGCGAGAGACAGGCCTAACGATAATGTGTGTACAGGAGACACATAGGTAGGTTTATGTATATAGAAAGGGTCGATGGGGATTGTGCGTGTGTATGCCTGTGAGAGGAAGAGCTCTTATGATAAAGGTTAGTGAAAACAGTCGTAAATGGTTACAAGAGGGTTATATCGAGAGCATGTCTGCGAGAAAGACACCTCGGGAGAGAGTGTGTGAGCATGTGTGAGAGACCACCGATGCAGAGTGAAACTACACGTAAAAGACTGATGTACACATTGATTAAAGATATAAATTGTATCCAAATATTAGAATGGGATCAAGATATTTGCAATTCACGTAAGGAACGGTCATTGATCCATCAGACATCTAGATTATATCGAATTTGAGCATGTCTATGTTATTATTTGACATAATTGATCCACACAATTAGTATTTGAACTCCAGACAATGCATCGCTTTCGCAATCGAATATAAACGTGAGTATAGTTCATGTTGTGTGTGTAAAGCACACTATACATATGAAAGTTACACAATGAACATTATAAATAGCTAGCTATGAACTAGCATAAATTTGAATTCAACTTAAGGTGGTTTAAAAAAATCAAATTCAACATGAGATATCATGGCATTTGTAAATCATACTTAAATTATGGGGGAACCAATCTTTGCTATGATTTTGTACATAATAGCATATATAGTCGTGTACAAAATAGATTCAAATTTAGCTCCTCCATTCCAAAATAATCATAGTTATAGGATTTTCAAGTGTCAAAATTTCAAAAAGAAGCGGATAATTTAATGAGGTTTTCAAACATACAAGGCCAAATTTAACGTTGTCTATTTAGGTCAATCCTCAAATTTCAAGAGTACTCTAAACCTGAATGCTTCTGTTTCAAAATTTTGAACGAAGCGACAAAAGAGCCTCTACTCGCCCGAAACCACATGATACCAATGTTTGGTAGTAGAAGGAAATTACTTTTTCTAACTCTGACCCGTGAAACCTACCGGCCTGATGTCCAAAGGTCTAAACCGGTGTAGGTTTGTAGCTTCATCTAGATGCCACGCAACCGCCTCCGAAAAACATTCATACACAATGGTCGTCTAAGCATACATGCGCGTGGCCTAAATTGCTCCCGCCCACTATTTGGGACACCTGGGATTACCATCCTACCCCCAACCCGCAGTACGTCCGAAATTTAAGAGGGGGGCAAAGTTTATACTTTGCCCAAATTTCAAACAAGCGTGTCCCATCTATCCAAAAAAGCCAAAAACAAGCGCGTCCCAACCCAAAACATGGTTCTACCTTAGCTCCCCCCCATCCGATTCCCCATTCATACTCCGTGGGTGCCAAAACTACCTGTCCACCAACCGCGAAACCCCGACGTCCTTCGTCCGCCACCCCATCCCACCCATCAACCGCCGCCCTCCTCCATCACGCCGGAGCCGATACCCCAACGTCGTCGTCCACCGCAACCTCAACCGCAACGCCTTCCAAGGCTAGTAGTTGAAGCCTAGACCGAGCCGTCCGTACCCGAGCCAGTTCAACTACACCGTCCTGCGCCTCACCGATGCCGCTCCAACTTCGCCACCGTCCACTGCACCAGAGCTATTCCTGCTACGCTGTCCTTCACCGCCTCGGATCTGCTTCCCCTCTGCTGACATACGGCCACGACAACACAGTGAACAATTTGGCCATGGGTTCGTCCAAGCCTACACCCTCCTCCAAAACATCAGTTTCCTCGACAAAAAGAAGAAGATCGGCATGACATATGGAGGCGACCACACTGGCAACCGGAAATGGTACTCCTCTTCCCTTATTCGTGCAAATCTTACGTGTATGCTTGCACGGTATTCATCCCACATAGGACACTAGTTGACCGCTTCTTGATACTAGATGTTCATAGTAACTCGTGATGCACAAGGTTTCTCCTCATATACTACTTCACCTTAGCTAGAGGTCCGTTGCCCCCTGGATTTCAATTCCTGGTTAGTTGATTCCCAATTAATGGAAGCATTCCCTAGCATAACAGGCGCTAGTCCGCCTATTACGCCCGGGAAGCAGCGCCTCTCTGTTTATCTTAGGGACGTGTGGGGCCTAGAGCTGCTGGCGCCCGATATGGAGGTCGGCCCGGATTAAAGGGATGGCCTAGGGGAGTTGCCAAGCACGACGGTGGTGTGAGGTCGAGCGGAGGGCGAGGCAGCGGAGGCAGGGGTTTGGGCCGGTGGTCGCTGGCAGTTTGAGAAAGATCGTGAAGAGTGACTGGCGGGAGGTAGACGAAGGCCATCTGCTCATTCCTTATAGATCGGACGGTTCATAAAAAAATCGACAGACCTATTTATTTTCAGTCGACTATTATCTTGATAGGACCACATGTGGTGGTGTGCTGGAGGAGTACCTGCATTTCCTGTGCTCATATATTACAAAATCATACGGAGTAGAATCTAATTTTATTTGCCATGCAATGTTGTTGAGCTATCATATGTCTCCTGTCATTTATTTTTCAGCCACCTGCTATCTGCTACTTTTACAGTGCACTAGTTCTGCACAAACTTCACCCATACTCCCACTATTGTGTTTTATGCAAGGTATTTCAGACTCTAGTGCTATGAGAGAAGCAAACAATAAAAGAGAGAAGTCGCTCCAGCATCATACATGGATAGACCAGACATGTTTCAACTTTATAATAGGTGAAGTGTCAGCAGATGGAGACGGTAAACGTAGCTCTGGAGTTGATGACCTCGCTCACACTGAACCACCATCCCAGGTGCTTGCTTTAACTCCACGGTGCCATATGTGGTTGCATGTTGCATATGGTGTCTAGCTTGTATTCAAAAGGCCGAAGTCGGTCTTTATTAAGATAAGGGAAGATATTTTTTACATGAACCACCATCTCGTGAGCACCAGAAGACAAATAGCTAGTCATGGCACTGGCCACGCCAGTGAGAAGCCCACCACAGACATGCATCACTAGGAAGCCAACTAAAAAGCCACGATGGTGGCGAAGCAGCCCGCCTCCCACCAGGCTCGCAGGTCCTAGATGATCATGCTCACCACTCCAGCCGGATGTCTAGCTTGTATTGCTTCCAATTTGGTTAAATTGCATCTACTTAGCTTACACATTATACCTTTGAATATGACATGCCTTCCTGTTTTTGGTACATACTAGTACATATGTCTATTAACCATGTTCTTACATCAAACTAATGTTCTTGTGTATCCCTCATCAAGCACTTATGATGAGGCAGTCAGGCCAGTGGACTACTGTGAGTAAAGATCCTCATTTGAAGATTGCAGCGTCAGCCTCCCGACATGATTCTCAAGAAATAACAAGGCTAGATGTAGATAGTGAACGTTGCTCTGTAGTTGATTACCACATTTCCCCTACACTAGCATCGCGGGTGCTTGCTCTAGCTTGGCAGCGTGATATGCTGTTGCATGTTGCATATGGTGTGTAGATTGTAATTCTTCCAATTTGGTTAAATTGCATGTGCTATTCTGCTTAGTTTATACATTATACCTGTTGCTGTGACATGCCTTCCTATTTTTAGTACATAATACATCTGTCTATTAAGCATGTCCTTACATAAAACTATTGTTTTTTTGTATCCTGCATCAATCAATATGACAAGACACCTTTAGTATATGCAGTGTGATATTAGTTGCATCTTTCATATGATTTATAGCATGCGCTTCTTCTAATTTGTTGAAATGCCATTTATGATGGGATGCTTTTAACTTGGCAGAGTCATATTGGATGCATCTTTCATGTGGTGTCTAGCTTGCATTCCTTCTTGTTTGTTGAAATGGATTATATATGCTTAGTTTACACAAACAGTTCTGAATATGCCATGCCATCCTATTTTTCGTATTATTCCATCCTGGTATCATGTGTTTGCCTTACATCAAAGTAGTGATTGTCAGTATCATGCACGAATGAGTTCTGAAGAGTGAATTTTATTGCTTTTTCTTGTCGGTTTTACTTGACAATTCAAAATCAATAAAGTGGAAGGAAGTTAGCAAGGCAGCAGATAAATGTTCTCCTTCCAAACCGAGGGCCTCTACAGATTCTACTCCTCCATCCCCCAAGATGATTTCCTAGACAACACATGCATAGACACTCAACGTAGTTGTGTTGATGATGAGCACGTCTCCCCTAGTGCACCATCACAGGTGCTCCCTCTAACTTGGCACTATTATATGTGGTTGCATGTTATGTATGATGTCCAGCTTGTATTGCTTCTAATTTTGTTGAATTCCATCTACTTACTTTACACATTATACTTGTGAATAAGACACGTGTTCCTGTTTCTAGAACAATATCTGTCTATCACACCATGTTCTTACATCAAAGTACTACTGTTGTGTAACCTACAACAATCACTTATCATAAGACACGTTTGACTTGGGAGTGTGATATAGGTTACATCTCGTAGTTTCAGGACTTTTGGAGATGTGCAGAATAGGTCTCTCATATTTTCTCCTTTTCCAGCCCAGAATTCTAGCTGCCGGCATTCCCCCTCTTCATGTAAACCTTTTAAAATAGGAGAGAATAGACATAAGTATTGTGACATAATGTGTAATAACAGCCCATCATGCGATAATTATCGATATAAAAACATGATGCAAAATGGATGTATCACTACCTTTGAAGTATGTATGACTGCTATATTCTCTGACTTTTGTGAAAAGATTGTTGAGGCTTTCATGGATGATTTTTCTGTTTACAGAACTTCTTTTGCTGGTTGCTTAAGCAACCTTGATCGAGTTTTGTAGAGATGTGAACAAACTAATCTTTTTTTGAATTGGGAGAAGTGTCATGTTATGGTGAATGGAGGTATTGTCTTGGGGCATAAAATTTCCGAACGAGTTATTGAGGTCGATAAAGCTAAGGTTGGTGCAATTGAGTAAATGCCATGTCCCAAAGATAATAAAGGTATAAGAAGTTTCCTTGGTCATTGTCGGTGTCAAAACCGGCGGATCTCGGGTAGGGGGTCCCGAACTGTGCGTCTAAGGCGGATGTTAACAGGAGGTAGGGGACACAATGTTTTACCCAGGTTCGGGCCCTCTTGATGGAGGTAAAACCCTACGTCCTGCTTGATTATTCTTGATAATATGAGTAGTACAAGAGTTGATCTACCACGAGATCAGAGAGGCTAAACCCTAGAAGCTAGCCTATGGTATGATTGTATGTTGTCCTACGGACTAAAACCCTACGGTTTATATAGACACCTGAGGGGGCTAGGGTTACGCAGAGTCAGTTACAAGGAAGGAGATCTACATATCCGTATTGCCAAGCTTGCCTTCCATGCCAAGGAGAGTCCCATCTAGACACGGGACGAAGTCTTCAATCTTGTATCTTCATAGTCCAACAGTTCGGCCAAAGGATATAATCCGGCTGTCCGGATACCCCCGAATCCAGGACTCCCTCAGTAGCCCCTGAACCAGGCTTCAATGACGATGAGTCCGGCGCGTAGATTGTCTTCGACATTGCCAGGCGGGTTCCTCCTCCGAATACTTCATAGAAGATTTTGAACACGAGGATCGTGTCCGGCTCTGCAAAATAAGTTCCACATACCACCGTAGAGGGAATAATATTTACACAAATCTAATCTGCTGACGTACCCCGTAGTGTGACATCACACAACAGCCAGGTCTTTGTTCGAATCGTTTTTCATAACCTATCTCAGCATGTTTCGCGAGGCGGTTTCCTTGGCACGTCTTGTCGAAGCAGAGATCGTGTCCCCTTATTACGATATTCCCATCAATACGGACGTGGGTAACCCAACCGCACCATCAATTACGGCGCTTGGGGGATAAGCGAGTTTTACCAGGCTGGTGGGGGCGCATAGTTTTGTCCGCCCTTATAAAGGGATAAGGTTTCACCTTTTTCGACCCACGCCTTCTTCCTCCTTGCTCATCCATTCTTGCGCACTTGAGCTCTAGCGCCCAAGTCCACATCCTTCTCCTCAACTCTCTCCAAACATGTCCGGAGCGGGAGGCAAGTGGATGGTCTCCTCCGTCATGGAGGGACACATCAAAAAACTACGTGGGGCCGGATACTTAGCCGCGAATATCGTGCACCGGCTGCCAGCCGCGGAGCAGATCGTCCCTCCCCCGGAACCTCACGAAATGGTGGCTTTCCTCCCCCACTTCGTTCGTGGATTGGGGTTTCCCCTCCATCCATTTATCCGCGGCCTTATGTTCTATTATGGGCTGGACTTTCATGACCTGGCCCCGAATTTCATCCTCAACATCTTGGTGTTCATCGTCGTGTGCGAGGCTTTCCTCCGCATCCGGCCCCACTTCGTCCTATGGCTGAAGACCTTCAATATCAAGCCGAAGGTAGTAGGCATCCAACAAGCGGAATGCGGTGGATCCATGGTGGGAAAAGTGCCCAATGTTACATGGCTCGAGGGCTCCTTCGTGGAGACCATAAAGGGGTGGCAATCGGGGTGGTTCTACGTCACCGAGCCGCGCGACACCAACTTGGTGGCGGCCCCCGAGTTTTGATCCGGAATCCCCACGTGGCTCACTTCCTAGAAGGAGAAGGGCCTGTCCTGGGGCTCATCGGTGGAGCTGGACGGACTCCAGAAGTGTATCCGGAACATGATAAGCAAGAAACTTAAGCTTGTCAACATAGTCCAGTTCATGCTCTTTCGCCGGATCCTCCCGTGTCAACAACGGGCTTTCAACTTATGGGAGTTCGACCCGGCCCAGCACCAGACTCTACACGAGCTCTTCGACACGACGCATAAGGACGTCTGGAAGGTGCTTTTCAAGGGCGCCGAGGTCCCCCCCTTCTCTTACCGAGGATCGCGGACTAAGCGCGAAGCGCCCTGCGAATCCAGTAAGCTCTGTGCATAGGGTATTTCTTTCCCATAGCTTAACCATGTGCGGGGTTTGAGCTTCCATGCCTTTGACAGGACTGAGTGGAGACATCGGAACTAATTAACTGTCCGGATGAAGATGCGGACTCTGGCTCCTTATGAGGTGCCGGAGAAGACCAAGAAGAAGGCCACGGGAACCGGAAAGAGTTCCTGGTGCCAGGTGGTATCGGACTCATCGTCCGATAACTCCGAGAGGCACTCCTCCCGTGAAAACGAGGAGGAGGAAGATGAAGACTCTCCCCCTCCAGCCGGGGGAGACAAGAAAATGAAGGCCGCCCCAACCGGGGAGGCCGAAGGGTCCCAGAAGGGAAGGACTCTCCTTCTGGACTATTCCACCACCGCCGCCGACGGCAAAGACGAGTGGTTACTTAGGGCCAAGCCCCTAGCGAAGTCGTAAGTATTTGGATAACAGAGTAACTCATAGCATACTTTTAGTGCACTGCTTCTCCTAATGTCGAATATGATCATGCAGTCCGCCCCGAGCCCGTATCGGCGTATCCTCATCAAACGATTCCTTAGACTCGTCGGATATGGATAGTGATACACTTCCAACCGCCTCCTCTCCTCGCCCTACGGACGATGTCGAGGTACTGTCTAAAGGGGCACCGAGCCGGGTGGTGACAGTCCCGGAGGCGCCTCAAGGCAACCTTCCGGACTCCAGGCGCGAAGGGAGCAAGACTCCCAAGGGCTCCAAGTTCGGCCCCTAGCCGAACGCCGTGCTGGAACCTCCAGTTGTTCCGGACTCTGGCAGGCGGCCCCCTTCCAAGAGGGGCAAGCTGCCCGTGCCGGTGACCTCTGTCCATCCAGAGGCACCGGACAACCTGCTGGGAGCGCTTCGCGGCGCTTCCATCGACGAAGAGCACCGCACTATTATGAGTGCGGTGATAAAGAAGGTTCAGTCCGCCAAGAGCGGACTGACTGAAGCCTGTGCCAGCCATCTAACAGGCTTTGAGGTAAGTATTTGAAATATAGGAAAATATTACCGCATAGACAGTAGCCCCTGATGCTCTGTTTGGTGTTCACAAAGAAAAGCTGAATAGAGGATCAAATAATATCTGCAGGAGTCTAATATAAGTATGTCTGTATGCGTATGCAGGCTTCGCTGCTGACCTCTGCCGCACTGACTATGGAGGTCGCCGCACTGAAGCAGGACCTCGAGCGGTCCAAGAAAGAGGGCGGCCTTTCCAAGAGGCAGCTCGAGGAGAACAAAGGTAAGTAATACCTTGTCTATATAAAAAAGAAAGCGCGGTTGCGAAATGACAGGATCATCATGAATGTGCCAGGGGCCATGACCGAAGTGGCGACCCTAAAGCAAGCGTTGTCCGAGGACGAAAACAAAGCGGCCAAGGAGCACACCGAGCGGGAGAAAGAAGAGGCACGGGTGGGCGAGGTGCAGCAAGAGCTCCAGGCTCTCGTGAAGAAACACGAGACTTTGGAGCTTGACTCGAAGACGCAAGAGTCCTAGCTTGCCGTGGCCCTCGAGAGCACAAAGCATGCCAAGGTTCACACCCAAAAGGCCCTCCAGGAAATTGAGGCGATGAGGAAGATAGCAGTGGGTAAGGCATTCAATATGCAAAGCAAGCATGTGAAAGTAAATTACTTGTTACTTACCCGAGTCCGGAGCTCTCCAGGAGCATTCACGGATTTGCCCCGCAGCATGTCGGATGCCGCGAAGTATTACCAGGCCGAGGAGGGAAGCTCGATGGAGAAGTTGTTCTAGTCTCAGTACACTGGGACCGAACAACCGATGCCTATGAGCGACCAGCTGAAGCAACTGGTCGAGCTGCACAAGGCGGCCGAACAGGCCATGAAGGGCCTTATAGTCTGGATGTGGCCTGGCGACTCCCTTCCCTACAGCTACTTTGGCCTGGTGAGGTGGCTTGTGGATGCCTGCCTACGGCTGGAAGTCATCAAGCGGTCCGTCTGTATCGAAGGTACCCGCCGGGCTTTTGCCCGTGCAAAGGTGCACTGGGCCAAGATGGACGCCGAGAAGCTGGTGAAGGAGGGGCCGCCGCAGGGCAAGGAGCATCGCCACCCCGAAATGTATTATGAGGGTGTCCTGAAGGGTGCCCGTCTTGTGGCACACGAGTATGCGAGGGATGTAATATTTGAATGAACTCGCTCGTATGATCCTTTATTATGAAAACTTGTTCATATGCGCTATGCAACACTTGTTTGAATTTAAAATATTACCTTATGTGCGGCTATTTATCAAATCTGAGAGATGGCCAGTCATCGGCTTCTGCCCCCATGCCACGAGTGCTGGGGTGTTCGGGGTAAATCTGAGCACTCTTTTTCCCATTGTTGGGTCCTTCAAGGGAGGTGCTCAGCTCAACGAACAAGGCAATCGGACTATAATGCTTTATCACTCTCACTTAGCCATAGAAGTCTACAATTTTAAATTTTGGCGAAGCCCCTAGTATTCGGAAGGCCAAATTCGGGGCGCTATACACGCCTTACGCTGGAAAAAGCCGACTCCTCGCTCTAAGATACATAAGTCTTTAGGGACTCGAGACCTCTCGAACAGCGACCAGCTCGCCTTTTCATGAAAGTCGGTTTTAGCTTTCTCTACTAAGGTGCTTAGCCCAGATGAACCGGGGCACAATCGCAGTAGTTCTCCCAGTGCTACCTTAGCCGATATAGCAGAACGTAAGGTACCAAAACATGGGAGCCAGGCAAACCCAACTATTGACCCAAGACATGATTCGGAGCTGATGCATATAATGCTATAAGTTCGGGGTGCCGCACTGTCGAAAGTGTTCGGACTTCTCACGCTGTATTATGGGGTACGCTTAAGCCCCTGGCGTATGGGCCGTACCAGAGTGTACGGGTGCTGGATGTCATGAAGGAACATATATAAAAAGGAATAGAGAATGCGGTAATAGTCTAGTGCTATGCATTGTTTATTCAAAAAGGTGCGTCGAAGCAGAATGATAGAAGTAGTGCGATAAGCAAAAAGTAGGACTATTTGACATGTCCCCTCCAAGGGCAAGCTGAGGAATGGTATTTAAAGCAAGTATTTCACTCGTTATCAGAGACCACCTGGGAGTTCCGTGGTGCGACGTGGCTTTCTGCCTCCTTGGTTGTTGCATCATGTGTCCGGCAATCGTACTGCCGGACAAGGTTTCCAGAGATTAAAGTCCTTAAAGAGAGAAAAATAACAAAGCGGGAAGCCCCTAGTGTGCTTGAGCCGCGTTTTGAGGCGTGCCGTAGTCGTGCCCCCTCGACACCTGTGCCCATGGTATTTTCAATGCGTAATTATGTGCGCGTGGCATGGATTTCGCCGTTTGGCTAGGACTAGGGTGGGGGCCGCATTGCTATGCGAGCTCGGAACATGCCAGGCGGTCTTGTTGCCGATTACTCCGGGTGCGCTTGAAGGTGTCCGGGTCTTCAATCGCCGAACTGGTGGATTGCCTTAAGAGGCTGCTTTGCGCTTCTGCTGCGAGGGCCGCGGTGTGCTCCTCCGTGCGGAGAGAGTGCTATGTGTTTCCAATGACTGTGATGACCCCCCCCCCCCGAGGTCCTGGCATCTTGAGCTTGAGATATGCATAGTGCAGTACCGCGTTGAATCTCGCAAATGCGGTTCGCCTGAGCAGTGCATGATAGCCACTGCGCAACGGTACTATATCGAAGATTAACTCCTTGCTTCGGAAGTTATCGGGGGATCCGAAGACCACTTCCAATGTGACTGAGCCTGTGGAATGGGCCCCTACACCTGGTATGACGCCTTTGAAGGTCCTTTTTATGGGTTTGATCCTTGAGGGGTCTATACCCATTTTGCGCACTGTGTCCTGATAAAGCAGGTTCAGGCTGCTGCTGCCGTCCATAAGGACTCGAGTGAGGTGAAATCTGTCGATGATTGGGTCTAGGACTAGTGCGTCGAATCCTCCATGACGGATACTAGTGGGATGGTCCCTGCGATCAAAGGTGATCAGATAGGAGGACCATGGGTTGAACTTTGGGGCGACTGGCTCCAACGCATATACATCCCTTAACGCACGCTTCCGCTCCCTCTTGGGGATGTGGTTGCGTATATCATGTTCACCGTCCACACTTGTGGGGGGAACCTCTTATGTCCTCCGGTGTTCGGCTACCGGGGCTCCTCCTCGTCATCGCTATGTGACCCCTTATCTTTGTTTTTGGCGTTTAACTTGTCGGCCTGCTTGAACACCCAACATTCCCTGTTGGTGTTGTTCGCTGGCTTGTCGGGGGTGCCATGTATTTGGCACGAGCGATCGAGTATATGGTCCAAACTGGACGGGCCCCGGAGTGCTTCTTTTTAATTGCTTTTTCTGCTGACCGGGTTTAGAGCCTCTGAATCCGGCATTGACTGCCGTATCCTCGATATTGTCGTTGTTGATGTGGCGCTTGTGTTTGTTGCGACGTGACCTACCGTTGCCATCCTTGGTATCCGAAGTACCATGGTTCTTTGATATGTTATTGCTGCGAGCCAGCCAACTATCTTCTCCCATGCAAAAGCAGGTCATGAGCGTCGTGAGGGCTGCCATAGATTTCGGCTTTTCTTGGCCAAGGTGCCGGGCGAGCCACTCGTCGCGGATGTTGTGCTTAAAAGCTGCTAGGGCCTCTGCATCCAGACAGTCGACGATTTGATTTTTCTTTGTCAGGAACCATGTCCAGAATTTCCTGGCCGATTCCTCTGGCTGCTGAATTATGTGGCTCAAGTCATTGGCATCTGGTGGTCGCACATAAGTGCCCTGGAAGTTGTCGAGGAATGCGGCTTCCAGATCTCCCCAACAGCCGATGGATTCTGCTGGCAGGCTGTTGAGCCAATGCCGAGCTGGTCCTTTGAGCTTGAGTGGGAGGTATTTGATGGTGTGTAGATCGTCACCGCGGGCCATGTGGATGTGCAGGAGGAAGTCCTCGATCCATACCGCAGGATCTGTTGTGCCATCGTATGATTCGATATTTACGGGTTTGAAACCCTCTGGGATTTGGTGATCCATTACTTCGTCTGTGAAGCATATGGGGTGTGCGGCGCCTCTGTAGTGGGCTATGTTGTGACGCAGCTCGAATGAGTCTTGTCCGTTCTGTTCAGCCCGGCCGGATTTACTTTTACTGTATCCGGCGTGACGGTTATCGTCTCGCGTGGTGGCGCGCCCTCGTGATCCGTAGATCGATCTTGCGTGTTTTGCTTTGGCCTCCAATACGTCTCGCAGGTCTAGCGTGTTTCCCCGTGCCTTGTCATTTTTATTTGAGTGGTGTCGGGGTGCGGGCTAAGTTTTTGGCTGGAATGCCTCTCTGTCGCGGCCACGAGGTGGCCGATCAGCCGCGTCATATGCTGGAGATGTAGGTTTTAATGCTTCCTCCTCCAGTTGGGGTAGCAACCTGCGCTTTGGGTAACTCTTGGAGGGGTGTTCGAGTTCATATTCCTTGACCGCAAGGACTTCGGTCCATCTGTCAGCTAGCAAATCTTGGTTAGCTTGAAGCTGCTGCTGCTTTTTCTTAAGGCTATTTGATGTGGCTATAAGCCGGCGCTTGAAGCGCTCTTGCTCGGCGGGATCCTCCGGCATGACAAATTCTTCGTCGTCGAGGCTTTCCTCGTCTTCGGAGGGAGGCACGTAATTATCATCCTCTGCCTCTCCATCTGCCGCTCTCTCGGGAGGGCTGGCTTCTCCATCCTCCTGCTCTAAATCTTGCTGGAGGGGATTGTTGTCGTCTTCGGCACTGTCCGGAGTGCTATTATCTCCTATGCCGGTGTCATCGCTTTTGCTTTGGCGATACTTAGAGTGGCGCCGCTGACGTCGACATTTGGGTTGCTTCTTGGAGGGGTCATCCTCCGCTATCTCGTCACCATTGCCTTCTTTGGGTGTGTCCACCATGTATATATCGTATGATGGGGTGGTTGTCCAGTGCCATGTGGGCAGTGGTTCCTCTTTGTCTCCCACATCGTCGTCCATACCGTCGATGTCTTTGGAGTCGAAGTCGAGCATGTCGGTCAAATTATCGACAATGGCTACTAAGTGGGTGGTGGGTGGGCGGCGAATTTCCTCGTCATCCGCATCCCAAACCTGCCAAACATAGTTCGGCCAGGACTCTCCTGACAGGGAGAGAGACCTTAATGAGTTCAGTATGACGCCGAAGGGCGAGTGCTGAAAGATATCCGCGGAGGTGAACTCCATGATCGGCAGCCAGTCGGATTCGATAGGCACAGGCCCAGGCGGTTCGGAGTCCGTAGCCGGGGAAGAATCCGACAGTTCGGCGTCACGGCTCCCGTGAAGGGTAAGGTCGATACTCGGCTCGATCGACACTGAGAATACGGCCTCCATGGTGGGGTCTATCCACCCGTCCATGGATGGCGCAATTGGCTCCGAACTGAGGGTCAGAGCGGTTGCCGGTGCGGTCTCCTGAACACTGTCCAATGGTAGAGCTAAATCATGCTCATCGTGACCGTGCGGCGCACTTGGCAGGGGATCGAATCCGTCGAAGATCAAGTCTCCACGGATATCGGCTATGTAGTTTATGCTTCCAAACCTGACCTGGTGGCCAGGGGCGTAACTCTCGATCTGCTCCAGATGGCCAAGTGAGTTGGCCCGTAGTGCGAAGCCGCCGAATACAAAGATCTGTCCGGGGAGAAAAGTCTCACCATGGACTGCATCGCTATCGATGATCGAAGGAGCCATCAAGCCTAATGGTGATGACACAGAGGAACTCTCAATGAAAGCACCAATGTCGGTGTCAAAACCAGCAGATCTCGGGTAGGGGGTCCCGAACTGTGCGTCTAAGGCGGATGGTAACAGGAGGCAGGGGACACGATGTTTTACCCAGGTTCGGGCCCTCTTGATGGAGGTAAAACCCTACGTCCTGCTTGATTATTCTTGATAATATGAGTAGTACAAGAGTTGATCTACCACGATATCAGAGAGGCTAAACCCTAGAAGCTAGCCTATCGTATGATTGTATGTTGTCCTACGGACTAAAACCCTCCGGTTTATATAGACACCGGAGGGGGCTAGGGTTACACAGAGTCAGTTACAAGGAAGGAGATCTACATATCCGTATTGCCAAGCTTGCCTTCCACGCCAAGGAGAGTCCCATCCGGACACGGGACGAAGTCTTCAATCTTGTATCTTCATAGTCAAACAGTCCGGCCAAAGGATATAATCCGGCTGTCCGGATACCCCCTAATCCAGGACTCCCTCAGTCATGCTGGTTTCTATAGGAGATTTATTAAAGACTTCTCTAAAATTTCTAGGCCTCTTAATAATCTCTTGCAAAAGTATGTTCAATTTGTTTTTTATGATGATTGTGTAAAAGCCTTTGAAACACTTAAGAAAGCCTTGACGTCTACACCTATCGTTCAACCACCTTCTTGGAACTTAACTACCTTTTGAAATTATGGATGATGCTAGTGATTACTCCATTGGTGTTGTTCTAGGACAAAGAGTTGATAAGAAATTAAATGTTATCCACTATGCTAGTAAGACTCTAGACAATACTCAAATAAATTATGCTACTACTGAGAAAGAACTTTTAGCAGTTTTATTTGCTTGTGACAAATTCAGATCCTACATTGTTGCTTCTAAATAAATTGTCCACACCAATCTGCTACTATTAAGTACCTTATGGAAAAGAAAGATGCTAAATCTAGTCTTATTAGGTGGGTTTTTTTGCTTCAAGAATTTGATTTGCATATTATTGATAGGAAGGGAGCTGAGAATCCCGTAGCTGCCAACTTGTCTAGGTTAGAAAATATTCTTTATGACCCACTACCTATTGATGATAGCTTCACCGATGAACAACTAGTTGTCACAATTGCTTCTCATAATACTCCTTGGTATGCAGACTATGCTAATTATATTGTTGCTAAATTTATACCACCTAGTTTCACATACCAACAAAAGAGCAAATTATTCTTTGATTTGAGACATTACTTTTGGGATGACCCACATCTTTATAAATAAGGAGTAGATGGTATTATTATATGTTGTATACCAAAGCATGAGTAGGAACAAATCCTACGGAAATGTCACTTCAAAGCTTATGGAGGGTGAGGGAGTCCTGGATTAGGGGGTATCCGGATAGCCGGATTATATCCTTTGGCCGGACTATTGGACTATGAAGATACAAGATTGAAGACTTCGTCACGTGTCCGGATGGGACTCTCCATGGCGTGGATGGCAAGCTTGGCAATACGGATATATAGATCTCCTTCCTTGTAACCGACTCTGTGTAACCCTAGCCCCCTCCGGTGTCTATATAAACTGGAGGGTTTAGTCCGTGGGACTAACAACAACAATCATACCATAGGCTAGCTTCTAGGGTTTAGCCTCTTCGATCTCGTGGTAGATCAACTCTTGTACTACTCATATTATCAAGAACAATCAAGCAGGTCATAGGGTATTACCTCCATCAAGAGGGCCCGAACTTGGGTAAAACATCGTGTCCCTGCCTCCTGTTACCATCCGCCTTAGACGCACAGTTCGGGACCCCCTACCAGAGATCCGCCGGTTTTGACACCGACAGAGGTCATCATGCGGGAGATAGAACTGCACACAAGGTATTACAATCTGGTTTTTATTGGCCTACCCTTTTCAAGGATGCTCATAAGTTTGTTACATCTTGTGATGAACGTCAAAGAATTGGTAATATTAGTAGACATCATGAAATTCCTATGAATTATTCACTAGTTATTGAAACATTTGATGTTCAGGGCTTTGATTATATGTGACCTTTTCCATCCTCTAATGGGTATACACATATTTCGGTTGATGTTGATTATATCACTAGGTGGGTAGAAGCTATTCCAACTAGTAGTGCTGATCATAAAACCTCCATTAAAATGCTTAAAGAAATTATTTTCCCGAGGTTTGGGTCCCTAGATATTTAATGACTGATGGTGGTTCAAATTTTATTCATGGTGCTTTCCACAAATTGCTTGCAAAATATTATGTTAACCATAGAATTGCATCTCCTTATCACCCTCAATCTAGTGGACAAGTTGAACTTGGCAATAGAGAAATAAAATTAATATAGCAAAAGATTGTCAATAGATCTAGGAAAAATTGGTCTAAGAAATTCGATGATGCACTATGGGCTTAGAGAATTGCTTATGAAAATCCTATGGGTATGTCTCCATATAAAATGGTATATGAATAAGCTTGTCATTTGTGTCTTGAGTTAGAACATTAGTCATATTGGGCAATTAAAGAACTCAACTGTGATTTTAAACTTGCCAGTGAAATGAGGTTATTTTATATTAGCTCATTAGATGAATGGAGAACCCAAGCCTATGAAAATGCCAAATTGTTCAAAGAAAAATTTAAAAGATGGCATGATAAAAGAATCCAAAGACGGGCGTTAAAAGTGGGTGAGTATGTTCTATTGTACAATTCTTGTTTTAGATTTTTTGCAGGAAAACTTCTTTCCAAGTGGGAAGGACCATATATCATTAAAGAAGTTTCTTGCTCTGGAGCTATTAAGATCAATAATGCCGAAGGCACTAATCCAAAGGTGGTCAATGGACAAAGAATTAAGCACTATATTTCATGAAGACCTATTAATGTTGAAACTAACATTATTCAAACCATGACACCGGAGGAATACATAAAAGAGACCTTCCAGAACACTCCAGAACCCTGAAAAGGAAGAGGTACATGATACGATAAGTAAACCGACTTCAAAAATTCTGGAAAAATATTTTTTGATAGTTTTGGAATATTAGAAAAAATAAAAAATTAAGAAACACCCGAGAAGGCAATCGAGGTTCCCACTAGGCACCAGGGCGTGCCTGCCCCTCCTAGCGCGCCCGGGTGGGTAGTGGCCCCTCGAGAACCTTCCCGACTCCATTTTCCTATGGCATACTTGTTTTGCAAGATAAAAATTCTTTATATATACCCCCAGACGATTTGACCACCGCATCACGGAAAAATCCTATGTTCTTGTTTCGTGCTTTTTTTGTCAGAACTATTAAGCTAGGCATCATGTCGTCTCCCTCCTGCAACAACATACAAGAGGATGCTTGGCTACTGAAGATGGAACTAACGAGAGAGGAAGCAAAAGAAGCCACCAAGGAGGGAAAGGCTAAGGAAGTTGTAGGGAGTCAAGCTTAAGAAGGAGAGAAAGCCATGCTCACGGAGGAAATTGAGAAAGAGGAAGATATCCTTCAACCCTACTATAATCATCTCACCCCCACTAAAATGGAAGCCTTAAGGGCCATTGAAATGGTTTGTGTTCAGAATACATATCTTACTTGTGA
This sequence comes from Triticum urartu, assembly GCF_056163025.1. Classification (NCBI taxonomy): domain Eukaryota; kingdom Viridiplantae; phylum Streptophyta; class Magnoliopsida; order Poales; family Poaceae; genus Triticum; species Triticum urartu. Next base: position 426,358,583 of record NC_141874.1, on the reverse strand, counting down.
AGTTATTTTCTTGGAAGAGCAAAACATCACCCTTCGGAGCATGAATCATAGATTGGAGTACCTGTTGAGGATGAATTGCGAAATCACTACTTCATCACAACCACCATCATCAAAGAAGGAGATTTGAGTACACGGGTATGGCCACTCCCCTTGGCTTTCGCCAAGCTTGGGGGAGATGCCCCAGTACCGTATCACCATCAATTTCATTATCTTTACCTATCTAAGTTCGATCCTTAGTTATTTCATGATTTATTTGAATACAAGTTTAGTATGATCCATTATCGAGTGCTAGTTTTCATGATCTATCTATCTATGTAATTCAGTTAGAGTTATAAAGATTATTTTGAGTTTTTTGCTTCTTTACTTTTATGTTTCAATCAAAATAAGAAAAATAATTAAAAAGAACATATGATAATCATATGGGAAGTAATGACATTACATAAGGAAAAGTTTAAATGGTAAAATTTATTGAAAGTTTACAAGCATAGCATTGGTCAGTGAGGCAATTCATGAAAGAATTAATAAGGGAAGAGAAGATTCACATGCAAATATACTATCTTGGACATCTTTTATGATTGTGAGCTCCCACTAACTATTTTATATCAAATTGTTAACGTTGGACAAGGAAGACAACGTAATGATTTGTGTTTGTTCATATTCACATAGAAGTTATATTGTCATAGATCCTCCAACTTGTGGTGCTTGCCTAGTATCTTTGCTAGCCAAAAATCCGCACCAAGCAGAGATACTACTTGTGCATCCAAAAAAATTAAACCCAATTTCATGTTATGAGAGTCCACTATACCTACCTATGGATTGAATAAGATCCTTCAAGTAAGTTGTCATTGGTGCATAACGCAATAAAAATGGCTGCTAAATATGTTTGATGTTTTATTGTATGGGAAAATAAGCGTTATACAAACTTGTGATGAGAAAGTAATAAAAATGATGGACTGCATAATAAATGTTGCTATCATAAGGGGCAATATAATGTACATTCTTTAGCACTAAAAGATTGTGCATTCAAAACCAAAAAGCGCATGACAACCTCTACTTCCCTCTGCGAAGGGCCTATCTTTTAATTTAATGTATTTACTTTTTATGTAAGAGTCAAAAGTATTCTCCTCTATTCCTTTTTATTATATTTTCTTTCTCAAGCATCATGTGGTGGGGAAAGATCTAGCCACATATATCTAGTTGGATATAAGTGATCATGAGTTATTATTATAGACATCACCCTTGAGGTGAATAAGTTGGGAGGCGAAACTATAAGCCCCTATCTTTCTATGTGTCCAGCTGAAACTTTTTGCTGCATACATATGTTGTGAGTGTTATCAATCATAGAAGACTAATTGATGGTTGAGCATGTGGACTTGCTAAAAAGCTCCGACATGAGACCCTTCCTGAAAATACGATGAATTGCAATTGCATTGTTGACAAAGAACATAGTTTGTTAGTTTTCAAGAAAGTTTATGCTTTATACTTCGATGTTGTGATGAATTACTACTTGCTCATGAGAAGTTTTATGATAATACATATTGTTGTTTTAATAATGATCATGATGCTACTATGTCCGTATTTTTTTATCGGCACCTCTCTCTCTCTCTAAACATGGGGACATGATTTTTGATATCGGCTTTCGCTTGAGGACAAGCAAAGTTTGAACTTGGGGGAATTGAGACGTCCATTTCGCATCATGTTTTCCTACTGTTATTTATGGTGTTTTATTCAATATAACACTTTGTGGAGTAATCCTAATGCCCTTTTCTCTCATAATATGCACATTTTACACCAAGAGGGAGATTACCTGGAGCTGGAATTCTGGACTTGAAAAAGCAATGTCAGAGATACCTATTCTGCACATCTGCAAGTGAGCTGAAATTTTACGGAGATTTAATTTGGAATATAGGAGAAAAGAAATACTAGAGGGGGCTACCAAGGTGCCCACTAGGAAATAGGGTGCGCCTACCCCACTGTCGTGCCCTGGTGGGTAGTGGGCCCCAAGCCAGCATCCGATGCCCATCTTCTTGTGTATACGCTCATTTGACCTAGAAGCAATGAGGAGTGGGCTTTCGAGATAGAGCGCCTCAATCTCGAGGTGGAATCGGGGCAGGAGCACTTTTCCTCTTCGGCGAAGCGATTCCGCCGGGGATACTTCCCTCAGGGAAGGGGAAATCTTAGCCATTGTCATCACCAACAACCCTCTCATCGTGGGAGGGCCAATCTCCATTAACATCTTCAACATCACCATCTCATCTCCAAACCCTAGTAGTGTTCAATCTTTGTATCAAAATCTCAGATTGGTACCTGCGGGTGACTAGTAGTGTTGATTGCATATTGTAGTTGATGCTAACCGGATTATCTGGTGGAGGATTATATGTTCAGATATATTATGCAATTTCACACCTCTCTGATCTTGAGCATGAATATGTTTTGTGAGTAGTTACTTTTGTTCTTGAGGACATGGGAGAAGTCTTGTCATAAGTAATCATGTGGATTTGGTATTCGTTTGATATTTCGATGACATGTATGTTGTGATTCTCACTACAAAAAAAGACACGTCCGTGACATTTTGGCCTGAATGAAAAGTTTTTCTGTCATATGATACTTCTTTGATGATAGTTGTGACAAAAACACGTATCATCAAAGATGTGGTGGGCTCCTACTTCTATGACCAAAAATCATGATAGAAAATGAGCTTTTCATCCTGGGTGGGCTGGAGATGCACCTTCACGATACTCTTTGGACCGTCCATGAAAGAAAAATCATGTTAGAAGCGAGGGCGAGGAAAATATTGGGTAGTTCCCAATTACGTTGGGTTGTTGGAGCCGAGCAATGCACTGTGGTTTGCGCCTTTCTCTCGTGTATGCGTGTGTGTGCGAGGCGTTGGCTAACTGAACCTGAGCGATCGCGCTAGCTATTTTATTGAACCCGAGTGATCAATCCCTTGGCTGTTAACTGAACCTGGGAGATTCATTCACTACTGACAGAACCCGAGTGATTCCTTCGCTGCTGCTGCTTACTAAAGCCGACCGAGCTACCATGCGAGACGTAGCCAGCCGGTGTTGGGTTCCTGTCGGCATTCTAGGAACGGGGATACCCAGACTTGTCTGCCTGCGGCCCACGGTGTGGCTTCATCGATGGCCTGGTACGGACCACCTTCAGCACCAACAACTCAAGACCCTCGCGAGGGGCTGAGCCACGCGAGGCGGACGACACCAAGACATCCATGAGGAGCGGCCTCCTCAGGCTGGCTCCCGAGGAGCGGATATTTCTATGCAGGCTCCACCTCATGAGGTTGGGATGACGTGAGCCATGACGACCAAATCCAGGCGGGCGCAAGTGGGCGCTGTGTACCAGTTTCCTCTTTGGTGCTATGGAGGCAAGCGCAAGCGCGGAGTCCCAAGGAATCAGCCAAAGGTTTCCATTATTGTGCAACAAGACCAAGACCGCTAGGACGGCAGGACGGAGGTCATCACCGAGCCCACCGTAGAGTCATGACCAGAGGCTTTTGCATGCGAAGACTACTTTTGTTAGGATAGCATGTACTAGTTGTCTCCCTTCGAATTTGGCCATTGTGGGAACCCTTCCCGCCTTCATTTTGGGAAGAGGACCAAGGCCACTCTAAATAGGGCCTAGCCACCACCATAGAGCCAGATCTGTATCCGAACAAAAGATATCATCCTCTTCCCCGCCGGCTCGAGAATACACCCTCCTAAGGTTGTTCTCCCACTGTACTAGTTCATCCTCAGCCCCTCGAGGCCAATCCACCACACAGCAGGAGTAGGGTTTAACACCGCAAGATGGCCCGTACCTGGGTAAACTGTTGTGTCTCGTTTCCTTCCTATTCATCGAGCCAGACCGAGAGATTGGTGAGTAGGCAGACTGGGGAGATTGAGTTCTTCGCACGCACCCCAGAGTTCAAACCTCTCAAGGGTCTGTGGAGCCCGAAATCCGACAGTTCCCTCTCGATGAGCAGTGACCGTTGCTACCGTGCACGCGATACGTAGAATGGCTCAAGACGTGGTGAGTGGAGCCAGTTGGTTGGCTATGGACGAACAGTTCCCAGTGGGGGTTGGATAAACAGGACCACGTGGTAGTAGGTCATTGTCGCTGGATGAACAGGACCTCGAGGAGGCTGCATGAATAGGGCCCCAAGGAGGCCACCAGACCCCAGTCACTCAGGGGTGGATGAACAGGACCCTGTGGAGGCTCTATGGACGGTAGCTGGTGGAGACTGGAGGACAACAGTGGATGAACGATACCCCGTAGAGGCTGGAGCGAGAGGCAGTTGACGGTGGATGAACAGTAGCTTGTGGAGTCCCATTTTGCGATATGCCACACCCCTCCCAATGAACAGGACTGCCTTTTGTTGGTAGCCGCTCCAACACAAGTCTGTTTCCTCCGTTTAGCGATACGCCACACCTCTCCGGATGAACAGGACCCCGTTTCGACCGTAGGCACTCCAACAAAAGTCTGTTTGCTCCGTTTTGCGGTACGCCAGACACCTCCCGATGAACTGGATCCCGTTTTGACCGTAGGCACTCGAACAGAAGGCGGTTTCCTCCGTTCTGCTAGGCCTCGTTTAGGTTGTTCCGTCCAAGCCGGTTGGCTCCCGATGAACACGACGTGTTCCGTTGCCTCCCGATGAACACGAGCAGTTTCTCCGTTCCGACCCGGCCGGTTGGCTGCCAATGAACAGGACGCCATTGCTGCTGTCCGCTGCCTCTCCATGTAGACAAGCCCTGGTCGTACGCATGCGCGAGTAGGTGTTCGATACCCCGCCCGTATGTACGTACGTGGCCGTATTTTTTGGCATCTGTCTGTACGTACGTGTACATGGTTTTGACTGGACTGCCTAAACTACTACGTCGGGGGCTCTACTATTACATGTCCTGCTGCTTGCTCGGCCACGGTTCATTGTTGCAGAGAGACCGAACGACCAGCATGTACGTACACGTTCGCGACCAAACATAGAACGTTAAGTACGCTTCGATCAGGTGGGTCCCAGCTGTCAGGGAGGATAAGGACGCACTTCCTTGCGATATGGCTAGTGGGTCCCAGCTGTCAGGGGGAGGACATATTTTTATTTTGCAAGTAATAAGGAGGCACTTCCTTGTGTTTGCAGATGTAGCTGGTGGGTCCAGCTGTCAGCCTCACCACCTAAAGTCCTCTTCCGATGGCTGTCCTTTGTTGACCATGTTGACCACGCCGCGCCGAGAGCACCAAGGCGGTGGACGACGGTGAGGCCTAGGAAGGGAATGGCGTGGAGCTGGGGAAGACGCGACAGTGGATGCCCACGCAGAGGGGAGTACGAGGGTTGACTGCTTCGGCTGCGGTGTGAGGCTTGAAGGAAATATGCCCTAGAAGCAATAATAAAGTTGTTATTTATATTTCCTTATATCATGATAAATGTTTATTATTCATGCTGGAATTGTATTAACCGGAAACTTAGTACATGTGTGAGTACATAGACAAACATAGTGTCATTAGTTTGCCTCTACTTTCCTAGCTCGTTGAATCAATGATGGTTATGTTTCCTTACCATAGACATGAGTTGTCATTTGATTAAACGGGATCACATCATTAGAGAATGATGTGATTGACTTGACCCATCCATTAGCTTACCATGATGATCGTTTAGTTCGTTGCTATTGCTTTCTCCATAACCATACATGTTCCTATGACTATGAGATCATGCAACTCCCGAATACCGGAGGAACACTTTGTGTGCTACCAAACGTCACAACATAACTGGGTGATTATAAAGGTTCTCTACAGGTGTCTCTAATGGTGTTTGTTGAGTTGGCATGGATCAACATTAGGATTTGTCACTCCGATTGTCAGAGAGGTATCTCTCGGCCCTCTCGGTAATGTACGTCACAATAAGCCTTGCAAGCAATGTAGCTAATGACTAAGTTATGGGATGTAGCATTACAGAACAAGTAAAGAGACTTGCCGGTAAAGAGATTGAACTAGGTATTGAGATACCGACGATCGAATCTCGGGCAAGTAACGTACCAATGACAAAGGGAACAACGTATGTTGCTATGCGGTTTGACCGATAAAGATATTTGTAGCATATGTGGGAACCAATATGAGCATCCAAGTTCCGTTATTGGTTATTAACCGGAGATGAGTCTCGGTCATGTCTACATAGTTCTCGGACCCGTTGGGTCCGCACGCTTAACATTCAGTGACGATCGGTATTATGAGTTTATGTGTTTTGATGTACCGAAGGTAGTTCGGAGTCCCGGATATGATCACGAACATGACGAGGAATCTTGAAATGGTCGAGACATAAAGATCAATATATTGGACGGCTATATTCCGACACCGGAAGTGTTCTGGGTGATTTCGGAGAAAACCAGAGTGCCGGAGGGGTTACAGGATCCCCTCGGGGTAGTATTGGACCTTAGTGGGCCTTAGGGGAGAGAGAGGGCAGCAGCCCAGGAGGTGGCGCTCCCCCCTAAGAGAACTCCGAATAGGACTAGGGGAGGGGGCGTGGGCCCTCTTTCCCTCTCCCTCTCCCTCTCTTTCCTTCCCCCATCCTCCTTCCTAGTAGGAATAGGAAAGGATGAATCCTACTCCTACTAGGTGGAGGATTCCTCCTCTCCTTGGGCGCCACTAGGGCCGTGCGGCCTCCCCCTTGCTCCTTTATATATGGGGGCAAGGGGGCACCCTACAACAAACAAGTTGATTGTTCCAAGCCGTGTGCGGTGCACCCCTCCACCATAATCCACCTCGGTCATAACGTAGCGGTGCTTAGGCGAAGCCCTGTTCCGGTAGCAACATCATTACCGTCATCACGCCGTCGTGCTGACGAAGCTCTCCCTCGAAGCTCTACTGGATCATGAGTTCGTGGGACGTCACCGAGCCGAACATGTGTAGATCGCGGAGCTGCCGTACCTTCGGTGTTGAGATCGGTCGATCGTGAAGACGTATGACTACATCAATCGCGTTATCATAACGCTTCCACTTACGGTCTATGAGGGTATGTAGACAACACTCTTCCCTCTTGTTTCTATGCATCACTATGATCTTGCGTGTGCGTAGGATTTTTTTGAAATTACTACGTTACCCAACAGTGGCATCCGAGCCAGGTTTATGCGTAGATGTTATATGAAGGAGTAGAACACAAAGGAGTTGTGGGCATGAGTAGATACATATTGCTTGCCGTCACTAGTTGATTTTTGATTCGGCGGTATTGTTGGATGAAGCGGCCCAGACCGACATTACGCGTACGCTTACGCGAGACTGGTTCTACCAACGTGCTTCGCACACAGGTGGCTGGTGGGTGTTAGTTTCTCCAACTTTAGTTGAATTGGATTCGATGAACAGGGTTCTTTCTGAAGATCAAAAAGCAATCACTATACCGCGTTGTGGTTTTTAATGCGTAGGTAAGAACGGTTCTTGCTCAGCCCGTAGAAGCCACATAAAACTTGCAACAACAAAGTAGAGGACGTCTAACTTGTTTTTGCAAGGCATGTTGTGATGTGATATGTGTTGGGGAACGTACTAATTTCAAAATTTTCCAACACACATGCAAGTTCATGGTGATGCATAGCAACGAGAGGGGAGAGTGTCGTCCACGTACCCTCATAGACCGTTAAGTAGGAGCGTTATAACAGCGCGGTTGATGTAGTCGTACGTCTTCATGATCGACCGATCTTCAGTACGAAACGTACGGCACCTCCGCGTTTAGCACACGTTCAGCTCGGTGACGTCCCGCGAACTCACGATCCAGTAGAGCTCGAGGGAGAGTTTCGTCAGCACGACGGCATGGTGACGACATTGATGAGGCTACCAACGTAGGGCTTCGCCTAAGCACCGCTACGATATAACCGAGGTGGATTATGGTGGAGGGGGGCACCACACACGGCTAAGAGATCAATAGATCAATTGTTGTATCTTTGGGGTTCCCCCCCTGCCCCCTTATATAAAGGGGGGAGGAGGAGAGGGCCGACCAAGGGAGAGGCACGCCCAAGGGGGGCAATCCTACTCCAAGTAGGTTTGCCCCTCCCTGTCCTATTCCAAGAAGGAGAAGGGGGAAGGGGGATGTGGAGAGAAGGAAGGAGGGGGGCTGCGATGAATTATGTTTCCGGTTAATACAATTCTAGCATGAATAATAAACATTTATCATGAAATACGGAAATAAATTATAACTTCATTATTGCCTCTAGGGCATATTTCCTTCAGTCTTCCACTTGCACTAGAGTCAATAATCTAGATTACACAGTAATAATTCTAACACCCATGGAGCCTTGGTGCTGATCATGTTTTGCTCATGAGAGAGGCTTAGTCAACGGGTCTGCAACATTCAGATCTGTATGTATCTTGCAAATCTCTATGTCTCCCACCCGGACTTGATCACGGATAGAATTGAAGCGTCTCTTGATGTGTTTGGTTCTTTTGTGAAATCTGGATTCCTTTGCAAAGGCAATTGCACCAGTATTGTCACAAAAGATTTTCATTGGACCCTATGCACTAGGTATGACACCTAGATCGGATATGAACTCCTTCATCCAGACTCCTTCATTCGCTTCTTCCGAAGCAGCTATGTACTCCGCTTCACACGTAGATCCCGCCACGACGCTTTGTTTAGAACTGCTCCAACTGACAGCTCCACCGTTCAATATAAACACGTATCTAGTTTGCAATTTAGAATCGTCCGGATCAGTGTCAAAGCTTGCATCAACGTAACCATTTACGATGAGATGTTTGTCACCTCCATAAACAAGAAACATATCCTTAGTCCTTTTCAGGTATTTCAGGATGTTCTTGACCGCTTTCTAGTGATCCACTCCTGGATTACTTTGGTACCTCCCAGCTAGACTAATAGCATGGCACACATCAGGTCTGGTACACAACATTTCATACATGATAGAGCCTATGGCTGAAGCATAGGGAACACTTTCAATTTTCTCTCTATCTTTTGAAGTGGTCGGGCATTGAGTCTTACTCAACTTCATACATTGTAACACAAACGAGAACCCTTTCTTAGCTTGATCCATTTTGAACTTCTTCAAAACTTTATCAAGGTATGTGCTTTGTGAATGTCCAATTAAGCATCTTGATCTATCTCTATAGACCTTGATGCCCAATATATAAGCAGCTTCCAAGGTCTTTCATTGAAAAACTCTTATTCAAGTATCCTTTTATGTTATCCAGAAATTCTATATGATTTCCAATCAACAATATGTCATCCACATATAATATTAGAAATGCTACAGAGCTCCCACTCACTTTCTTGTAAATACAGGGTTCTCCAAAAGTCTGCATAAAACCATATGCTTTGCTCACACTATCAAAACGTTTATTCCAACTCTGAGAGGCTTGCACCAGTCCATAAATGGATCGCTGGAGCTTGCACACTTTGTTAGTACCCTTTGGATCGATAGAACCTTCAGGTTGCATCATATACAACTCTTCTTCCAGAAATCCATTCAGGAATGCAGTCTTTACATCCATTTTCCAAATTTCATAATCATAAAATGCAGCAAGTGCTAACATGATTCGAACGGACTTAAGCATCGCTACAGGTGAGAAGGTCTCATCGTAGTCAATTCGTTGAACTTGTAGAAAACCTTTCGCAACAAGTCGAGCTTTGTAGACAGTAATGTTACCATCAGCGTCAGTCTTGTTCTTGAAGATCCATTTATTCTCGATGGCTTGCCGATCATCGGGTAAGTCAACCAAAGTCCACACTTTGTTCTCATACATGGATCCCATCTCAGATTTCATGGCTTCAAGCCATTTTGCGGAATCTGGGCACATCATCGCTTCCTCATAGTTCGTAGGCTCGTCATGGTCAAGTAACATGACCTCCAGAATAGGATTACCGTACCACCCTGGTGCGGATCTTACTCTGGTTGACCTACGAGGTTCAGTAGTAACTTGATTTGAAGTTTCATGATCATCATCATTAGCTTCCTCACTAATTGGTGTAGGCATCACAGGAACCTGTTTCTGTGACGAACTACTCTCCAATAAGGGAGCAGGTACAACTACCTCTTCAAGTTCTACTTTCCTCCCACTCACTTCTTTCGAGAGAAACTCCTTCTCTAGAAAGGATCCATTCTTAGCAACAAATGTCTTTTCTTCGGATCTGTGATAGAAGGTGTACCCAACAGTCTCCTTTGGGTATCCTATGAAGACACATTTCTCCAATTTGGGTTCGAGCATATCAGGTTGAAGCTTTTTCACATAAGCATCGCAGCCCCAAACTTTAAGAAACGACAACTTTGGTTCATAAGGTGTCGTCTCAACGGATTTTGATGGTGCCCTATTTAACGCGAATGCAACCGTCTCTAAAGCATAACCCCAAAACGATAGTGGTAAATCAGTAAGAGACATCATAGATTGCACCATATCTAGTAAAGTATGATTATGATGTTTGGACACACCATTACGCAGTGGTGTTCCAGGTGGCGTGAGTTGCGAAACTATTACACATTGTTTCAAATGTAGACCAAACTCGTAACTCAAATATTCTCCTCCATGATCAGATCCTAGAAACTTTATTTTCTTGTTACGATGATTTTCCACTTCACTCTGAAATTCTTTGAACTTTTCAAATGTTTCGGACTTATGTTTCATTAAGTAAATATACCCATATCTGCTCAAATCATTTGTGAAGGTGAGAAAATAATGATACTCACCGCGAGCCTCAATATTCATCGGACCACATACATTAGTATGTATGATTTCCAACAAGTCTGTTGCTCGCTCCATTGTTCCGGAGAACGGTGTTTTAGTCATCTTGCCCATGAGGCATGGTTCGCAAGTACCAAGTGATTCATAATCAAGTGATTCCAAAAGTCCATCAGTATGGAGTTTCTTCATGTGCTTTACACCAATATGACCCAAACGGCAGTGCCACAAGTAAGTTGCACTATCATTATCAACTCTGCATCTTTTGGCTACAACATTATGAATATGTGTATCGCTACTATCGTGATTTAACACAAATAGACCATTCTTCAAGGGTGCATGACCATAAAAGATATTACTCGTATAAATAGAACAACCATTATTCTCAGATTTAAATGAATAACCATCTCGCATCAAACAAGATCCAGATATAATGTCCATGCTCAACGCTGGCACCAAATAACAATTATTTAGGTCCAAAACAAATCCCGAAGGTAGATGTAGAGGTAGCGTGCCGACGGCGATCACATCGACTTTGGAACCATTTCCCACGCGCATCGACACCTCGTCCTGAGCCAGTATTCACTTAATCCATAGTCCCTGTTTCGAGTTGCAAATATTAGCAACAGAACCAGTATCAAATACCTAGGTGCTACAGCGAGCTCAAGTAAGGTACACATCAATAACATGTATATCGCATGTACCTTTGTTCGCCTTGCCATCCTTCTTATCTGTCAAATACTTGGGGAAGTTCCGCTTCCAGTGACTAGTCCCTTTCCAATAGAAGCACTCAGTCTGACGCTTAGGTCTAGACTTGGGTTTCTTCGCTTGAGCAGCAACTTGTTTGCCATTCTTCTTGAAGTTCCCTTTCTTCTTCCCTTTACCATTTGTCTTGAAACTGGTGGTCTTGTTGACCATCAACACTTGATGCTCCTTCTTGATTTCTACCTCCACATCCTTTAGCATTGCGAAGAGCTCGGGAATTGTCTTATCCATCCCTTGCATATTATAGTTCATCACAAAGCTTTTGTAGCTTGGTGGTGGTGATTGAAGAACTCTCTCAATGACACTATCAACTAGAAGATTAACTCCCAGCTGAGTCAAGTGGTTATGATATGCAGACATTCTTAGTATATGTTCACTGACAGAACTATTCTCCTCCATCTTGCAGCTGTAAAACTTATTGGAGACTTCATATCTCTCAATCCGGGCATTTGCTTGAAATATTAACTTCAACTCCTGGAACATCTCATATGCTCCATGACGTTCAAAATGTCGCTGAAGTCCCGGTTCTAAGCCGTAAAGCATGGCACACTGAACTATTGAGTAGTCATCAGCTTTGCTCTGCCAGACGTTCATAACATCTGGTGTTGCTGCTGCTGCGGGTTTGGCACCCAGCGGTGCTTCCAGGACGTAATTCTTCTGTGCAACTATGAGGATAATCCTTTTGTTACGGACCCAGTCCATGTAATTTCTACCATCATATGTGAACTTTGCTTTCTCAAGGAACACGTTAAAATTCAACGGAACAACAACACGTGCCATCTATCTACAATAACATAGACCAGCAAAATACTATCAGGTACTAAGTTCATGATAAATTTAAGTTCAATTAATCATATTACTTAAGAACTCCCACTTATATAGACATCCCTCTAATCATCTAAGTGATCACGTGATCCATATCAACTAAACCATAATCGATCATGACGTGAAATGGAGTAGTTTTCAATGGTGAACATCACTATGTTGATCATATCTACTATATGATTCACGTTCGACCTTTCGGTCTCAGTGTTCCGAGACCATATCTGCATATGCTAGGCTCGTCAAGTTTAACCCGAGTATTCTGCGTGTGTGAAACTGTCTTACACCCGTTGTAGATGAACGTTGAGCTTATCACACCCGATCATCATGTGGTGTCTCGGCACGACGAACTTTGGCAATGGTGCATACTCAGGGAGAACACTTTTACCTTGAAATTTAGTGAGAGATCATCTTATAATGCTACCGTCAAACAAAGCAGAATAAGATGCATAAAGGATAAACATCACATGCAATCGATATAAGTGATATGATATGGCCATCATCATCTTGTGCCTTTGATCTCCATCTCCAAAGCACCGTCATGATCACCATCGTCACTGGCACAACACCTTGATCTCCATCGTAGCATTGTTGTCGTCTCGCCAAGTATTGCTTCTACGACTATCGCTACCGCTTAGTGATATAGTAAAGCAATTACATGGCGACTGCATTGCATACAATAAAGCGACAACCATATGGCTCCTACTAGTTGCCGATAACTCCGTTACAAAACATGGTCATCTCATACAATAAAATATAGCATCATGCCTTGACCATATCACATCACATCATGCCCTGCAAAAACAAGTTAGACGTCCTCTACTTTGTTGTTGCAAGTTTAACGTGGCTGCTATGGGCTGAGCAAGAACTGTTCTTACCTACGCATCAAAACCAGAATGATAGTTTGTCAAGTTAGTGTTGTTTTAACCTTCTCAAGGACCGGGAATAGTCACACTCGATTCAACTAAAGTTGGAGAAACTGACACCCACCAGCCACCTGTGCGCAAAGCACATCACTACTAGGGAAAAGCCTATACACAGAATTTTACCAGTAGCGCTGTACAAAATCAAGTAGTAGCAGCGCACGTAAATAAACCGCGCTACTGCTATGACTTTAGCAGTAGCGCGTACTAGCGAAAAGCGCTGCTGCTCTGTTTGAACTGGGCGCACATGGCTAGCCCAACCTAGCAGTAGCGCGTATAATGGCCCAGCGCTACTGCTAATCTCCTTAGCTACAGCGTGTATTCCAGAACGCGCTGTAGCTAACGTAGCAGTAGCGCCCTTTCTGGAACGCGCTGCTGGTACTTCTGACTTAACCACGCGGTTCGTCCTTCCCCGGCCACTTCATCCCCCAAATCAACTCCACTCTCGCCGCCGCCGTCGCCCCTCGGCCGCCGCGCGCTCTCCCCACGCTGCCCCCAACCCCAGATTCAACGCCGGCCCTGCCCCCGACATCAACGCCGCCCGGGACGCAGCCCCCGACCCCGACCTCAACGCCGCCCCGGACGCCGCCCCCGCCCCCCGACCTCAACGCCGCCCCGGAGCCCCGACCACGACCTCGACGCCGCCTGCCCCTCCCTCGTCGCAGGCACCCGAGGTGAGCACGCCTGCTCCTCCCTCTCCCCTACCTCTGCCTAGGGTTTGTACCTCCATCAAATTAGTTAGGGTTTCTACCACTTTCCACCCCTATAGGTTCATCAAATTAGATGGTAATTAGGGCAGTAGTTCTTAGGTACTAATTAGTTAGTAAGAACTAGGTACTAATTAGGTACTAGAATATTTTTATTTATAGTAAGTTTATTTTTAGTAAGAACTAGTTGAATTAATAGAACTAGTTAGTAAGAACTTGTTGCTATTGTTTTAGTCAAAGCAATTTTCCCGCATCGACGTGGACGATGCCTATCCCGCATCCTCGTCGTCGAGTCGGCGGAGGACGACACCTGCTTGACCAGATGGGCCATGTCCGGGACTGGGCATCGCCGGGGTGGTACTGGGAGGCGCTACCTACCGGGGGGCGCAGGTTGGTGAGGAGCCAGCCTGTCGTTGACCCGAACCTTCTTTGGTGGCGGTCGCGTGGGCCAGTGACGGTCCAGAGGCTCGAGGACTCCGCGGAGGTGGTGCGTCACCGTGTTAGTGAGGAGGACGCGCACGTCCATCGCTACTTGTTTGCATTGGAGCACAGGTTCTCCAATACCAGGTAGGTTCTCCAGGGATCTCACTGGAGCTATGATCCCGTGATGGTTCCTTCTCTGTGGGTGTCCACCGCCCACGCCGATACCCGTCGTGTGCTAAGGTTTTAGTTGTACTAGTGATGTTATATGTATGACACTATTCGGGATGTATTAGTGATAATATTCAACGATGTACGGAAGCATGAGATGATTTACTTTTGCTTATTGAATGCATGCTAATTTGAGTCTTATAAGATATTTTGAAATGTATATCTTGTGTTTCTCAATATCCAATTGGCCGGTCATGTTTGCAGGTTACACCTCCGAGTGGCCTATGTTTTGTCGGAGTGTTGATTCATTTCCGTTCCGGCAAATTTCAGGCGCTCGATATATCCTATTTTAGCAAAGGTCATGCCGGATTTTTCCATGAATTTTGGCATGACTTTTGCCAGAATATGTAGGAAGTATTGAGTGCCCCGGATTTGTGTGTTGAGTATCCTGGTAGTTGTCTTTTATCGATTTTCAATTAATGTTTTATCTATGAACATAGGAAATGTCTGATGACAAAAAGGATTTCGATATATGCAAATACTGCGAAGACGAGCGCGGCCTGTGCGACAGAATCTTCCTAGATGATGATAGGCGCTTCAGCATCAAGCTGGACGAGAACTTCGAAGTGGATACAGTAAGTCACAACGACAAGTCTTTTTTCGTAATTAAGCATGACATCTGCTTCATTTGCTTCAACTTATATTTTTTTTACTATTCTACTAGCGTATCCCCTGCCATGCAAGAGTTTTTGTATTGGATAAGATAGGTCTCAGTCATACTATGGAGGTAAAGAAAGTTTATTTGAAGACCAAGCATGGTTATATTTTCCACGCAAAATTATACAATTCAGACGACTACACCTATTTTGGATGCAAAACATGGCGAGCACTATGCAAGACTTATGCATTTGAGCCTGATATGGTTATCACCTTTGATATTCGTTCGGAAGATGATATTGAAGGTAATACCGACATCTGGGTCGATGTGCAGACGCCTCCGGTTACACCAAAATGTAAGTTTCTCAACCATATTTATGTCTTTGATATTGTTTATTCAAAAATAGTTGACAACTAATTTGTATTGTCAGCTTATTTCGGTGCAAGCAAACATGTCCAGCGCTTGGTAGACAGGACCTACTACTGTCCCGGGGCAGAACAAAACTACGAGGAGCTAAGTCATTATGTTTCATGGCTTGAGGATCTTGATACCGTCAAGACAAATTTTCTTCCTGGACTTAGAAATCTTAGTACTGAAAACGTGCGACCAATAGTGTTCGTCATGAACTACGGTCACATCTATTTCGGAAGGACGGTAAGATTTTTACTATTTGTCCTCAGTGCATCTTTTCCATACATTATTTGTGAAGCTAAACTTCATTGCTAAGTATGTGACCATACAATGTTCTTCAACAGGGACTCCCAATGAATGTTGTGCCTTATGGGATCGAGACTAAAGGTACCATGAGTATTATTAGCTTACGGCCAAGATATCCTACATGTTACTTTAGTGCATTCAAGATCAGTGATGAATGCTTAATAGTGCAAGACTGGACCAGATATGTGATGGGGAGCGCAGACAAGTACTAGGGGGCAGCAAACAGATGTGCTACCCAAAATTAGGAGACAGGTTCATCTGCATGCTCCAACTTGATCAAGGAGGAGAGCTACACATGTTTTATGTTGTTTTACCTAAGAGAGAGCAGCAGGAGTGATTAGCTAGAAATGAGTTTGAGGATGATGATGTGCTACACTATTACTATGATGATAAAATAGCTAGTGTTGGTGGTAATGACTGATGATTATTATTAGCTAGTGTTAGTGGTGATTAAATAAATATTGTTGGTGCTAATGATTATGATGATGATTAAATAGCTTGCGCTGGCGGATTAGATTCAAGTGGAGGCAACATGTGGTGCACATCGAAAGTACTACTAGTCCAAACTAGATCAAGTTTGGATTAGTAGTATACTTTTGACATGCACCACATATTGCCTCCACTTGAACCTAATCCACCTTCATTTGACACACTGTTATGGACATAATGATGTAAACCTCATAACTGGTATTGTACCAATATTTGTACGATGGCGCATAAATACACTAAAAATAAAAAAATAAAAAAATAAAAAAACAATACTAGTAGCGATGGAAAGAAAACACGCTGCCAGTAGTTACATTAGCAGCAGCGTGGGAGTGAACAAGCGCTGCAGCTATTTGTCCTAGCTGTAGCGCGTGCGGCACGTGTTACTACTAAGCAATAGCTGTAGCGCCTTATTAGTAGCGCGCCTACCCGCTCTACTAGTGAGCACAAGACCAGCGCTACTGCTAGGGTTTTCCCTAGTAGCGCGTCAGTAGAACCAGTCTCGCATAAGTGTACGCGTCATGTTGGCCTGGGCCGCTTCATCCAACAATAACGCCGAACCAAAGTATGACATGCTGGTAAGCAGGATGACTTATATCGCCCACAAATCACTTGTGTTCTACTCATGCATATAACATCTACGCATAAACCTGGCTCGGATGCCACTGTTGGGGAACGTAGTAATTTCAAAATTTTCCTATGCACACGCAAGATCATGGTGATGCATAGCAACGAGAGGGGAGAGTGTTGTCCATGTACCCTCGTAGACCGTTAAGCGGAAACGTTATAACAAAATGATTGATGTAGTCGTACGTCTTCATGATCGACCGATCTTCAGTACCGAACGTACGACACCTCCGCGTTCAGCACACGTTCAGCTCGGTGACGTCCCGCGAACTCACGATCCAGTAGAGCTCAAGGGAGAGTTTCGTCAGCACGATGGCGTGGTGACAATGTTTATGAAGCTACCGACGCAGGGCTTCGCCTAAGCACTGCTACAATATAACCGAGGTGGATTATGGTGGAGGGGGGCACCGCACACGGCAAAGAGAGCAACAGATCAAGTGTTGTGTCTTTGGGGTGCCCCCTTACTCCTTATATAAAGGGGGGAGGAGGAGAGGGCCGGCCAAGGGAGAGGCGCACCCAAGGGGGGGCAATCCTACTCCAAGTAGGTTTGCCCCCTCCCTTTCCTATTCCAAGAAGGAGAAGGGGGAAGGAGGATGTGGAGAGAAGGAAGGAGAGGGGGTGAGGGAGTCCTAGATTAGGGGGTATCCGGACAGCCGGATTATATCCTTTGGCCGGACTGTTGGACTATGAAGATACAAGATTGAAGACTTCGTCTCATGTCCGGATGGAACTCTACTTGGCGTGGAAGACAAGATAGGCAGTACGGATATGGATATCTCCTCCTTTGTAACCGACCTTGTGTAACCCTAGCCCCCACCGGTGTCTATATAAACCAAAGGTTTTTAGTCCGTAGGACAACAAACAATCATACCATAGGCTAGCTTCTAGGGTTTAGCCTCTCTGATCTCGTGGTAGATCAACTCTTGTAATACTCATATCATCAAGAATAAATCAAGCAGGATGTAGGGTTTTACCTCCATCAAGAGGGCCCGAACCTGGGTAAAACATCATGTTCCCTGCCTCCTGTTACCATCCGCCTTAGACGCACAGTTCGGGACCCACTACCCAAGATCCGCCGGTTTTGACACCGACATTGGTGCTTTCATTGAGAGTTCCTCTGTGACGTCGCCGTAAGTAAGGATGCCTCATCTCGTTGTTAAAAACAACATTACTACCGGGGGAGCTCTGGCTGTCGGCCAAACTCTCCGGCTAGGCAGTTTCCTCATGACTGCCTGTTTGGCCGCTGCACCGATGATGACTTCTCGGGTCATCAAAAACAGCCTCCACATCGGCTTGGAATTCGCCGAGCAAATGCATCCAATGGAGCTCTCTTCCCTAAATGAACTCTTGGATCGCATCGCCGCCTTGGGAGTCGCTACGGACTATGATCGGATTGGGCTTAAACCCGATCAAAGGGAGATTAACCCTCCATCAGTCACCCATCACGTTGCGGTGGTGGAGGAACAATGCAGCAACTCTTCCTCTATTTTGGGGACTAACTATGTCTGGATTCCTGAGCTCTCCAAGCCAGATATCTGCTTACGGGAGGACATCAACCAAGCCCTGAACCTAGAATCAGGCAGCGGGCCAGACTTATCGGGCAACACTCCGGAATCCGAACTTCCAAGATTGGAAACTCCTCGACCCCTGGGTCTCAGATCAGGTAGGGGTTCGGACTCAAATCCACCCACCCACCCATACATAAACGATCTTTCCCCCATCAGGCAAGAGGCCCATGAAACAGTACATCATTATTGGGCCAGATTCCTCCTTGTGATGAACAAGGTTAAGCACTGTCGCGAGGAAGATGCAGTCTCACTTTTCTGCAATAATTGCACGGACAAGGGAATGCTTAACGCCTTAAGTCGCCGTGACATATCACGCTTCGCTGACTTGGCATCCATAGTACGAAAGTACTGTGCGATGGAAAACACCTGGAAAACCGAAACAAAATTTTGGGATAATCCGGCTCTGAATATACACCCGGTCCGAAGTAAAAGGGTGCACTATCATAACCCGAGCTAGTTGCAAAGAAACAAAAACCCTCTACAAGGCATGGAACCGTACTTGAGGGATGGCTTAACGGACCCTTCAAAATTCATAGTACAACGGATACAATACCAACGCACAGCCTTAGAGCATGTTGGATACTCCGACAGGTGGCCAAAAGTGGTGAGTATCTTCTTATCCCAAATGCCATAGAGCATCATCCCGTGGATAGCAATACAGTGTTAACAGTCTTTGAGACCTTCGCGTCAAATAATAGGCGTAAGCGAACACTCCGCGGCATGGCCGAAATCTGCCACGTAGCAACAATAAATCCATGGAGTGACATGGCTATTACCTTCAATGCCAGTGACGAACCTAAATTCCAAACAGCCCGAGGACCAGCCACACTGGTCCTCAGTCCAATTGTGGACGGCTTTCGACTCACCAAAGTACTCATGGACGGCGGCAGCGGATTAAACCTCATCTATGAGGAAACTCTTCAAAAAAATGGAAATAGACTGGAACCGCATTGAGCAAAGTAGCACAACCTTCAGGTGAATCATACCCAGTCGGGAGGCACGATGCGCTGGGAAAATCACACTAGATGTGGTATTCGGTACGCCAGAGAAATATAGGTATGAAGAAATTACATTTCAAGTGGCCCCGTTCAGTAGTGGATACCACGTCCTTTTAGGACATGAGGCATTCATGATCTTCCAATCCGTACCCCATTATGGGTACATGAAGCTCAAAATGCCCGGGCCCAACGGAATCATCACCCTCGCCAGTGATCCAGACATAGCACTCCGCGCCGAAAACAAAACAGCCGCACTGGCCCTCGAGGCATTATCTGAAGCCCTCTTGGCCGAGGAATTAACCACGCTATGCTCCACAGTAGACAGGGACAACGTGATACTCGATAAGAGATCCAAGTCCAGCTCTTTTAAACCAGCGGATGAAATAGTCAAATTCCAAGTCCACCCAACGGACCCTACAAAAACAGCCTCCATCGGGGCATAGTTAAACCCCGCCGTGGACACCGCACTACAAGAGTTCCTGCGCGAGAATTAGGACACATTCTCCTGGCGTCCCTCAGACATGCCAGGAATCCCACGCAGGCTGGCCGAGCATAGCCTCAATATCCTAAAAGGATTCAAGCCGGTCAAGCAAGCTCTTCGGCGTTTCACCGAACCTAAGAGACAGGCCATGGGAGAGGAACTAGCCAAGTTATTGGAGGCCGGATTCATCAGAGAAATAAAACACCCGGACTGGCTAGCAAACCTGGTGATGGTACCAAAGAAGGATAAATCCTGGCGCCTTTGTGTCGATTTCAAGGACCTCAATAAAGCTTGCCCAAAGGTTCCCTTCCCCCTCCCCCGCATCGATCAGATTATCAATGCTACTGTAGGACACGAGTCATTGTGTTTCCTCGACGCATACTCCAGTTACCACCAAATCAAGATGGCGGAGTCTGACCAAGCCGCAACGGCATTCATCACACCATATGGTCCCTTCTGTTTCAACACAATGCCTTTTGGGCTCAAAAACGCCGGCGCAACATATCAGCGCATGATTCAGACATGTCTGGAGAAACAAATCGGAAAAACAGTAGAGGCATACGTAGATGATGTGGTCGTCAAAACCAAACACGTCGAATCTTTGATAGACGACTTGAGGCTTACATTCGACAACCTCCGAACATACGACATCAAGCTCAATCCGGAAAAATGCATTTTTCGCGTACCAGCCGGAAAGCTCCTGGGTTTCATTGTCTCCAGTAGAGGTATTGAAGCTAATCCGGCCAAAATCTGAGCTTTGTCACAGTTGGCTACCCCAACAGACCTCAAACAAATCCAGAAGTTAATTGGATGCGTGTCAGCTCTACGCCGCTTTATCTCCCGCTTAGGAGAAAAGGCTTTACCCCTTTATTGCCTCCTTTGGCGCACCGAACACTTCGAGTGGACGGACGCTGCCACAGCCGAATTGGAAGAAATAAAGGCCATTTTGGCAACCAACCCAATCCTGGCCGCGCCAAACATCGCCGAACCAATGCTGTTGTACATTGCGGCAACTCATCAAGTTGTTAGCGCAGTGCTCGTCGTCGAACGAGAAGCGGACGGACATAAATTCCCACTTCAAAAGCCGGTATACTATGTATCCACTTTCCTCACTCCATGCAAATCATGGTACCCACATTATCAAAAGATAGCCTATGCGGTATTCATGGCATCCCAGAAGCTGCGACACTACTTTCAAGAGTGTTCGATTACAGTAGCCTCGGAAGTGCCAGTTAATGATATTATAGACAACCGCAACGCTACGGTCCGGATTGCCAAATGGGCCATTGAGCTCCTCCCGTTCGACATAACATACAAACCTCGACGAGCCATTAAGTCACAAGTATTGGCTGACTTTGTCGCCGAATGGACAGAGGCCGAACTCCCTAAAGAGTATGGCGCATAATCCAATTGGATCATGCACTTCAACGGTTCTAAAATGCTGGCTGGTCTTGGGGCTGGCGTCGTCCTGACGTCCCCAACCAGAGATACCGTTCAGTATGTACTGCAAATATTGTATACAGACTCCAACAACGCAGCCGAATACGAAGCTCTGTTGCATGGTCTTCGGATGGCAGTCTCCATGGGCATTCAATGCCTGGAGGTGCGTGGGGATTCAAACCTCGCAATATCCCAAATAAATGGAGACTTTGATGCCAAGGATCCAAAAATGGCGGCCTACCAAAACGCCATCCTAAAAAGGTCAGCTCGGTTCGAGGGGCTCGAATTTCACCATGTGGCTCGGGAAAACAATCAGGCGGCGGATATCCTCGCCCGCATCGGCGCAAAACGCGATGCGGTCCCCCCAACATATTTTTGGAGAGGCTGTTCAAGCCATCCGTAGTATGGGAAGGGGACATCGGTAACAATAGTCCGGACCCGGCCAAAATACCCGATACCGAACACTCTGACACAATCGGAGGCTCCGCCACCGAAATAACACCTTCATCCCACGTAATGATGGCCATCATAGCCCCGTGGACAGAACCATTCCTGGCCTACCAAACTAGGCAGGAACTTCCAAAGGACCAAAATGAGGCACGCTGCATAGTGCGGCGATCTAAGGCCTACAGGGTCCATGAGGGAGAATTGTATAAAAAAAGCACTACCGGAGTCCTTCAAAGGTGCATCTCCGAAGAGGAAGCGCGGAACCTTTTGGCAGAAATTCACGCCGGACTCGGCGGTCACCACGCTGCAGCCCGGGCTCTTGTAAGAAAGGCCTTCCGTACAGGATTCTATTGGCCAACGGCCCGGGCAAATGCACAGGACTTGGTCCAACGTTGCGCCGGTTGCCAGTTCTTTGCAAATCAAAGCCACATGCCACCCACCGCCCTCCAAACAATCCCCATTACGTGGCCCTTTGCGGTCTGGGGGCTTCACATGGTTGGACCCCTTAAAGGGGTAACCCACAAGAAAAAATACTTACTGGTCATGGTGGATAAATTCACCAAATGGATAGAGGCCAAACCTGTTCAAACAGCCGAATCCGGACCGGTGATAGACTTCATATCCGTGGTCGTACACCGTTATGGCGTCCCCCACAGCATCATCACTGACAACGGCACGAACTTCACTGCCGATGAGGTAAAACTCTGGTGCAGCAAAATGGGCATCAAGCTCGATTATGCTTCAGTCTATCACCCACAAACCAACGGTCAAGTTGAGCGAGCAAACGGTCTTATAATGAGTGGCATTAAACCCAGATTAGTGCGTTCCTTAACGGAGTTTAACATGCACTGGGTAGAGGAGCTCGACTCCATACTCTGGGGGATGCGGACCACGCCGAATCATAGTACCGGATATACACCCTTCTTTATGGTGTATGGCGCAGAGGCAGTCTTTCCCTGTGACATAATTCATGAATCACCTCGAGTGCGCATGTACGAAGAAAGAGAAGCCGAGCTCGATCGACAGGACAGTCTGGACACCTTGGAGGAGGAGTGCGACGTAGCAAAAGCCCGTTCCGCATTTTATCAGCAACAGGCTCGTAGATACCAAATCAGAGAAGTACGGGCCAAAACTTATAATGTTGGCGAACTAGTTCTACGCCTGCCGGATAAGAAAAAGAACAAGCTCGAGCCCAAATGGGAAGGTCCCTTCATTATTGACCAAGTGCTGACCGGTGGAGCGTACCGACTGCGGGATGCATCGACTAATCGACTCGAGCCGAACCCATGGAACGCGGCCCGGCTCCGAAGATTCTACGCCTAGCGCCGGACTCTATGTTCCTCTCCTTCCTCTGTCCATTTTTTGCATATACATTATCTGTCTTGTTTTTCCTTCTCTCTTTCTTTTATTCCTTCTTTAGGCCTTCAAAGGCCAACTTGTGCCTCGCTTGCACATTATAGATGCGCTAGCCGCGCTCATCATACCTGGGGGCTTCTTTCACAGAAGCTTATTTATTTATCTGAGCCTCGTGCCCCGCACATGTGTTATGCTTCCGCATGTACCTTTTTTCTCCATTATATGCATCGATATGACTTAAGTTTTGGCCAAGCTGGGTTGCCTGGCTCTTGTATTTATGCCCTACATTCCCTTTAATTCGGCTAGGGCATAAGGGGAGCACCTCTGCGATTGTTACTGCCAGGTCAGCCGGATGTGTACCTCAGACTGGGTGAAGCCGAAAGCTAGCGTTCTTAAGGGAATATTCTGTCAGTGAACAAAAGATGATTTTTATTTATTTTCCATATCTGCCCCCAGATGTTTTTCCTGTGTTTCCTATCACAGTCCGGACATGCACTTTAGGGCATGCTTACCCAAGGAAAGGAACCCTTAACGGAACTATTCTCCCTGGAAGATGTTTCTTACTACCCATGTAATATAACATAACTAGTTGGGCACTTGTCTGTTCAAGCACTAATGACCCCTACGCCTGGTCTCCACGCATACCCCGGTTCTTATACAACTAAGCGGGTATTCGGATACACTCCGGACTATCGGGTCCTGAGGTTGAAGCGAAAAGGGTCCGCCATGACAAATGATCTACAATCCGGCTAGAAGGCATTATACATGTCACTTTAATTACATAGTCATGCAGACCGACTAAATTCCTCTTCTATACCATCCAACAGGCGGTCTAGCCTACAATCGTGTTGGGAATACTTTGCGGCTAATTCTACTTGCCCATAAACTAAGCTAACGGGGATCTCTTTTCCGTCGGGCCCCACAGGTCCGACCTCGACCATGTGATTTGGGTCAGCCTTGGTATACCGCGTCTTCACCATGGCCCAGGCTTCTCTGGCACCTTGTCGGCAGGCCGATATCTTCCATAATCGGAAGCGCCGACGTGCTCCCTTGAGCTTCTCCGTAAGCTCTTCAATGCCTTCTGGCAGGGAGACGGATGGCCACAAGGCCTGGGCAACACCTTGCATCACCTGCCGAACTTGTTCGTGCAGATGTGAGAGCTCGGATAGAAGATCACCCGTAGACCCGGGCATTTCCTCCACGGGACGACCCGTCAGCATACCTACAGACATAACGCTGTTAGTCAGCTTCTTCGCCGAACTCCTTCAAAAGGATTCGTTCAAGCACTTACTGAAAATGCCGCGCCGAAGCCACTTATTCTCCTTCTCGGAGTCTGCAAGCTGGGCTCGAACGTCTTTTAGTTCCACGCTCAGCTAGATATTGGCATCTTGGAGATTGTTTTTCTCCTGCCTAACCTCAGTCAGCACGCGTTTGCCAGCCTCTAGCTGTCGCACGACATGCTGGTCGTCCGGATTTTCTCTGGATTCATCTGCAACATCTATTGTTAGATCTGCAGCCACGCCGCACACTATATGGTAACCATCATTCTTTAAAGTAAATGTTAGCAGCAGGAGACTTTTTCAGTTCCTGCAATGCGGCAATAGCGGCCCGCAGTTGGGTCTTGCATTCCTCCAACTCCTATGACAGCCTAGTATTCTTCTCTGTAAGAACCTGCACAATAAAGATGATCCTTAAATCAGTTCTGCTAACTGTTTCAAGTCTCAGGGGCTACTGATACATATAAATCATCAGATTTACTTACCTGTACATCCTTTACGTACTGATCCGTGGCTCTGGCTAGACCATCTTGAGAAGCACGGAGGTACGCCTCTCCAGAATTGAAGGCATTAAATGCCTCTGGTGAGAAACAAGCATCACGGAGTACGGCCCGGCGGCGCCTATGATTCATGGCGCTTTCCACTTCTGAGTTTGTAGCGGATAATCTATCTGCATCCTCTATAGGGGGATTATCCGGCGCCCGCCCCATATCGGCTTCCGCCTCTATGTCCGGTCCTGGTGCCCGACTGGTGGAAGCGTGATTAGTAACATCGCCGGACATATTTCGGCGAGCGTTTTTTCTGTCAAAGAAGCACGGGCGTCATTACATTTCGAGAAAGACGACAACCACGAAGTGGGGTTTTTGTTATACCTTTGCGCCGGTGTCTTCGTCCTGACCGCCTTCCTTTTTGGCCTACCCGGCCTTGGTGCCTCTTGTTGGCGAGTTGTTGCGGGTTCGACAGGGCGTCCCGAATGCCTTCCCTGTAAAAAAGCCATATGTATATGATAGGTGAAGTGTCTAAAAGGGGATCCTAGTTTTTGGAGTTGGGATTTTTGGTTTTTCTTACGTGTGATGCAGGAAGCAGTCCGGGATAGTCGGCCGTAATGGCCACCATGGCATCCTTGCAGCTTAGCTGATAGATCTGCCGGTCTATCAGCTCCACGAATATAACCGGATCTTCTTCAAGTCCGGAGTCGAGGGCCCGGTCAGGGTCCTCTGGTTGTGGAGAAGGGCTGCTGACCTCCTTTATGGCTTTTCGCAGTTCCTGCCGCAAAGTGGCAAGGTAAATATTTACGATAAAGAATGCGGGAAAAATGGGAGTAAGGAGATATAACTTACCCAGCTTGGAGGATTGTACATGGAAAATCCATCCCGTGGCTTGATGCGGATGAACTCCTCTTCCTCTCCCTTGAACAATTCGGACAAAATTTTTGCTAAAGCGGCAGCATTGTCCGGACCCTTACGCCCACAGCGGGTGGCATCATCCACCCCGTTAAAACACCACAAGGGGTGCCCACGATATTGAAGTGGTTGCACTCCCCGCATTATGCAAATCGACATAACTTCGATTACTGTCAATCCTGATTGAGCCAGTGCTTTAATCCGGTTCATCAGATAGAGGACTTCTCCATTGTCTTCCACCTGGGGGCTCCGTGGGTGCCAACTTCGGCGTTTCTTTAGAGGAGCATTGCTGAACTCAGGAAGACCCCGTCGAACAGGGTCCGTAAGGGGAACGTCCTCCATATAAAACCATTCTGAAGGCCAGTCTTCAGATGACTTCTTCGGGGTACCGGACAGGTATCCGGTACCGGCGATGCGCCATATTTCGGCTCCGCCCACTTGATAAAGTGACCCCCTCTGTGTGCGAGGGACGAGGCAAAATAGCCTTTTCCATAGCTCGAAGTGAGCCTCGCAGAGAGCAACATAGCCGGCGATATCTAGAATGGAGGCAGGGGTGAAATCGTGTAATTGGAGGCCGTAGAACTCCAGGAGCCTGCGGAGGAACGGATGAATTGGAAATCCGAGTCCCCTTAATAAATAAGGAACAAGGCAGACCCGCTCCCCCATAGAGGGATAGGGAAAGCTCTCCGCTTGCTCCCCGCCATTGTAGGTGGCAAGCCCGGCTCGAACGGGCACCATATACGCCGGAGGGAGAAATCCCTTAGTCTGCAGTTCGACTAATCGACTGTGCGGGACTGAACACCTCTCCCAATCACCGGGCTTAGGGCTACGGGGGCAGGAGGACGAGCTGCGGAGGTCGGCCATGCTGGAATGGATCTTTCTGAAACGTGCTCTGATGGATTCTTGCTGGGGGAGGATGGTATGGATCGGATCTAAGAATCCCCATCCCTTTAATAGACAATTTATTTATCTGGCTAGGGGGGCGAATGTAAAAATGCCCTGGTGCCTCGTATTCATTCGACATGTGGGAGATAGCCCTTATTGGGCATAGAAGCCAAGAGGTCCAAACATTTATGGGACCGGGCACGCTTTACAAACGTTCAAAATATGGAGAAGAACCCGCCTTGCAATGCCGAAGACAACACTGCGTGCCGGACTCATCGTCATTGAAGCCTGGTTCGGGGGCTACTGAGGGAGTCCTGGATTAGGGGGTATCCAGACAGCCGGATTATATCCTTTGGCCGGACTGTTGGACTATGAAGATACAAGATTGAAGACTTCGTTTCGTGACCGGATGGAACTCAACTTGGCGTGGAAGGCAAGCTAGGAAGTATGGATATGGATATCTCCTCCTTTGTAACCGACCTTGTGTAACCCTAGCCACTCCGGTGTCTATATAAACCGGAGGGTTTTAGTCCATAGGACAACAAACAATCATACCATATGCTAGCTTCTAGGGTTTAGCCTCTCCGATCTCGTGGTAGATTAACTCTTGTAATACTCAAATCATCAAGAATAAATCAAGCAGGACGTAGGGTTTTACCTCCATCAAGAGGGCTCGAACCTGGGTAAAACATCAATTTCCCTGCCTCATGTTACCATCCGCCTTAGACGCACAGTTCGGGACCCCCTACCCGAGATCCGCCGGTTTTGACACCGATAGGGGGGCCTCCACCCCTTCCCCTTATCCAATTCAGATTGGGGTAAGGGGGCCGCACCACCTCCTGGCTGCCCTCTCTCTTTTACACTAAGGCCCATAAGGCCAAATAGATTCCCGGGGGGGTTGGGGGGTCCGTAACCCTCGGTACTCCGGTATAGGTCAGAAACCTCCCAGAACCCTTCTGGTGTCCGAACATAGTCATCCAATATATCGACCTTTATGTCTCGACCATTTCGAGACTCCTCGTCATGTCTGTGATCATATCCGGGACTCCGAACTACCTTCGGTACATCAAAACACAAAAACTCATAATACCGATCGTCACAGAACTTTAAGCGTGCGGACCCTACGGGTTCGAAAACTATGTATACATGACCAAGACATGTCATCAGTCAATAACCAACAGCGGAACCTGGATGCTCATATTGGTTCCTACATATTCTACGAAGATCTTTATCGGTCAAACCGCATAACAACATACGTTGTTCCCTTTGTCATCGGTATGTTACTTGCCCAAGATCCGATTGTCGATATCTCAATACCTAGTTCAATCTCGTTACCGCATGTCTCTTTACTTGTTTCTTCATGCAACATCCCGCAACTAACTCATTAGTCACATTGCTTGCAAGGCTTATAGTGATGTGGATTAACGAGAGGGACCAGAGATACCTCTTCGAGAATCGGAGTGACAAATCCTAATCTCGATCTATGCCAACTCAACAAGTACCATTGGAGACACCTGTAGAGCACCTTTATAATCACCCAGTTACGTTGTGACGTTTGGTAGCACGCAAGGTGTTCCTCCGGAAATCGGGAGTTGCATAATCTCATAATCATAGGAACATCTATAAGTCATGAAGAAAGCAATAGAGTAAACTAAACGATCATGTGCTAAGCTAACGGAATGGGTCATGTCAATCACATCATTCTCCTAATGCTATGATCCCTTTTATCAAATGGCAACTCATGTCTATGGTTAGGAAACATAACCATCTTTGATCAACGAGCTAGTCAAGTAGAGGCATACTAGTGACACTATGTTTGTCTATGTATTCACGCATGTATTATGTTTCCGGTTAATACAATTCTACCATGAATAATAAAAATTTATCATGAAATAAGGAAATAAATAATAACTTTATTATTGCCTCTAGGGCATATTTCCTTCAATGTGGTCAAGACATGATGCTAAATTTTGTTGTATGAGATGATCATGTCTTGTAACACAGTTATAGGCAACTCGCAGGAGCCACATGGTTGTCGCTTTATTGTATGAAATGCAATCGCCATGTAATTGCTTTACTTTATCACTAAGCGATAGCGATAGTCGTAGAAGCAATAGTTGGCGAGACGACAACGATGCTTCTATGGAGATCACGGTGTCAAGCCGGTGACGATGGTGATCATGATGGTGCTTTGGAGATGGAGATCAAAGGCACAAGATGATGATGGCCATATCATATCACTTATATTGATTGCATGTGATGTTTATCCTTTATGCATCTTATTTTTGTTAGTTCGACGGTAGCATTATAAGATGATCTCTCACTAAATTTCAAGCTATAAGTGTTCTCCCTGAGTATGCACCGTTGCTACAGTTCATTGTGCCGAGAGACCACGTGATGATCGGGTGTGATAAGCTCTACGTTCACATACAACAGGTGCAAGCCAGTTTTGCACACACGAAATACTCAGGTTAAACTTGACGAGCCTAGCATATGCAGATATGGCCTCGGAACACTGAGTCCGAAAGGTCGAGCATGAATCATATAGTAGATATGATCAACATAGTGATGTTCACCATTGAAAACTACTCCATCTCACGTGATGATCGGACAT
Source organism: Triticum urartu (assembly GCF_056163025.1). Taxonomy (NCBI): domain Eukaryota; kingdom Viridiplantae; phylum Streptophyta; class Magnoliopsida; order Poales; family Poaceae; genus Triticum; species Triticum urartu. The sequence continues at coordinate 426,329,165 of NC_141874.1, read as the reverse complement.
GGTTTAGTTGATATGGATCACGTGATCACTTAGATGATTAGAGACATGTTTATCTAAGTGGGAGTTCTTAATTAATTTGATTAATTGAACTTTAATTTATCATGAACTTAGTACCTGATAGTATTTTGCATGTCTATGTTGTTGTAGATAGATGGCCCGTGCTGTTGTTCCGTTGAATTTTAATGCGTTCCTAGAGAAAGCTAAGTTGAAAGATGATGGTAGCAACTACATGGACTGGGTCCGTAACTTGAGGATTATCCTCATTGCTGCACAAAAGATTTACGTCCTGGAAGCACCGCAAGGTGACAAACCCGCTGCAGGAGAAATGCCAGATGTTGTGAACACCTGGTAGAGCAAAGTTGATGACTACTCGATAGTTCAATGTGCCATGCTTTACGGCTTAGAACCGGGACTTCAACGACGTTTTGAACGTCATGGAGCATATGAGATGTTCCAGGAGTTGAATTTAATATTTCAAGCAAATGCCCGGATTGAGAGATATGAAGTCTCCAATAAGTTCTATAGCTACAAGATGGAGGAGAATAGTTCTATCAGTGAACATATACTCAGAACGTCTGGGTACCACAACCACTTAACTCAACTGGGAGTTAATCTTCCTGATGATAGTGTCATTGACAGAGTTCTTCAATCACTGCCACCAAGCTACAAGAGCTTCATGATGAACTATAATATGCAAGGGATGGATAAGACAATTCCAGAGCTCTTCGCAATGCTAAAGGCTATGGAGGTAGAAATGAAGAAAGAGGATCAAGTGTTGATGGTCAACAAGAGCACCAGTTTCAAGAAAAGGGTAAAGGGAAGAAGGGGAACTTCAAGAAGAATAGCAAGCCAATTGCTGCTCGAGTGAAGAAACCCAAGTTTGGACCTAAGCATGAGACTGAGTGCTTCTACTGCAAAGGAACTGGTCATTGGAAGCATAACTGTCCCAAGTATTTGGCGGAGAAGAAGGATGGCAAAGTGAAAGGTATATTTGATATACATGTTATTGATGTCTACCTTACTAATGCTCGCAGTAGTGCCATGGTATTTGATACTGGTTCAATTGCTAACATTTGCAACTCGAAACAGGGGCTACGGATTAAGCGAAGATTGGCTAAGGACGAGGTGACGATGCGTGTGGGAAATGGTTCCAAAGTCGATGTGATCGCCGTCGGTACTCTACCTCTACATCTACCTTCAGGATTTGTTTTAGACCTAAATAATTGTTATTTGGTGCCAGTGTTGAGCATGAACATTATATCTGGATCTTGTTTAATGCGAGACGGTTATTCATTTAAATCAGAGAATAATGGTTGTTCTATTTATATGAGTAATATCATTTATGGTCATGCACCCCTGATGAGTGGTCTATTTTTACTAAATCTTGATAGTAGTGATACACATGTTCATAGTATTGAAGCCAAAAGATGGAGAGTTGATAATGTAGTGCAACTTATTTGTGGCACTACCATTTAGGTCATATTGGTGTAAAGTGCATGAAGAAACTCCATTCTAATGGACTTCTGGAATCACTTGATTATGAATCACTTGGTACTTGCGAACCATGCCTCATGGGCTAGATGACTAAAACTCCCTTCTCCGGAACAATGGAGCAAGCAACAGAGTTATTGGAAATCATACATACTAATGTATGTGGTCCAATGAACATTGAAGCTCGTGGCGGATATCGTTATTTTCTCACCTTCACAGATGATTTGAGCAGATATGGGTATATCTACTTAATGAAACATAAGTCTGAAATATTTGAAAAGTTCAAAGAATTTCAGAGTGAAGTGGAAAATCATCGTCACAAGAAAATCAAGTTTCTACGATCTGATCGTGGAGGCGAATATTTGAGTTATGAGTTTGGACTTCATTTGAAACAATGCAGAATAGTTTCGCAACTCATGCCACCTGGAACACCACAGCGTAATGGTGCGTCCGAACGTCGTAATCGTTATTTACTAGATATCGTGCGATCTATGATGTCTCTCACCGATTTACCGCTATCATTTTGGGGTTATGCTTTAGAGACAGCTGCATTCACGTTAAAAAGGGCACCATCTAAATCCGTTGAGATGACACCTTATGAACTGTGGTTTGGCAAGAAACCCAAGTTGTCGTTTCTTAAAGTTTGGGGCTACGATGCTTATGTGAAGAAGCTTCAACCTAATAAGTTCGAACCCAGATCAGAGAAATGTGTCTTCATAAGATACCCAAAGGAGACTGTTGGGTACACCTTCTATCACAGATCCGAAGGCAAGATATTCGTTGCTAAGAATGGATCCTTTCTAGCGAAGGAGTTTCTCTCAAAAGAAGTGAGTGGGAGGAAAGTAGAACTTGACGAGGTAATTGTACCTTCTCCCTTATTGGAAAGTAGTTCATCACTGAAATCAGGTCTAGTGATTCCAACACCAGTAAGTGAGGAAGCTAATGATGATGATCATGAAACTTCTGATCAAGTTACTACCGAACCTCGTAGGTCAACCAGAGTAAGATCCGCACCAGAGTGGTATGGTAATCCTGTTCTGGACGTCATGTTACTTGACCATGATGAACCTACGAACTATGAGGAAGCAACGATGAGCCCAGATTCCGCAAAATGGCTTGAGGCCATGAAATCTGAGATGGGATCCATGTATGAGAACAAAGTGTGGACTTTGTTTGACTTGCGCGATGATCGACATGCCATAGAGAATAAATGGATCTTCAAAGAAGACTGACGCTGACGGTAATATTACTGTCTACAAAGCTCGACTTGTTGGAAAAGGTTTTCGACATGTTCAAGGTGTTGACTATGATGAGACCTTCTCACCCGTAGTGATGCTTAAGTCCGTCCGAATCATGTTAGCAATTGACGCATTTTATGATTATGATATTTGGCAAATGGATGTCAAACCTGCATTCCTTAATGGATATTTTAAGAAGAGTTGTATATGATGCAGCTAGAAGGTTTTGTAGATCCAAAAGGTGCTAACAAAGTGTGCATACTCCAGCGATCCATTTTGTGGACCGGTGCAGGTGTCGGTGTCCAAACCGATGGATCTCAGGTAGGGGGTCTCGAACTGTGCGTCTAAGGCGGATGGTAACAGGAGGCAGGGGACACGATGTTTACCCAGGTTCGGGCCCTCTTGATGGAAGTAATACCCTACGTCCTACTCGATTGTTCTTGATGATATGAGTATTACAAGAGTTGATCTACCACAAGATTAGAGAGGCTAAACCCTAAAAGCTAGCCTATGGTATGATTGTATGTTTTTCTACGGACTAAAACCCTCTGGTTTATATAGGCACCGGAGAGGGCTAGGGTTACACAAGGTCGGCTACAAAGGAGGAGATATACATATCCGTATTGCCTAGCTTGCCTTCCACGCCAAGTAGAGTCCCATCCGGACACGGGACGAAGTCTTCAATCTCGTATCTTCATAGTCCAATAGTCCGGCCAAAGGATATAGTCCGGCTGTCCGGAGACCCCCTAATCCAGGACTCCCTCAATAGCCCCTGAACCAGGCTTCAATGACGATGAGTCCATCGCGCAGTATTGTCTTCGGCATTGCAAGGCGGGTTCCTCCTCCGAATACACCATGGAAGAGTTTGAATATGAAGATAGTGTCCGACCCTACAAAATAAGTTCCACATACCACCGTAGAGAGAATAATATTTCCTAAATCAAATCTGCTGACATGTTTTGACAGCATGACATCACATCATGGCCCGGTTATTATTCGAACCGCTTTTCTCAACCAGCTCCGCACATATCGCGAGGCGGTTTTCTTGATACGTCTTGTCAAAGCAGAGATCGTGTTCCCCTTATCACGGGATTCTCATCAATACGGGCATGGGTAACCCAACCACGCCATCAATTATGGCGCCTGGGGAATGAGCGGTTTTTGCCAGGAAAGTGGGGAGACTTATCGCCTCCTCCGCCCTTATAAAGGGACAAAGATTTACTTTTTTCACCCCCGCCTTCTTCCTTCTCGCTTACCCATTCCCGCACACTCGAGCTCTAGCGCCCAAGCTCGTGCTCTTCTACTCGAACCACTCCAATCATGTCCAGAGCAGGAGGCAACTAGATGGTTTCCTCCGTCACGGAGGAGAACATCAAAAAGTTATGGGAAGCCGGATACTTGGCCGCGGATATCGCGCACTGGCTGCCGAATGCGGGGCAGATCATCCCCACGCCCGAACCCCATGAGAGGGTAGTTTTTCTTACCCATTTTGTCCGCAGACTGGGATTTCCTCTCCACCCGTTTGTCCGCAGGCTCATGTTCTACTATGGGCTGGATTTTCATGATCTGGCCCCCAATTTCATCCTCAACATCTCGGCGTTTATCGTCGTGTGCAAGGCCTTCCTCCGCATCAGGCCCCACTTCGGCCTATGGCTGAAAACCTTGAATGTCAAACCGAAGGTGGTGGGTGGCCAGCAAGCAGAGTGCGGAGGCGCCATGGTGGGCAAGATGCCTAATGTCACCTGGCTCGAGGGAACCTACGTGGATACCATAAAGGGGTGGCAATCGGGGTGGTTCTACATCACCGAGCCGCGCGACTCCAACTAGGTGGCGGCCCCCAAATTTTGATCCGGAATCCCCACGCGACTCGCCTCCTGGAAAAAGAAGGGCCTGTCCTGGGGTTCCGCGGTAGAGCTGACCGGACTCCAAACCTGCATCCAGAACATGACGAACAAGAAAATCAAGCTCGTCAACGTGGTCCAAGTTATGCTCTTCCGCCGGATCCTTCCGTGCCAAGGACGGGCATTTGTTTTGTGGGAGTTCGACTCGGCCAAGCACCAGACGCTACGAGAGCTCTATGACACGACACACGAGGATGTCTGGAGGGTGCTATTCAAGGGCGCTGAGATGCCTCCCTCCCTTACCGAGGACCGCGGACTCAGCGCAAAGTGCCGCACCCATTCGGTAGGCTTTTATATCTCTCAGGGTATTTATTCGCTCTGGTTTAGTTACGTGCTGGATCTAAGCTTTCATGTCATTAATAGGACTGGATAGAGATAGCGGAGCAGCTTGATTGCCCAGCCCCCCTGCCCGAAGATCCTGCAGACGCTCTTCTAACGAAGATGCTGACTCCGGCACCTTACGACTCCGACGCAAGGTTACATCAGGCTCATCGTCTGATGACTCCGATGCGCACTACTCCCACGGAAATGAGGAGGAGGAGAAAGGCTCTCCCCCGCCCAGCCGGGGAGACAAGAAAAGGAAGGCCGACCCATCCGGGGAGGCCGAAGGGTCCAAGAAGAGAAAGACCCTCCCTCCGGACTATGCCACGACGGCCGCCGACAGTGGCGACGAGTGGCTACCCAGGGACAAGCCCCTGGCGAAGTCGTAAGTGTCCGGACACCGTAGTGCTTCATGGTATGTTTTATTGTACTGCCTTTCCTCATGCCGAACATGATTATGCAGTCCGTCCCGAGCTCATCTCGACGTACCCTCGTCGAGCGGCTCTTTAGACTCGCCGGATATGAACAACTGTTCTCCTCCGACGGCTTCCACCCCTCGCCCTACGGACAACGCCGAGGTGTTTTCTCAAAAGGCACCGAGCCAAGTGGAGGTGATCCTGGGGGCGCCTCACGGCGACCTCCTGGACCCTGGGTACCAAGGGAGCGAGGCTCCTATGGGCTTTGAGTTCGGGCCCCAGCCGGACACTGTGTCGGAACCTTCGATGGTTCCGGACTCCGGCAGGTGGTCCCCCATTAAAGGGGCCAACCATCCATGCCGGTGTCCTTTGTCCATCCAGAGGCACCGGACACCCTGCTGGAAGCGCTTCGCAGCACTGCGATCACAAAAGAGCACCGCACTATCATGAGTGCGGTGGTCGAGAAGGTTCAGTCCGCCAAAAACGAACTGACCGAAGCTTGCGCCGGCCTCCTGACAGACTTCGAGGTAAGCATTCAAAATATAAGAAAATATTACCACATAGATAGTAGCCCCTGATGCTCTGTTCGGCGTTCATAAAGAAAAGCCGAATAGAGGATCAAATGATAACTCAGGAGTCTAATTAGAGTATGTCTATGTGTATGAGCAGGCTTCACTGCTGGCCACTACTGCACGTACTATGGAGGTCTCTGTGCTGAAGCAGGCCCTGAAGCGGTCCGAGGACGAGCTCAGCCTCACCAAGGGGCAGCTCGAAGAGAGCAAATATAAGATATACCGCCATCTATATAGTTAAAAAGAAGTTCGGGTGTAAAGTAATAAGATCATCATGGATTTGTCAAGGGCCACGACCGAGGTGGAGACCCTGAGGAAGGCGGTGTCCGAGGCCGAAGACACAGCGGCCAAAGAACGCATGGAACAGGAGAAACAAGAAGCCCGAGTAGGCAAGGTGCAGCAAGAGCTCGAGGCTCTCGCCAAAAAGAACGAGTCCTTGGAGCTTGACTCCAAGACGCGAGAGTCCGAGCTTGCGCAGGCTCTTGAAAGCGTCCGGAGCGCCAAGGCCGAAGCCCACAAGGCCCTCCGGGAGATTGACGCGGCGAAGAAGATAGCAGTGGGTAAGGCATTCAATATGCAAAGCAAGCATGTGAAGGAGACTTTCCTTTTTCTTACCCGAGTTCGGAGCTCTCCAGGAGCGTTTGTAGATCTTCCCCGCAGTGTACTGGATGCCGTGGAATTTTACCGGGCTGAGGAGGGGAGCTCAGTGGAGAAGTTGTTCTGGTCTTAGTATACTGGGACCGAACACCCCGTGTCCTTGAGCGACCAGCTGAAGCAGTTGGTCGAACTTCACAAGGCTGTCGAACAGGCCATGATGGGCCTTATAATCCGGATGTGCCCTGGCGAGCCCCTGGCCGGCAGCTACTTCGGTCCGGTGAGGCGGCTTGTAGAAGCCTGCCCACGGCTTGAAGTCATCAAGTGGTCCGTCTACATCGAAGGTGCACGCAGGGCTTTTGCCAGGGCGAAGGTGCATTGGGCGAAGCTGGACGCCGTGAAGCCGGTGAAGGAGGGGCCTCCGGAGGGCAAGGAGCATCGCTGCCCCGATAATTACTATGAGAGCGTCCTGAAGGGTTCCCGCTTAGTGGCAGATGAGTGTGCCAAGGATGTAATTTTTGAATGAACATGCCCATGTGATCCTGTAATATGAAACGAGTTCTTTTGCGCCATGCGACACTTTCTTAATTTAAAATATTACCTTCTGTGCGGCCGTTTTTATAAAATCTGAGAGTTGGCCAGTCGTCGGCTTCTACCCCCATGTAACTAGTACTGGGGTGTTCGGGGTAAATCTGAACACTCTTTACCCCAATTTTGGGTCCTTCCAGGGAGGTGTTCAGTGCAACGAACCAGGCAATCGGACTATAATGCTTTATCACTCTCACTTAGCCATAGAAGTCTATAATTTTAAATTTTTGGCGAAGCCCCTGGTATTCGGAGGGCCGAATTTGGGGCGCTATACACGCCTAAGCCGGACAAGGCCGACTCCTCGCCCGAAGCGGAAAATGTCTTTAAGGACTTGAGACCTCTCGAACAGTGACCAGTCTCTCGCCTTATCATGACAGTCAGTTTTTGGCTTTCTCTACTGAGGTGCTCCTCCGGAAGAACCAAGACACAATCGCAGTAGTTCTCCCACCGCTACCTTAGCCGATATAGCGGAACGTAAGGTACCAAATCATTACAATGTAATCAAGATTGTTGACTCTAGAGCAAGTGGGAGACTGAAGGAAATATGCCCTAGAGGCAATAATAAATTTGTTATTTATATTTCCTTATATCATGATAGATGTTTATTATTCATGCTAAAATTGTATTAACCGTAAACTTAGTACATGTGTGAATACATAGACAAACAGAGTGTCACAAGTTTGGCTCTACATGACTAGCTCGTTGAATCAATGATGGTTATGTTTCCTAACCATAGACATGAGTTTTCATTTGATTAAACGGGATCACATCATTAGAGAATGATGTGATTAACTTGACCCATCTGTTAGCTTAGCACGATGATCATTTAGTTTGTTGCTATTGCTTTCTCCATAACCATACATGTTCCTATGACTATGACATCATGCAACTCCCGAATACCGAAGGAACACTTTGTGTGCTACCAAACGTCACAACGGAACTGGTTGATTATAAAGGTGCTCTACAGTTGTCTCCGATGGTGTTTGTTGAGTTGGCATGGATCAAGATTAGGATTTTTCACTCCGATTGGTATCTCTGGGCCCTCTCGGTAATGTACATCACAATAAGCCTTGCAAGCAATGTAGCTAATGAGTTAGTTACAGGATGTAGCATTACGGAACGAGTAAAGAGACTTGCCGGTAATGAGATTGAACTAGGTATTGAGATACCGACGGTCGAATCTTGGGCAAGTAACATACCGATGACAAAGGGAACAATGTATGTTGTTATGCGGTTTGACCGATAAAGATTTTCGTAGAATATGTAGGAACCAATATGAGCATCCAGGTTCCACTATTGGTTATTGACCGGATATGAGTCTCGGTCATGTCTACATAGTTCTCAAACCCGTAGGGTCCGCACGCTTAACGTTCGGTGAGGATCGGTATTATGAGTTTATGTGTTTTGATGTACCGAAGGTAGTTCAGAGTCCCGGATATGATCACGGACATGACGAGGAGTCTCGAAATGGTCGAGACATAAATATCAATATATTGGACAGCTATATTCGGACACCGGAAGTGTTCCGGGTGATTTCGGAGAAAACCGAAGTGCCGGAGGGGTTACCGGAACCCCCCGGGGAAGTATTGGGCCTTAGAGGAGAAAGAGGGAAGCAACCCAGGAGGTGGCGCCCCCCCAAGGGGATTCCGAATAGGACTAGGGGAGGGGGACACAGCCCCTCTTTCCCTCTCCCTCTCTTTCCTTCCCCCTTCCTGCTTCCTAGTAGGAATAGGAAAGGATGAATCCTACTCCTACTAGGAGGATTCCTCCTCTCCTTGGGCGCTACTAGGGCCGGCCGACCTCCCCCTTGCTCCTTTATATACGGGGGCAGGGGCACCCTAGAACGCACAATTTGATTGTTCCAAGCCATGTGCGGTGCCCCCTTCCACCATAATCCACCTCGGTCATATTGTAGCGGTGCTTAGGCGAAGCCCTAATCTGGTAGCAACATCATCACCGTCATCACGCCGTCGTGCTAATGAAGCTCTCCCTCCAAGCTCTACTAGATCGTGAGTTCGCGGAACATCACCGAGCCAAACATGTGCAGATCGCGAAGGTGCCGTACCTTCGGTGCTGGGATCGGTCGATCATGAAGACGTACGACTACATCAACCGCGTTGTCATAACGCTTCCGCTTACGGTCTATGAGGGTACGTAGACAACACTCTTCCCTCTCGTTGCTATGCATCACCATGATCTTGCGTGTGCCTAGGAATTTTTCTGAAATTACTACGTTACCCAACAAGGCTACTGTCGCTAGAGAATAACAGGAGGTGTGGGTGAGTAGAGGGATGGCATGGCCAGCGCTGGCATCACAACCGGCCAAGGGAGGAAGGAGCTGGCGGTCCAGTCGGTGCTGGTTTCGGCGGATGGAGCAAGAAGATCTGTGATTGAAGAAGTAGCGTGACCGTTGGATGTTAATCCAATGGTGGCTGGTCCTAGAATTGTTTGTTGACTAGGTTAACAATGTCCTGTGTACGTGTCAACTTAGTAGGCCCACAAGTCAGCCTCTGAATCTGGTGGGTATAAGCTATTAGGGGGAGGAATCATTTTTATTGAGCGTAATAAGGAGGCACTTCCTTTCGTGGAAAGATGTTGCTCGTGGGTCCCAGCTGCCTTGGGGTGGGGAACTTTTTTTCACGTAATAAGAATGAACATCCTTGCGTGCGAATATTGTAGCTTGTGGGTCCAACCTATCAGGGGGGAATCATTTATTCCCGCATAATAAGCAGGCACTAGCTTGCGTGCGAAGATGTAGCTGGTACTTCCCAGCGGTCAGACACTGGACGTACTCCATGTTGGCTCTCGTTGTTGACCACGCATCATCGAGAGGACTACGGAGGTGTACGACGCCGAGCCCTAAGATGGGAATGATCTGGAGTCGTGGAACAAGGGGCACTGGAGTCCCTGGCGGAGGGGAGTACGAGGGACTGGTTCGGCTGCTAGGTGAGGCTGCCATCGCCGGAGAATATCATAAGGTGTGGGTGAGTACAGGCATGACCTGGCCATCGTTGGGAGTAGGGTGGGGCGGCGAGGCTTGCGCGGAAGCACAACCAGCCATGGGAGGTAGATGCAGGCACTCAAGCCTGCGATGATTTTGGCGGTTGGAGCAAGAGCAACTAGATCAGAGATTGAAGAAGCAGGATCACTGTTGGATGTCAATCCAACGACTACAGATGTCAGAATAATTTGTTGACGTTTTGTTTTAGACCATTACATTGTTTTGTTCACTAAATGGACAACGCCCTGCGAAGGCTTCATCTATTGGGACAACAAAGTCTGCTTTGAAAGTTGTTGCGGAATGCAACCCACTTATTTAGGTTTTACAGCCCATTTCATTTTGTTTGCCAATAATCTATTTCCTGGGCTTTGACTCAAAAAATAATGTATTTCCTAGGCTGGGTAAAAATAATAACAATCGATTCACAATTTATGAAAATTTATAGCGCAATTGATTATTTATTCGAATACACCTATTTATTGGGCTGGGTGGAAAAAAATATTGCGTACATGCAGCCCATTTTTCATTTCTGATAATTTACAAGCCATTTGATTTTAGTACAAATGGTCTGGACTGAGCATTTTGTATAAAAAATAATATTGAGATAGGAATATTATTAAAAAAAGTTAAGTTGGGCTTGGTAATTTTATTTTATAAAAAAATGAACTCAGATATGCATTTTATTAAATGAAACATAGTCTAGGTTGCGCTTATTTTAGGATCTTGTGCACAACTGTCAGCCTAGTTGCATTGCTGATGTTCAACAAAAATGGCCTGTGTAGTACAGTACAACTTTACATACCTACTCAGCCCACATTCAACGATGCCTGAAAAGGCCCAAACAAGGCTTAGGTAGAACTTTTTGAAGTCACTAAGCTCAATTAATAACTTAATAAAAAAGTTAGAGTACAGTGGAACCTAATTAAAAGTTGTCATAAGCGAAGAAATAATTCAACGGGTCCCAGTTGTGTGTGTGTGAGAGATAGAGAGTGAGAGAGAGAGACAGACCCATCAGCCCATGCTCGTAAATACATCTTTCAGCAATATGCATTGCTGATGCTCACTAAAAACTTATATAGTTGACACAATCATATAGAAAATCATAGCACATTGAACTTGCATACAAATATTTCACGCAGGTGCCACAATCAGGGTGGAAGTAGTGGATCACTATGTTGAAACCAATGAACTCGTACATAACCGTTCATCGTCTTTATCAATGACGGGGAAATATCTTGAATGTTGTGCAAAGAAAACAGACAGGCAACACAATAAGTTCTGCTAGCACCTTAAGTTGATGTACACCCCTTTCTAAAAAAAGTTCAGGTACAAAAATAGAACAGGTCACAATCAAATGTACTAGCACATCAGTGTGTCACACTAATAGCTCGGATTTAACTTGTATCTGAGAAGATTCAGTTGTTACCTCAAATTAGATCACATCCAGGCAGCCAACCATGCTTCTTCTTCCAAAGAAGTAGTGGCCTCCGCCGCATGATGCAGTAGGCCCTGTGCCATCCATCATTCTGAGCAACACGGGTGTCGGTTTTATATCTGGCATATCTCGTAGTAGGAGTACTAAGCTAGGCATCTTGGAGTGATGGTAACACGGACAAAAGATTTTACCTAGGTCTAGGCTCTCTCAAAGAGATAATACCCTACGTCCTAATTTTGATTGTATTCATATGGAGGATAGTACAATGTACATTGTTCTAATGAATATGAGTTCATCAATTGACTAGCCTGGCCTCGGTTTATATAATACATCGAAGGCTTAGGGTTAAGGAGAGTCCTTGTCTTGTGCGCCAAGTCTTGTGGAAACCTCCTTGTATGCGTCATCGGCTGCGCAAAGTGGCCCATGAGTGAACCGCCATGGGGGTCCTCGGCCCGATCCATCTGATCGGGGGACGACGTGCAGCCTAGTCCAGGACACCGTCAGTAGCCCCCTGAACCGGTCTTCAATTAAGTTGGGGACGCTCCTCATTTCATCCGAATATTTTTTTCGTCTTCGGTGGTCGGTCTTGAAAAATGGTTCAACAAATCTTCTCATCTTCGATCTTGAGGATTGCTGAAGTGAATCCGAAGAATTTACACGTCGGGTATCCGAGGAGCCCCTTTAGGTTCTCGGCCTTTATCAATGCCTTGATATTTTTACGCCACACCTCGGGCTTGAAGTGTTTCCCGTGCGGTGGTGTCCTCTCGCGTCCGAGCTCCAATGCCAGACTGCATCTGTGGTGTCTTTTTGCAGCAGAGCTCCAACACCGGACTACATTTGAGGTATCTTTTTGCAGCCGAGCTCCAACGCCGGACCGCATCCATGCTCCAACGCCGGACCGCATCCATGCTCCAACGCTGGACTGTATCCGAGCTCCAACACTGGACCATATCCGAGCTCCAACGCTAGACCGTATCTGAGGTGTCATAGATCACCTTGGTTTTAAAAAGCTTGAAGGAGCACAACCGAGCTTAATGCCAGATAAGCTCCAGACGGTACCAATTGTTGTCCGAAGACGCGTTTGCCCATAGCTCGATCAAGACAAACACTGAGCACTTTGAATTTTCTGCATTGAATAGGCAATGCAGTAGCCCCCGAGCCACTGGTCGGGTGGCAACACTAGATCAGGGGATCAATGTGCCCCTTTAATATTTGTAAATGATGAGCACGAAGCCTAGTAGCCCCGTTAGCCTTAATGTGCTTATAGGTGGCCGAATTAAGGGTTGATATCCGTTTGACAAAAAATATTCCGGCTGCTCGGCTGTCTCAACAAGACTGTGCCCTCGACTTTTTAATAGAAGAATTCAAGTAAATGAAATTTGTCCAGTATGTGTAATGATTCTGTGTACCAAAGTACTTTATATCATTAATGCTCGGATCCACATTGTACAAAAAATTTTGACCGACCATCGGCTTCAACCTCCTCGGCCAGTAGCTGAGGAGTGTTTTCCTACTTTATAAAGCCGTTATAATGGCATAGATTTATGGGAAACAAGGCAATCCGGTCATATCACTACTACAAAAACAGCTATAGCCAATATGGACACTAATGACACACTATACATGTGGTGCGCCATTACTAAATACTAATGGTGCACCATGTGTTGGTGCGCCATTAGTATGCAAATACTAATGGCGTACCACATCCATGGTGTGCCATTAGTAAACATAATTTTTTTTAATTTTTTCAAAACTACTAATGGCGCACCGTGGGATGGTGCGCCATTACTAGTTAGTAATGGCGCACCACTCCCACGGTGCACCATTAGTAATTATGTTTCAAAAAAAATTCAAATTTATTTTTTATTTTTTAAACTACTAATGGCGCACCGTGGGAGTGGTGCGCCATTACTAGTTGAACTAGTAATGGCGCACCATCTCACGGTGCACCATTAGTAATTTGGCCCAAACATTCCCCCGAATGCACCCCCCCCCCCGGACCGCCTTTTCAGTTTCAAAAAAATAAAAGAAAATGATATAAATGTCAATAAAATAAAAGAAAATAAGATTCCCATGTGATATGTGGTCTAGTTGTTAGCAAAATTTACAAACATGAGTTTTTGACTTTTTTGCAAAATCTCTCGAGAATTTGTAAAAATGGGCATAACTTTTGCATACGAACTCGGATGAAAAAGTTTTTTATATGAAAAATCATCTGCCCCGTTAAACATTTTCAAAATCCTCAAAAACCTAACAGAAAAAAAGATACATGCCTTTTAAGATCTGGAGAGGCAAAAAAATTCAAAAAAAAATTAAACTTACTAATGGCGCACCTGCCCATGGTGCGCCATTACTATCTTCCCACCTTCAAAATTCAAAAAAAATAAAAAAAATTGTAATGGTGGACCTGGCCACAGTGCGCCATTACTATGTCGTATATATGGCTGGGCGTGTCCTCTCCTCCTTACCTCTTCATTCTTCTCCTCCACTCCACCTCTCCTCCACTCCATCTCCTCCTCTCCTCCACTCCATCTTCCCTTCTCTCCTCCACCATACTACCCTCTTCCTCTCCGGTGACCTCCTCCTCCTCCTCTTCAGCGAGCTCCTCCTTCCTCCTCTCCGGCGACCTCCTCCTTCCTCCTCTCCGGCGACCTCCTCCTCCCTCCTCTCCTCTCCTCCCCTCCCCTCACGGTTTCTCCTTCCTCCTCTCTGGTGAGCTCTTCCTCCCTCCTCTCCGGTGAGCTCCTCCTCCCTCATCTCCGATGAGCTCCTCCTCCCTCCTCTCCGGTGAGCTCCTCCTCCCTCCTCTCCTCCCATCCCCTCATGGTTTCTCCTTCCTCCTCTCCGATGCTCCGGTGAACTCCTCTCTGGCGACCTCCTCCTCCTCTCCGGCGATGTAGGCAAGCGCCTCTCCGATCACCTCCTCCTCCTCCTCTCCGGCGAACTCCTCTCCGGCAAAAGAACACGACAAAAGAACGTACAAGATCCAAAAACCGGAACAAAATTTGAAATAATATCGTGCAAAAAACAAGCAAAAAATGGGCAAAAAAATCGCGATCCAGATCCAAATTCAAAATTCAAAAATAGCAATGGCGCACGGTGGGGGTTAGACGGTGCGCCACTACTATTTTCCCGCCTTCAAAATTCAAAAATACTAATGGCGCACCGTGGTCTATACTAATGGCGCACTAGTGGCCTATACTAATGGTGCACCGTGGCCTATACTAATGACGCACCAGTGGTGCGCCATTAGTATACCAGATACTAATGGCGCACCACTGGTGCGCCATTAGTAAAAAATACTAGTGGCGTGGTACTAGTGGCGCACCAGTAGTGCGCCATTAGTAGGCAAAACTGGTGCGCCACTAGTAGGCCTTTTCCTAGTAGTGTATGGTTTTATGAACAAAGGTATGCAAAGAGATATGCTATATTACTATTAACGTAATAAACATATTCCAAATAAAATAGTCCCGCTTTCGGTTCCTTTCTTTGGGTTGTCAAGCTGACCATGATCATGAAAACTCACCTCTAATCAATGTGCGAGGAAAATATTGAGGATTTAGTTTGGGGAAAGTTCCCGAACTCTATGGATTTAATGAACTGAAATTTTCACTTCCATTGTTCCCGACCAATTACATTCTTAAGATAGTAGCTTTCGGCTTCACCCAGTCTGAGGTACTAACCCGGATGACCCGGTAGTATCAATCACAGAGGTGTTCCCTTTACCCCCTAACCGAACAATCGGGAACATAGGGCGTAAACACAGGAGCCAGGCAACCCAGCTTGGCCAAAATCTGAAGTCAAATTGATGCATATTTTATTGCTTTATAACAATAATTACGGAAGGCAGCGCACGTGTATTGTATACAAATACTGAGGATATATATTTATTTTCAATCTATTGCGGCCGTTTATAATCTGAAAGCGGTACATCGTCGGCTTCAACCCCTTAGTAGATGCTACGCAGGGTGTTTCCGTACCAACAAGACAACCCTTAGTTGACGCCTCGGTGCCCGGAGGCGGTTGTGTTAGTGGAAACAAGGCAATCAGATATGCAGACTTTATAACTTTCACTTAGTCATAGGAGCTTAAAGTTGGGAGGCCAGCTACTAGCCCCCAGTTAGTGTTCGGCGTCAGCAGAGGTTAAGCAGTTAACACTTCGGCCAATGTTATGAAATGTCTGTTATTTAACACGGGGTGACCTCCATCGATCTATAGTTTAACACAGTCATCGGATCGCTGACCAGTTTACACTTCTTGTGACAGTCAGTTTTCGGCTTTCTCCACTAAGGCACTTGACCAGTCGAACAAGAAGCACAATCGCAGTGATTCTCCCTTTACCCTTAGTTGAATAATCGGGAGCGTAAGGGTATATTGACCAAAGACACAATTCGAAACCGATGCATATAAAGCTATATCCGAGAACATTTGCCGAGGAGTCTATGGAGTACCTTGGCTTCTGGTGGGTTCGGCTTTAGTCGCAGCCCCACATTGATATTGCCGAAGCTTTGTAGGTGTCTGGCGTTGTAATGCGAGACTCATGCTGGAAACACACAAATAGGTTTAAAAGTACCATAAGCTTGGAAAACCAAAAAATTTCCGTAAACACTTTACATCCGAACTAAATCAAGTTTTTGGTGCCGATCCAAAAAATTGGTCTTAAAATAAACTTTCCTTCTGTCGTGCTTTAACATGACACATCCGATCTCTAAACTTCAAATAGGCCAGCCTTCGGCTTTCACCTCCATATCCCGAAGGCGGAGTGCTTCTCAAAGGCCAATTTAGTTAACGAAACTCAAGAGGGTTTAGAGAGAAATCAGGCTATCCGGCTATTGACCAGACACTCGAGTTGGAAAAGGATTGTTTAGAATTACTTTTTTATAAAATAGCTTATATAGATTTAAGAGCTCCCACTTAACCTAGGCAGAGAAAGTTGTTTTTAGAAGACACCATTTTAGACAAGCAGGTCTTTCTTTTAAACACAAATATAATTCTTGGTCGAATCGAATAGAAATTGAAAATTGAAAAAGTTGAGCATTAAAGCGACTTAGCTGGTCAATGTGTTCGGCCTCGATGACGCGGCCCGAGCTTACGGCGGCACGAGGTCCCAGCCCCCAAGCCGGTCCTGAGGTGGCCGAACAAAGATCTCGGCACTCTGAAGTGGCGACCCAACAGGGCCGCTATGGAGTGGTGGAGGCTGCGGTCCAGCTGAGGAGAGAAAGTAGGTCGGCAGGGTGACACCGAGGTCCCAAGAGTAGATTGATCAAGCGATGGTAATGGCTCCGGCCCAGCCGAGGTGACGCGCCAAGGTGGCAATACAACTTGGTTGATGGAGGCGGGACGACAACATCGGCACGCCGAGGCGACCGCGTGACACAGTCGAAGCCGATTACCTGCATACATGAAATAGTGCAAGCCAAAGATAATAGAAAAAATTACTTACATAATTAAGTTGACGTAAAGTAAATGAAATAAATATAGCCTGACGCCAGGGTCTACGAAGATGGAGGAGGGACGACGTATTTTTTTATAAGACAGACCCGGTAGTAGATACAGCGTCTGTCAGTATGCGAACAAAAAATCCACATGCAGGTGCTGATGAAACGCTAGTGCAAAGCTAGTTTGCACTCTTCGTTAACTAGCAAAATTGTCCATGCGTTGCAACGGGAGAAAAAACCATCTGTTCTAACCCAATAAATTAAATCGGTTACATTGCAGTAATTTATATACCAGAAAAGGTGTAATCAAAAGGATAATTTATAAGGTGGGACGCGAAACATATTTTTTGAGTCTGCAATGTGTGCCCTAGCTTGTCAGTTTGGATTCAATTCTTCCATATCTTTCCCTAATAATAAAACTTCTTTTGTTGAGATAAGTATAAATCTTAGGCCCTACATTAAAAGTTTCAACATTTTCCATGCACCCTACCCATTTATTTTCCATCCTTCTCTTTTTCTTCATCTTCTTTCAAATTTCTACTATAAAGCAATTTAGAGAGAGAGAGAGAGAGAGAGAGCGAGCGAGCAGCAGTGCACAACTCATCTGGCCTGCCAAAGGCCCAGCCACATCCACTCCTGATCCCCTGACCTAGCCCAATCCCATTTGCTCAATGAAAAAAGCCCGATCCAATCCACTCTCTCTCGATTCCCCACTCCCCCTCATCTCCTCCACCTCACGCGGCTAGGGGAGAGCCCCGCTCGATCCCTATCTCCCCGACTCCCTCCTCGCATGGAGCCCACATCTATCGTGTCGTCGGACCTTGCCGGCTGGAACCCCCTGCCTCTGCTTGCCCATGCCTTGTGCATCGCGACGTGAGTTGCGCGTCTCATCGCCGCAACCACCATCGCGTTGACCTTCGGCACCAACGTCCTCTCGCCGGCTGCAACTTCGTCCGCGAGCTCTGGGCCTCCTCTATTGCTCCACCGCCTCCCACCTCTGCACCTCGCGGCCACCTCCATGGGGCACTGCTGCAAGCTCTGCCTCGCCTCGGCCATGCCCGCAGGCCAACCGCAGCCAGGCCTACGGCCTTTAAGCCCCCACCCTCTCGATATCCCTCACCTCCCTTATGTCGTAGCGCCGCCTGGGGAGAGAGGAGCACCGTGCCCTTCTCGCGGGCCACCATCCTCGAACCGCTCGACCTCGGCCGCCGTGGTTCCCCTCGTCCTGAGCCATCGGGGCCGAGTAGCTGGGTGTGTCGGGGCTGCCGGGCGCCTGCGAAGGCACGGCCAGGCGACCAGATGACAAGCGAATCATTGAATCGTTTTTTCTCACTTATTTTTGGACTGCGGGTTGTATTGCTAAAAATACAAGGGGATTTTAGCAAAAGCGCGACAATGGTGAGCGGGCGGGCAGAAGCGATAATCACTTTATTAATTAGGGAAAGATTTGACATTAAAAACCGTGCTGCAAAAACTAGTACTTTTGCATTAGTACTTCGGCCTATGCATGCAATCGAGAAAACCACTAGTGGACGACAACAACCATATCTGCCGAATTAAAAAATGAAAGAGTACAAATAATAGAATTAAATAAAGGAAATAGCAAAAATAAAAAGGAAATAATTAATTCCCTCAATGGCCGCTGCCCGTGTCGGAGAGTCCTCGGCTTCGCATGTGCTCTAGAGTTAATAGTACTAGTGGGCTACCCCAGGATTAGATTGATCTGGTAATTTGTGCTAGGCCACCATTGCACCTCGGAGTAGCGTTTCGATTTTCCTGATTTGACTTCCCGCAGTGTATCACGGCTGCCTGATCTCTAGCGAGGCAGGGTGGCTGCTGCATGACGCATGCACACCTGGCAGAGACCTCGGATCGCCTAGAATATTATGATCGATCAGTGGCGCTCGAGATTAAAACTGATCTGCAAACAAATACCGCAAGACTACAAATTGCAAAACAAATCTATGTAGGAAGAATAGATTGAATTGAAATCATAACACCTGATTTATGACGTCGATCCATGATGACACCTAGCAGGCTTTCAATGAAAGCATCAATGTCGGTTCTATATCCGGTATATCTCATAGTGGGGGTCCTAAGCTAGGCATCTTGGAGCGATGGTGACACGGACACATGATTTTACCCAGGTTCAGGCTCTCTCGAAGAGAGAATACCCTACGGCATGCTTTTGATTGTATTCATATGGAGGATAGTACAGAGTACATGTATTTACCACGAGATTGTCCTAATGAATATGAGTTCATCTATTGACTAGCTTGGCCTTGGTTTATATAATACACCGGAGGCTTAGGGTTTAGGGGAGTCCTTGTGTTGTGTGCCAAGTCTTGTGGAAACCTCCATGTATGTGTCATGGGCCGCCTGAAGTGGCCCATGAGTGAACCGCAATGGGGGTCGTCGGCCCGATCCACCTGATCGGGGGATGACGCGTTGAGTACCCCCTAGTTCAGGACACCATATATAGAGTTCCCCGTATGCACATTTACTTCCCCAATGTATGGTTTGATGAAACCAATAGTGTGATGCATGTTTTTACATCATGAAAATGAGGAAACTAATATGGCTATTGATACACACTCATATTTAGTAGTATATAAATTACTATAAAGTAAGAAGAATATCCATATCTCCCTAACCGTTTAATTATTCAAGGGTACAAATTGGCTGTAATGACATGGTCACAATCGCATGAATTAACTCATTCCAAATATAGCTAACTTATGGCGTCTCTAATACATTGCCATAATTCTTCTCAAACGGGATATGCCAATCATCACAAAAAGTTCAAACAGTGTCATGGCGTTATCATTAACATCAGATGAAAACAACTTACACACGCCGTCCCAGCAATACGTGGTGCCATCTCCTTTGTCAATCGCGTAGGTTATGCCATTTTGTTCAATAGCATCACAGAAGTGTATATCAGCGTTGACGATTCACCGTGAGGTGAGTTGTCTCCAGCTAAAGAAGGCACCGGCGGAAAGATAGGCGAGTCGGTGGTCCAACGAGGCAATTTGCTTGAAGTTTGTGTAATCCGCATATCGTGTGGGCACTTGGCAGATTACAATCTTCTGCAAAACATGGAGCGTCCAACTAATGACATAATCTAGATGACTTGGACCGCGACGGTAAAACCCTATATAATCCAACGTAGGAAGGATAATCTCACGGGAGGTGTGGAAGTTCACGAGCACCAACTTTTTCTAGTCTTCTCTGACGGCAGCCATTCAGTGGGAGTTCATGCCGACCCAGTGCATACCTGCCAAGAAGTTTAGGGTGATGGTGATTGGATGGAAGTCGAGGGGCATGATGTATAGCAACCCAGTACATACCTGTAAAGAAGTTTCGGCTAATGAAGGTCAGATTGAAATGAGGGGCATCATGTACGCCTCCGTATCATGGTGAGCAAATCTTGGAAGACCAGATAGGAGCAAGAAGGGTGTCTTGAAAATATCAGGCCTCGCTTCGACGATGGTCGTGTGCATGTCCCTCAAGCATGCAGCCAGCTGCACGATGCTCAACATATCCGTACACGAACAACAGAGGGCGAGGATGTCACTGGGAGATTGCTCCAGTCATGGCTCATAAGGATGCTGCACGGTTTGCCTTCGTCCATGGTGGAGTTTGGAAGGTGGGGTTTTTTGGTGCTTGATTAACGGGGGAGAAGGCTCTCGGTGCTGGAGCGGCTAGCGAGGGAATAGTGGTACTAGGGGAGGTGAGCGTGGCGAGGGTGCGAGGGGGCACAGTGAGATGATGAAGAGTGACCTCAGGATCTCCGGCTAGATGGAGATGGTGTGGTGCTAGGAGAGAGGGAGACGAGGAGAGGCATGCTATACAACGGCGGTGACAGTGACTACACGGTGCACAAGGTGAGGATGACTTTAATAACCTGAACACGCCGCCTGGACTAGTGTCACCTCGGGCGCAGGGTCTTGTCACTTCAATGTGGGGACTGTATGAATAATATTTTGACCATCAAGTGAACCACAGTTGTACTACTAATAGTAGTAACATACGGAGTAGTACTATACAACAGAAATAGGTCTCCCCTGCTAGCATGCCTCTGGGTTCACTTCATCCTCCAGGTAGCATCCATATTGCGAGCAGAACCAAATTCTTGTGCATGCAGAAGCGCGAAGAAGGGCTTTTTCTTTTTTTAGGATAACTGCATATTCCTTAACCAGAAAAGGTTGTGTCTCGCAGACAAGCGCCAATATCAATCCGTACGAGCTAGGACACATTTTTTGTGCAAAGAGATGGATATGTTTGTATATCTGTTCGTCCACCCAAGTGGGTTTTGCGTAGGTCCCACCTGTCAGGAGGGGTGCCGAAATAAAAAGGAATCATAAAATGTTTCGCCACGGTGATTCGAAAGAGTGATCTCAACTAACCAGTGGCACATGTAGCGATAGAAGGATGGGCACACACACGGAAACGGACTACTCCTTAGTACACTACCTGCATAGCCTTTTCGTTTTGCAGGTTGGTCTACCTAGCCGTCTAATTAACTGCCTGCATGCCACTTATTCCATTTACTTCTTCATCGGGAACTGATTTTCCTTGGCTTCTTCACCTCTCCTTCATTTGCATTCAAAACCCACTGGATTCACATTGTTTTAACCTCTTCAGATCCACCTGGAGTAATTCTGAAGCCCCTTTAAATAATCAACTTCTTCAATTAGACTAGCCATCTTAATCCTAATTCTACAAACCATGGCCCTCATGTCCAGCGGTTCCAAATGGCGAAAGAGAACCCTATGCAGGTTTTTAGCGTCACACATGTCCTCGACGAAGGCTTGTTGAGCATAGTTGCCACCGCATCGACCACCCTAGGATTGTTCGGGAGTGGATCAACAATGTATCCAACTCCCTCCAAAAGGTGGAGATGAAGGTCTCGGTCTCGATGCAGAGTACACGAAGCATGCCACTGGGAAGATCCAATGCGCCGCCGTCCTTCAGCTGCGCCTCGAAGATGAAGTTTTGGTGTATCACATCATGCACACGCCCTCCATACCAGGTGAGCTCCACGATTTCATGTCTCGGAAGGACATATACTTCTAAGGGGCATCCATCGAAGGGGACAAAGAGAAGTTGGCGCCGTATAATCATGACTTGAAAAACATGGCTGACCTACAGACTAGAATTATTGTAGGCGATTGTGATAAAGAAACACCATCCCTATTCAACGTAGCAAATTCTGTGCTCGAAACAAATCTTGAGAAGGGTGACGAGACGCTAGGATTAAGGTTGTCTAGATGGGAGAATTATTCATTGACCTACGAGCGGATAAAATATACTTCCCTCGATGCCCGTGTGAGTTTCGAGATAGCTGCAAGGTCGAAAGAGATTGTTGGGAAGCCGTCTCCCACAGGAAATGAGAAGAAGAAGAAGAAGAAAGAAGAAAGAAGAAAGAAGAAGCTGCACCAGTAGTAGTGCATTATAGATGGATGAACTATTTCCTCCCTTGTAAAAATTATATTTCCTCTCTGTGTATACCGATATAGATGAACTATTTCGTTGATGTGCATGTCTTTGGAAGAAGTGTACTCTGTGTACATTGATATAGGTCTGCTTGACTATAATGAACTATTTATCCGCCTAGTTTTCTCTACTACTACTCCTTTGCAGTGATCGGTATGCAATGCATGTGTTAGTAGATATGACAGTTTGTCCATGAAAGTTGAACTATGAGGACCATCACATTTCTACCACTGCCACACGTTGTCGGAGTTCTGGAAACGGGGGTCCCCAGACTTACCTGCCTGCGGCCTGCGGCGTGGCTAAGCCAGCAGGCCGTACGGCCCATCTTCATCAACAAGGCATCCAAGACCCTCGCGAGGGGCCAAGCCTCGCGAGGCGGACGACACAAGACCTCCTTTGGAGTGGCCTAGTCGGGCAGGCTCATGAGGGGCGGAGATAACAAGGCGAGGCAAACCTCATGAGGCTCTCGTGACGTGAGCCATGACGATCGACATCAGGCGGCCGCCAGGCGGGCGCCAGCGCGCGCAGCCTCCTTGTTTGCTCTTTGGTGCTAAGGAGGCCAGCGCAGGCGAGGGGTAATGAGGCATCAGGCAAAGGTTGCCATATCGGTGCAACAAGACCAATATCAGATGGACGGTAAGACGGATGTCATTATGGAACCCAAGACGGTGTCACCACCAGAGCCTTTCACACACGGAGACCACCTTTGTCAGTATAGCTTGTACTAGCTGTCCCCCTTCAAAATTGCCCTCCGTTGTTGTCTCCCTTCCCGCTCAATATTTGGGAAGAGGACCAGGGCCTCAATAAATAGGACTAGCCACCACCATAGGCAAGAGAGAGCCGGAAGATCATCCCCCCACACACAAGTTAGACAAGCACGAGAACACCTCACTCTGAGGAGGCTATTCTTCCCCTTGTATTGTTCATCATCAGCCCAAGAGTAAATCCACCACCACCACACTGGAGTAGGGTATTACACCACAACGGTGGCCCGAGACAGTATAAATCATGTGTCTTTCTGTGTTGCGAGTTCGTCGAGTTCGTCCGCGAGATCTTAGCGAGCTAGGGCGTAGATCGGTGGGAGAAAAACACTTCGCACGCACCCCAGTGTTCGAACCTTAAGGGTTTGCCAGAACCCCACATCCGACATTTGGCGCGCCAGGTAGGGGTGCTTCGTAGCTTCCCTTCCATCAGTTCGTCGCTCCGTCGCTCCATCGTCTCCGTGGCGGACGCTCGCCGTGCTCGAGCTGAGCGTCGGGCTGCCCTCACCGCCCGCGTTGCTCAGACGGCCCCCATCGGCGGGCCACCTCGTCGTTCTCCGTCTCCCGCCGCCAACGCTGCCACCGGCCCGGTGGGGAACAAGCAGCAAGCGTCTTTGCTGCATCCTCCGGTATGGCAAGACGGCCGCACCGCCACTCCATCGCTGACCCCGGCCGGTTCTTCGTCCCATGCACGCCACGCTCCCATGGAGGCACGGGCCGCACTCCTCGCTGCAAACGAACTCCTGCAATACTGCCCAGTCGACGACCTCTATGAGGAATGGCTCGACCACGTCGCCAAGCTCGTCCGCGCCGTAGGGGGCTCCCCGGCGCTATCCGTCTATCTGCCTCACCCTCAGCCGGCCACGGGCAATGAGGCCCGATGCGCGCCTCCACCACCCTAGCCCAAGGACGGCGCCTTGGAACCAAGGTGCGCGGCCCCGCGGTGTGATCCGCCACATCCGGTGCCCGCGCGCGAAGAGAGAAGCTGCCAAGAAATCCCTCGGCCGCGAGGAGCTGCACCCGCGCTTCCCGCGTAGCCTCGTCAAGACTGCGCGCCGCCTGCGGTGGCGCCGTGCGGACCTCGTCAAGACCAACCTCCACCTCCGAAGCGGGCCCCAATAACTACGGCCAGCTGTTGCGCCTTCACGCCCGAGCTGCGCAGCGTCGCTTGGCCAGGCAAGTTCAAGCCGGATCTGCCTCCTCGCTACGACGGCACCGCCAACCCCGCGGAGTTCCTGCAGCTCTACGAGCTGAGCATCGAAGCAGCCAACGGCGACGAGAAAGTCATGGCAAACTGGTTTCCCATGGCTCTCAAGGACGAGGCCCGCTCCTGGCTCCTGAACCTACAGCACGGCTCGATCTCCTCCTGGGACGAGATGCGCGACCGCTTCGTTGCCAACTTTCAGGGCACTCGCAACCGCCCGCCGGCCGCGGGCGACCTATGCAGTATCAAGCAACAGCCAGGGGAGACCCTCCAGAAGTACATCCAGCGCTTCAACAACACCCGCCTCAAGATCCCCAAGGTCACGGATGAGTCCATCATCTTCGCGTTCTCCGATGGCGTCCGGGACATCGAGATGAAGGAAGAGCTTGCTATCCACGAGGAGCTCTGCACATCTCAGGAGCTGTTCAACGTGGCGACCAAGTGCGCAAGAGCTGAGGAGGGGCGCCTCTCCCTCCTTGAGCTGCAAGCCGCGGGCACAGAAGAGAAGAAAGCCAAGGCCAAGGACGTGAAGCGCAAGGAAGCAGTGGTGCTAGTAGCGGATCCCGACACCAAACGGGGAAGAGATCAGCCCGAGTCATCCAAGAATAGCCGACCATTCTGCGCCTTCCACAACCTAAACACCCACAACACCAATGACTGCCAAGAGCTCAGAGCTATACGAGAAGGACGCTACGGTCAACGCCCCGAGCGCAGCGACCGGGGCTACGGCCGTGGAGGAGGACATGGAGGCGGACACTGGGATGACCATGGCCCATGCCAGGAATGGCGCGACAGGCCTCGTGAGGACCGCTGGAAAGACCATCCTCGCGAGGGGGCCTGGAGGGACCAGCCTCGAGAGGATCGCCCCCAAAGCAACGCCCGTCTTCCCCCGCTGCCGCCACCAAGAAGGAACGATGATTATCATCAGGACATGGGGGCTGGGGGCTTCCAGGAGCCGCGTGCAATCGCTTGCATCTTGGGCGGCGCCCAGGCCCCAGCCTCTCAGCGCATCCTTAAACAGTTCGCTCGCGAGGTGAACGCGGTGCTCCCCAAGCTTGAGGTCGCGTGCCCGCTCAGGTGGTCCCACTGCGCCATCACTTTCAACTCAGCAGATCAGCTCAAGTGCGCGACCACCACCGGCGTCCTCCCAATGTTGTGTTCCCCAGTCATCAGCAATGTGCAGGTTACCAAGACCCTCATCGACGGCGGTGCAGGGCTCAATGTCCTGTCCGTCGACACATTCGACAACCTCCAAGTGCCTTACGAGCAGCTCTAGCCTACCAAACCTTTCTCAGGAGCGACCGACGGCTCCACCAAACCGATAGGGCAGGTCCGCCTACCTGTCACTGTCGGCACACGCGACAACTACCGCACCGAGCTCATCGACTTTGACGTCGCCCACATCCGCCTGCCGTACAACGCCATCCTTGGGTATCTAGCCCTGGCCAAGTTCATGGCGGTCACCCACCACGGCCATAACATCCTCAAGATGCCTGGAAATGGTGGGGTCATCACGGTCCCATGTGAGGAAAAGGATTCGGTGTGCTCCCTCGAGTGCGCCTTCCAAGCTACAGCAATCGACGACCCCAACGGCAGAAGTGAGGGCCCTCCGGAGGCCATCCCCAAGAAGAGGCAGCTGCGCCGCGCAGGACCTCAGGAGGATGACATCGCGGTGGGAGCCTCGGCAGGATCAGCGTTCGTCCCTAGGGCGCCTCCCTCCATCACATAGGAAGGCGCGCCCAGCGCCCTCCTCGGGCAGGACTCGGGGGCTCTCTTCTGGAGGGCCTCAGGCCTTGCCAACCTCACAAGGGAGGTGCTTGGGCACCACTTGGAGGCGTGCTATGCGGCATGTTTTCCTCATGAGAACACAAGGCAAGGGGTGCCCACCACTCAGGAGTTCATCGCCAAGACCACACAGGAACGGCAAGACGCAAGAGCCATGCGCGGCGACAGCCGCTCACAGGGCGCAGCTCCCCACCCAGGCGAGGGTGCTGAGCTGCGCGTCTGTATCGACATCCCAGGGCTCAACAAGGTCGCGTCTCAGGAGCGCTTCTGTCCTTCGCGTGTGGGCCGTTGCGAGGGCCCGCCACACAGCTACGTTCGCCTGCCCCTCGGCTTGCCGAGCGTGGCGTCGGCCTATCAGTGCAACATGCGGCATGACCTGGCGGCTCAAGAGGCCAGGTACCGCGCCGTCCTGGAGGAAATGGAGACGGTCTTCGGGGAGCCTCCTGAGCCCCCAGAGCCTCCCGAGGCTCAGGGCTCCGGTGGCTCATGCGGAGTCCTTTCTTCGATGCACGCCTTCAGCTGCACCAACTCTGCTTCGCCTACAGAACCAGGTGACATCTTCCAAGCTCGTTTAAGCTGGAAAAGCCCCTTGGGCTGCATTATTCCCAGGCCGCGTGGGTCCGTCCCTGCGGCATGTATCCCTTTTGCTCATGTCTTGCATTGCTGGGGGCACCCTTCGGGCTGCATCATCCCAAAGCCGCTCGGGCTGGACCCAGTGGCATGTATCTTCCTGCATTTACGCAAGCTGATTTTGCCTTCCCTGCTTAACCTGTCTATGGTTATCACCTGCTCGATCATCGCCTCCCACGGGGCCTCCTCATAGGCACGGCGCTGGTGCATGGGTCCGTCCCTGCCACGTCGACAAATCTGAGCGGTCGAGCTCTGGCTCGCGGCACACCCCGCGCACGTCACCTCACCAGGCCCTCAGTGCCTTCGCTTCATCTGGAACAACCAGCGGTAGGCAGGTGGCATTAACGGCAAACCATGTTCTTCTTATGCCTGTTCACAGGGACCCCACGGGGAGGATAGCAGGCAGCGCCGCGTGTCTCCTTTTCTCTCATGCACTTCGCTTGCGCGTTAAAAGGGGGGCTCCCGAGCATCGCGACTCAGGAGCTCTTACTGGCTCTCTAGCCCTCACCCCCTCCCCTTGACCACGGCATCGCGACCTGGCATACCAGCGGTGGCTGAGCTCGCTCGAGGGCCAGGACCTGAGGACACAGAGCACTAAGGAGAGCATGGGAGGAGGGAAACCCGTCTAGGCCGTCCTGGCTATGCGGCGCAAGTTGGCGCGGGGCCCAAGCGCAACGTCAGGAATCGCCACAAAGTTCACAAGATAAGTCTTGCCCTCGGATTGGCTAAATGTCTGATCCTTATGGTCACCCACGCCTTGCCGCAACCCCGTTGCGGCCACGTCAACTCCGTTTCTTCCCTTACCGTGGCTGCTTGAGCTCTAAAGGGGACCTCCTGAGCATAACACCTCAGGGGCTCTTACAGGACCTCGGGCCGCACACCTCCTGGCCTTGACCACGACATGCGACCTGGCATACCAGCGACGGCTGTAGCTTGCCTGGGGACCGGGACCTGTCGGCGTAGAGCAACAAGCCGTCGCGAGGAAAGAAAGGGGGGGGACCGAGCCTTAACGGGACGTGCGTTCACCAAATCTTCATGAAAGGGAAAATAAGCACAAAAGGCATTACAGACCCTTATATGCCCCCACGGGGCGCTTCATGATTCTTCGCAGGGAATGAAAGCTAAGACTAAGATAGACCCTATCTACACCCTCTTGTGGCAGACGCCATCATCTACAGCGGGCCATGGGAGGCCGGCGCCAACCCCATCCAGATCAGCGGCGGCGACGGCCGGACGTGGCGGCACTGCTCCGAGCACGGCGACAGCTCGGGGGCATGTAGCTGTCGTCGCTCGTCTTCGGAGTCTCGTAGAGCTCAGGAGAGCTGTTGGACTCCCAGGGGCTGCTACTGCTGGAGTGGTCGCTAGCGGAACGCGCGTCAGCCTCACGCTCCTCTCCGGAGCAGCACTCCAGGCGGCGGCCCTCGGCATCGAAGACCTTGAAGAAGAGCGTGGAGACGCCGTCGTACTCAAGGTGGATCGCGAGGGCGCCCCTCGCGCGGTAGACCCGCGCGATCTCGCCCCAGCCACGAGTCATGAAGATCTTGCTGGAGGGGACCGCTTCGATCTCTGCTCCAGTCACCGGAGCGCCGCAGTCGGCGTGCTGCAACCAGAGCTCGAGAGGCCCCCTCGGCGGCATCACGTCGGAGAAGAACCACGGGAAGCGGATCCAAGAGCTTGGGGGCCATCGGCGCCCACAGCACCAGCTCGCGCAAGCAGTCCACAACATGGATTCCTGGGGCGACAGCACGCGTCGCCGTGGCGCGGTGACCCCGGGCGCGGCGCAGGCGGCCCTGCTCGTCGCTCCGCCTTCCCGAGTCCTCGGTTTGGGCATACAGGGGCAGCGGATACCCTGGGGGAGGCCGCTCGCACCAAGGCCTCGTCATCACCTGCATCGCCGCTTCGTCATGGCGGTGGATTGCCCTTTTCTTCGAGGGAAGTGGCCCCGGGTCATCTCGGGGGGCCTTCCCCTTTTCTTCGGCGGAGAACCTTCTGATAGGCTCCATTGATGTTAGCAGTGGAGCAAGGAGGAAGAAGCAACCGAGGAAGGAAGAGATGGGCAAAGGGGCCCAACCCCCTCCCCATTTATAGGAAGAGAAGGCCAACCGACACCTCTCACGATCGCAGGTAATGATGGTTTTCCTTGCATGTCGCAGGGACTTGTCAAGTTGTGCAGTTGCCGAGGCAGCATGGGGAAGCGGAGACGCCCACGTCCAATCAACCGCCACGCGTCAACCGAGGCCTCAGGCTTTTGGGGGCCTGCGGTGCTCCGTACTTGACCCTTGGCTTCACCACGAAGCCAAGCCCGAGCGCACCGTGGGCCAGGGGGCTACTGTCGGCGTTCTGGGAATGGGGGTCCCCAGACTTGCCTGCTTGCGGCCCACGGCGTGGCTAAGCCAGCAGGCCATACAGCCCATCTTCATCAACAAGGCATCCAAGACCCTCGCGAGGGGCCAAGCCTCGCGAGGCGGACGACACAAGACCTCCTCTGGAGTGGCCTAGTCGGGCAGGCTCACGAGGGGCGGAGATAACAAGGCGAGGCAAACCTCACGAGGCTCTCGTGACGTGAGCCATGACGATCGACATCAGGCGGGCGCCAGCGTGCAGTATCCTTTTTTCCACTTTGGTGCTAAGGAGGCCAGCGCAGGCGAGGAGTACCGAGGCATCAAGCAAAGGTTTCCATATCGGTGCAACAACACCAAGACCAGAAGGACGGCAAGACGGAGGTCATTGTGGAGCCCAAGACAACATCACCACAAGAGCCTTTCACAGGTGGAGACCACCTTTGTCAGGATAGCTTGTACTAGCTTTCCCCCTTCAAAATTGCCCGCCGTTGTTGGCTCCCTTCCCGCTCAATATTTGGGAAGAGGACCAGGGCCTCTATAAATAGGACTAGCCACCACCATAGGGAAGAGAGAGCCGGAAGATCATCCCCACACACACAAGTTAGCCAAGCACGAGAACACCTCACTCTGAGGAGGCTGTTCTTCCCCTTGTATTGTTCATCATCAGCCCAAGAGGCAATCCACCACGACCACACTGGAGTAGGGTATTACACCACAACGGTGGCCCGAACCAGTATAAATCTTGTGTCTTTCTTTGTTGCGAGTTTGTCGAGTTTGTCCACGAGACCTTAGTGAGCTAGGGCGTAGATCGGTGGGAGGAAAAGACTTCGTGCACAGCCCAGTGTTCAAACCTTAATGATTTGCCGGAACCCCACATCCGACACACGTGATTGCCACGACGCCGCTCCAACCCATGGCACCACGTCCCCCGATGTGCGCCTCACCCCTCTCGGCCCCACCGCTCCTCTGCCTTTGTGTGCATGACATGCGGGCCAGCTGAACTGCGGCGACCATCAAGTTTCTACCACAGCTACACGCGATTCCCATGACGCCGCTCGAACCCATGACACCACACGTCCCCTGACCTGCGCCTCACCCCTCTCGGTCCCACCGCCCCTCTAATTTTATGAGAATGACATGTGGGCTAGCCGCATTTAGGGTCCACATGTCATTGACTCAAAGGCAGGTGCACTAAGCCGCTGAAGCTCGGTCCCATGGGCCTTGTGAGGGAAATGTAACTCCTGCGCCAGGCCTTCTGATGCTCCCGCATTAAGAACTTGTGCCAAACTCATAATTTGTTTCTTACTACTACCAATGTGCCGGTTCGTGCGTTGCAATGGATCCAAAGTAGTAGAACAATAATTGTTCAGAAAACTTGAAATATAAACACTCTAGTTTTGACATACATATATCAGTAAAAATAAATTATGCTTCACTCAAGACATATTCCTCGAGCTGTTTTGATGAGGTGAGGGGCGGGTGTGGCTGGTTTCAAGATAATAATAGATTTTAAAAACATTGGAGCAGATTTTTTTTCTAACATTTTGTAGCGTGGCACGACATCCGTTGCACCTAAGCGTCTGAAAAAATGGAGTGCACTCTAAAGATATTTACATGCCCCCATTTACTAGAGTGCACTCTAAACACATTATCTATTTATTTTTCTCTAGCCTTTCCTATCCATGCAACCATTACACATAAGCTAGTCATGCATGCAATCATAAATTGCAATATACTACAACATGCAATGCCGCCACATCATCTATTTATGCCTATTAGTAATAGGTCATTTCTGCATTAGTCTTGATCCTTCACAGTTTGGTAGAGGTATGATTAATACAAATATTAATGTTCCATAAAACTAAACTCCAAATGTCCGCCGAAGCCAAGGCAGAGATCGAAGGATCGAAGGATAATCTTACACGTCTGCTGCGCAGGACTCCTCGAGCACCCACTTGAGCTCTCGCTCCTCCAGGGAGCGGCGGAGTCACGTTATTTTCCTAAACCACGATGGGCAGCATGCAGTACTCCTCGCAGCCGAGGGCACGATACTCGCGTCCCGACTCCTGGGGTACTGTCTGGAGCACGCGCTCAACCACCTCGTGAGCCGCGAGGATACCATGCTCGCGGCTGTGCTATTGGAGCACACGCTCGTGCGCCTGAGTGGCGAGGATGCGATGTTCGCGTGTGGGTTGCCGGAGAACACACTCGCCAATGTCAAGAACGAAGATGATGTGATGCTCGCGGGCATGCTGCTGGAGAACATGCTCGTCCACATTGTGACCTCCTCGTGTCTGACCAGGGCATGCTGCTGGAGCACAGCCACACCTCATGGCCGACGAGGGCGAGCCGCTAGGTCACACTGTCCTCTGCATGGCCACTCAGCCCACTCTACTCACGGGTGTCGAGGGCGTGCTCCACCTCGGCGATGTTAGAGACTCCGTCCTCTTCTCAGGTGGCGGCGCCGTCAACTTCAGCAACGGCTGCATGCTCCAGTGGGTGTTGTGTCTGTATGAGAGCTTCGAGCTACAGTACCAGTGGGTGAAGGGGTGACCTTTTCATGGTTTCACTTGGTCTGAGGAGAAAAATATAATCTGAAGTAGCACAAAATGTTGGAACGTGTCGGAGGAAGGCTGGCAGGAGTAGTACAACAAACATCACATGCACACCATATTTTAAGAAGGGTTTAATGTAATTTGTGTGAAATGGGTCTGTGTGGATGTACGAGTAGTACATCCATATCATTGACATTCATGCATGCAACAAACATTTGTGTGCACGATTTCACCCTATTTTCATATTTTGTTTGGGAGTGGATTTTATTTTTGTAATCGGAGCTCATTTTTGTAGTTGGTTTCAATTTAGACTATGCATGTATTATTGCGAGAGATAGATATAGAGAGAATATTTTTGTGATAAAGAGGGGGGTGGGGGAAGCGATACCTAACGAGAGAGGGGCATATGCATGTTCTAAAGACTGTGTGTGTCGTATAGAGAGGAGTGTTCGAAAGGGAGAGAGAGGGTGTGTGTGTGTGCGTCTGTGTGTTAGAGAGAGAGAGGTGTGTGTAACATTGGGATCGACAAGGTTACGAGGTTGCGGATATGGGAGAGCGATAGTGTGTCTGCGATGAAGGGACACACAGACAGCGTCTGTTTGCATGTGAGAGACCTGGATAGACCTCGACAGCACGGCTGGCTATGGGTGGAAGGTTATGTGTTGTAGAAAGAGGTAGTATAGAGAGAGATGAATGATTGTTTGTTGCAAGGAGACCTAACTTCATAGATGGGGGTAGCAAGAAGAAGAGAATGGTGGTGTGCCTTTTTTTCATGGGATGGGAGAGAGATCGAGATACACACATCGTGTGGAGAGGTGTGTGTGTTTCGAGAGAGAGAGGCATGGACATGAATAATGATATGGGTGTTCATGTGTATGTTGTAGGGAAGGAATTGTCTAGGTGGTAGTCTTATGATGGCGACCCAATCTTTCAATGGGAGTGGGGATAAGTATTGATTTGGTGGATTTTGATGTTGATGATCCAGCTATATCGTACCCGGTGATACAAATCGACAATCATTACTAAACAAATCTTCGATGGTCGATGATCTTGTCGGATGCACAAAATCAACCTGAATAATGAGATGGAATTCCTCCAAGCAACCGAAGAACCGGCTAGAACTAAGATAATGCAACCGTAGTTGCCAATATGAATTTATTAAGGATAATGGTGGGGTTGCTGGTATAGGATCTGAACAAGGCGGTAGTCCTACACACACCCCACAAATCCAAATTATAGTGAAGCAAAACAATGTGTACACAACAACGCGAGTTCTAACCTAGAAAAAAGGTAGTAGCCTTATTTATATCTATAAACTATATTATTATAGTTTTATTTGTATAGTTATATCTATATCTACTCCACACCCTCCATTTGTAATTAGTCCGCACATATATAGCTTTGACTATAGCCAAATTTTATAAAGCTTGACCAAATTTGATGAAAACAATATGAACATTTACACTAACAAATTTACATGATGTATATATTTGGTGGTGTATATGTTAATACTTTTTTCCTACAAATTGTTGAAAGTATACAAAGTTTGACTTTACAGAAACCAATATGCGGTATTATGTATTATATATTCTATATTCATTATTTTTCCGGAGTCAATGTGGGTATTTGCACCTACATGATATAAACCGTTGATTGATGTGGATCCAATGGTCTAGGTGGCTGTGATTCAGATCTACTATTGTACCCATACACATTCTTCTCGAACAAGCAACACGACAGTGTGATCGATCCACTCAAGAAGCTTTCAATAAGACCTCCAGACGTGCCACGTGGCTTCATGTGTGCCCCCACACCATATTATTCATACTACATTGACTGAGAAAAAGGATAAATCACCCAAAACAAGATCTTCTTGTGTTTTTTTGTTCCTACGATGCTGTGCCCTGCACGTACCTAGTTGTATAGTGCTAGTAGTAGTACAAACTTCATAGTAGTAGTAGTAGTAGTACAAACTTCATAGTAGGAGTAGTATGGAGTGATCCTACTATATAAATGAGTCCCATCTGACACCAAATTTCTTGGCTTCCGTGCTACAGCTAGATCTTCCCCTCCTCGCTTATGTTTTCCAACGTGGCGGGTCGGGTGTTGTTCACCGATATTTGGTTTTCTCAACTACGGTCCCACATGGAAATGAAAATGCTAGGCAACATGCCTTCCCTAGCTATGTAGCATGCCCGATAGACCATGGAATACTCCCGATTCCCGGGCGTGTGGGGGTGCAACGCGAAGGCGGCAGGCCTTTTCCTTTTAAACACGTATAAATTATAACATTTGGTTCTGCGGTGATGGATAGATAAAAATAATGATTGAAAACACTAAGGCGGGGCTTTTCCTGCCAGAGAATCAGGGTAGTAGCTAGGTTGGCACATTGTCGGTTTGGTCACATGCAGTCCCACAGGTTGTAGTGATAAAAAGCTTAACCAATGCGCATTGACCGGGGGACCGGAACGATAGTGTGGTATGCGACGGGGAAAGGGACATGCTTCATGTACGTGTTCCAATTTCTCATTTTGAACTTGCGAATGTGACATGCGTGCTGCATGAGTAGTTTTGAATTTATAAGTTCGGTAGCAGTTTTTGAATTTATGAGTAGTCCCTAGGTCGGGTGAAGCATCATACGTAAATTATGAAGTTGATGCAAAAGGGAAGCACAACTTATAAATTGACGGAGGGAGTACAAGTTACAATGATGCATATAATTGACGCCAAATGTGGGCTAAGGGATCACACATGTCTTTATTGACTGGAACAACAATGCAATAGTACAATAATAAATAATAAGGCCATGACAACGCGATCAAAGTGGTGATTACAAGAGGCAATATGAAAGATGCATACATCAACGACCTCCTCCTCCTTGAATCAGTGCGCCAGGCCACCAACCGACGGCTTTTGTGGCGAGGTCAAGGTGCTTCTCAACAAAGGCGTCCAAGGCTTCCAGCCAGTTGACGATGGCCAACATCATAGCATCCTCACCAGCCCTGTAGATGCCTATGTACATGACTTCCTCGTACACATGGATGTGTAGGTTGATGAATTCTTGCAAGATGAGGCGCCTAGTGGTGAGAGCAACCTCGAGGTGGACATTCTTTGTTGCGTCAGCAGGCAGTCGTGGGGCCACCAGTGCTTGAATTAGTTTCTCACCATGGAGGCCGATTAGGGTGGCAGGCAATGAGGAGCCTGGGCATGCAGGCTGGAGGAGTATGGCGATATCGTCCACGAGCTTCTTCACGACAACGAACTTGTTGATGGTGGCAACGATTATGTTGTCAAACAGGGAGTTGTAGCTGGCGTCGACGATGGACATGAACCAGCCGGTCGCCAACAACCTCTGGAGACGATCCTCGGTGCCATACCACAGGCCGGCGTCATGGACCATCTGGCACAAATGCTGGCTGGCCGATCGCATCGCCGCCGCCATGGGTATGAAGTGAGTACTTTCGCGCTTAGTGAAGGTGTGTAGGTGCGTACAATGTGGTGGATGCATTGGAATGGAGGGGCACCTTTATATGAGTGCAAACTGCGTTGCATTCACATCGTGATGCCACCTTTCCCTGTCCTCCTCCCTACTTCCCTCGACATGATACTAATTGAAGGAGGATGCATCATTGGCCGTTCAACATCTCGGGAACTACTACCCGCTCCCTCGTCTGCATTAAAGCCGTATCGGGAATTGTCCTGGTTTACCATCCATTTCTCAATATATTTTTACCGCCCTGGTTTACTAGTAGCTGTCAAATCAAATAGTACTGCGCTACCCACTGCACGCCCGACTGAACACGCCTCCTCGCCTCCATCAAACACCTCCATTAAACCCGCATGCAAACCGAGAAATCTACTCCGGCCACACGTTCGTTCATAAGCGGGCCGGAATTAAACGCAACGTCGGCTGAGCTCCTGCCGTCCACCCTCACATTAAACGAGGACAGACGCCGGCCAAGCTCCTACCATATGGCCTCTATTTAAACGAGGCCAGACGGCAGGCAAGAATCGCACCCCTCCGCCGCTCCCCCATCTCCTCCTTCACCATTTTCTCCACTCTTCTGATGGCTTTTGAGGAGTCGTTCCCCGGCATACTAGCCGGCTCAGTGGCTGATACGTCCATTTTGCATTATGGGCTGTTATAACACATTGTGGTACAATACTTTTTCCTTTTCTCTCTTATTTTACAAGGTTTACAGAAAGAGGGAGAATGTCGGCAGTTGGAATTCTGGACTGGAAAGGAGCAAATATGAGAGACCTATTCTACACAATTCCAGAAGTCCTGAAAATTTACGGAGAATTATTTTGGAATATATAATAAATATTGGGTGAGGAAATACAAGAGGGGGACCCACCAGGTGGCCACAAGCGTGGCGGGCGCACCCTACCCCCTGGGCGCGCCCCTAGGCCTTGTAGGTGCATTGGCAGGCCTCCGGCGTCCATCTTCTGCTATATGAAGGGTTTTTACCTGAAAAAATTAGAAGGACGCCTTCGGGACGAAGCACCGCCATCTCGAGGCGGAAACTGGCCAGAAGCAATCTAGGGCTCCGGCGGAGCTGTTATGCCATGGAAACTTCCCTCCCGGAGGGGTAAATTGACGCCATTGTCATTACCAACGATCCTCTCATCGAGAGGGGGTCAATCTCCATCAACATCTTCACCATCACCATCTCCTCTCAAAACCTAGTTCATCTCTTGTGCTCGTTCTTTGTCTCAAAACCTCAGATTGGTACCTATGGGTTGCTAGTAGTGTTGATTACTCCTTGTAGTTGATTCCAGTTGGTTTATTCGGTTGAAGATCATATGTTCAGATCCTTAATGATAATTAATACCCCTCTGACATTGAACATGAATATGCTTTATGAGTAGTTAAGTTTGTTCCTAAGGACATGGGAGAAGTCTTGTTATAAGTAATGTGAATTTGGTATTCGTTCGATATTTTGATGAGATGTATGTTGTCTTTCCTCTAGTCGTGTGATGTGAACGTCGACTACCTAAACTTCACCGTGATTTGGGAATAGGGGAAGGCATTGGGAAGTAATAAGTAGATGGTGGGTTGCTAGAGTGACAGAAGCTTAAACCCTAGTTTATGCGTTGTTTCGTAAGGGGCTAATTTGGATCCACATGTTTCATGCTATAGTTAGATTTATCTTAATTCTTCTTTCATAGTGGTGCATGCCTGCGAGAGTGGTTAATCTTTAGTGGGAGGCTTGTCCAATTAAGGACAATACCCAAGCACCGGTCCACCCCATATCATATTATCAAAGTAACGAATGTGAATCATATGAGCATGAAGAAAACTAACTTGACAGTAATTCCCATGTGTCCTCGGGAGCATTTTGCTTTATATAACAGTTCGTCCAAGCTTATCCTTTGCTAAAAAAAGGATTGGGCCAACTGGCTGCACCATTGCTACACTTGTTACTTGTTACCCGTTATGAATTATCTTGTCACAAAACTATCTGTTACCGATAATTCCAGTGCTTGCAAAAAATACCTTGCTGAAAACCGCTTGTCATTTCCTTGTGCTCCACGTTGGGTTCGACACTCTTACTTATCGAAAGGACTAAGATAGATCCCCTATACTTGTGGGTCATCAATACTCTTTCTTGGCGCCATTTCCGGGGAGTGAAGCTCCTTTGGTAAGTGGAATTTGGTAAGGAAACATTTATATTACGTACTAAAATTTACTGTCAGTTATCACTATGGAAAATCATCATTTGAGGGGTTTGTTCGGGGTATCTTCACCTCGACCAGAAGAGGAAAGAGTTGATCCTCAACCTACTGAACCTATTGAAAATATTTATTATGAAATTCCTTTCGGTATGGTAGAGAAACTGCTAGCTAATCCTTATGTAGGAGACGGGACATTATATCCTGATATGCACCTAATCTATGTGGATGAAATCTATGGGTTATTTAGACTTGCAAGTTTCCCAAGGATAAAGTCAATAGGAAGGTATTCCCTTTATATTTGATGGAGAAGGCATTGACATGGTATAGTCTATCCGATGATATTGGGACCTGGAACTATAACTGATTGAAATTGGAATTTCATCAGAAGTTTTATCATATGTATCTGGTTCATCGTGATCGGAATTATATGTATAATCTTTGGCCTCGTGAAGGAGAAAGTTGCTCAAGCTAGGGGGAGGCTTAAGTCTGGTATATTCATGCCCCAATCATGATCTCTCAAGAGAAATTATTATTCAGAATTTTTATGCTCGATCGGCTTTCTCGTAATGATCAATCCATGCTTGATACTTCTTGTACTAGCTCGTTTATGAAGAAGACTATTAAAATCAAATGGGATCTCTTGGAAAGAATTAAACGCAACTACGAAGATTCGGAACTCGACGATGGTAAGGAGTCAGGTATAGACCTTAAGTTTGATTGTGTTAAATATTTTATGGATACTGATGCTTTTCGTGAATTTAGCACAAAGTATGGACTTGACTCTGAGAGAGTAGCTTCTTTCTATGAATCATTTGCTAATCATGTTTACCTCCCTAAGGAGAAGTGGTTTAAATATCATCCTCCCATTGAAGTAAAAATAGTATAACCTATTAAAGCGGAAGAGGACACTATTACTTATAGTGTTGATCCTGTTATTCCTACTACTTATATTGAGAAACCACCTTTTCTTGTTAGGATAAAAGAACATGCTAAAGCTTTAGCCGTGGTTCGTAAGAGTTATAACAGGACAACTACACCCCTTGAACAAATTAAAGTTGAACCTAGCATTGCTGTGGTTAAAGATCTCTTGGTCGATAATATTGATGGGCATGTTATTTATTTCTGTGATGAAGCTGCTAGAATTGCTAAACCCGATGATAAAGATAAACATAGACCTACTGTTGGCACGCATGTTGTTTCTGTTAAAATTGGAGATCATTGTTATAATGGCTTGTGTGATGTGGGTGCTAGTGTTAGTGCAATTCCCTTTACTTTATACCAAGAAATTATGAATGATATTGCACCTGCTAAATTAGAAGACATTGATGTTACCGTTAAGCTTGCTAATAGATATACTATGTCACCAATTGGGATTGTTAGAGATGTTGAAGTCTTGTTTGGGAAAATAAAATACCCTACTGATTTTCTAGTTCTTGGTTCCCCAAAAGTTGATTTTTGTCCCATTATATTTGGTTGACCTTTCTTGAACACTGTTAATGCTAAAATAGATTCTGAGAAAAAGAAATTGTTTACGTATGTAAGTTTCAGGGATGTGTCTCATGAGTTTAATTTCTCCAAATTTCATAGACAACCCGATGATAAAGAATTGGCTAGTAAAGATGAAATTTTTGGTCTTGCTTCTATTGCCATGGCTCCTAATGATCCTTTAGAGCAATATTTGCTAGACCAGGAAAATGATATGTTCATGAATGAAATAAAGGAATTAGGCGAGATTTTTTTTGAACAGATGCCTATTTTGAAACACAATTTGCCTATGGAGACTCTTGGAGATCCTCTACCACCCAAGAGTAATCCTGTGTTTGATCTTAAACAATTACCTTGTACTTTGAAATATGCTTATCTCGATGAGAAAAAGATATATCCTGTTATTATTAGTGCTAACCTTTCAGAGCATGAGGAAAAGAAATTATTGAAAACTCTAAGGAAGCACCGTGGCGCTATTGGATATACTCTGGATGATCTTAAGGGCATTAGTCCCACTCTATGTCAGCACAAAATTAACAGTGACAGTTGAATCAGAAGATGAAAGAAGTGGCAAGAAATGAAATACTAAAGCTTCTGGAAGCAGGTACAATTTATCCTATTGCCGATAGTAGATGGGTAAGTCCTGTTCATTGTGTCCCTAAGAAGGGAGGTATTACCGTTTTTCCCTAATGAGAAAAATGAGTTGATTCCGCAAAGAATTTTCACAGGTTATAGAATGGTAATTGATTTTAGAAAATTAAACAGAGCTACTAGGAAAGATCATTATCCTCTACCTTTTATTGATCAAATCATAGAAAGATGATCCAAACATATGCACTTTTGCTTACTAGATGGTTATTCTGGTTTTTCCCAAATATTTGTGTCACAAGAGGATCAAGAAAAAACTACTTTCACTTTCCCTTTCGGTACCGTTGCTTTTAGAAGTATGCCTTTTGGTTCATGTAATGCACCTGCTACTTTCAAAGATGTATGAATGCTATATTCTCTGACTTTTGTGAAAAGATTGTTGAGGTTTTCATGGATGATTTCTCTGTTTATGGAAATTCTTTTGATGATTGCTTAAGAAACCTTGATTGAGTTTTACTGAGATGTGAAGAAACTAATCTAGTCTTGAATTGGGAGAAGTGCCACTTTATGGTTAATGAAGGTATTGTCTTGGGGCATAAAATCCCTGAAAGAGGTATTGAAGTTGATAAAGCTAAAGTTGATGCTATTGGAAAAATTTTGTCGGATCATGGGTTCCGGCAAAACCGTCAAGGTTCGAACACTCGGGTGCACGCGAAGATCTCCCCCTACCAATCCACGTCCTAGCTCAGCTAAGATGTTACGTACTAACTCGACGAACTCGCAACACAAAGGATACAAGATTTATACTGGTTCGGGCCACCCTTGTGGTGTAATACCCTACTCCAGTGTGGTGTGGTGGATTGCCACTTGGGCTGAGGGTGAATAGTACAAGGGGAAGAACAGGCTCCTGAGGAGAGGTGTTCTTGTGCTTGGTGAACTTGTGGTTGTCCTGGTCTCTCTTGGCCAGACCGATCGATCGATCCTCCTCCCCCTAGCTATGGTGGTGGCTAGTCCTATTTATAGGGACCCTGGTCCTCTCCCCAAATATTGAGCGGGAAGGGAGCCAACAACGGCCAATTTGAAAGGGGACAACGAGTACAGCTTATCCTGACAAAAGCAGTCTTCGCCTGCAAAAGCCTCTAATGGTGACGCCGTCTTGGGCTCGACGGTGACCTCCGTCTTGCCGTCCTTCTAGTCTTGGTCTCATTGCATCGATATGGAAACCTTTGCTTGATGCCTTGGTATTCCGCGCCTGCGCTTGCTTCCTTAGCACCAAAGAGGAAACAAGGACTCTGTGCGCGCTAGCGCCCGCCTGGTCTCGATCACCATGGCTCGCGTCATCGGAACCTCGCGAGGTTTGCCTGGCCCTGATCTCTCCGCCCCTCGCGAGCCAGCCTGGTGAGGCCGCCCCAGAACACCGACAATAGCCCCGGGGCCCAAGGAGCGCTTGGACTTGGCTTCGAGGTGAAGCCAAAGGCCATGTGCGGAGCGCCGCGGGCCCCAATAGCATGCGGCATTGGTCGACGCGTGGCGGTTGATTGGACGTGGGCGTCTCCACTTCCCCATGCTGCCTTGGCAACTGCCCGACTTGATGAGTCCCTGCTGGATGCAAGGGAAATTCATCATTATTACCTTAGATCATGGAGGTCGGTGGTTGGCCTCCCTTTGGCTATAAATGGGAGGTGGGGGCGGAGCCCCATCACCAGTCTCTCCTCTGCCTCTCCCGCTTCTTCTCCTTCCTCGCTCCACTCCTCTCTGGTGCAGTCATGGCACTGATTCGGAGGTTCTCGGCCGTAGAGAAGGGCAAGGCTCCCTTCACCGGGCCCGAGCTGCTCCCGCTGAAGAAGAGGAGGTCCCATCGTCGCGAGATGGTAGTGAGGCCGGTGGTGTCGCGACCTTGGTACGAAAGGCCAGTGCCTGGGTACTACTGCCCTTGTATGCTTGTGTCGATGGTTCCGGAGGGAGAAGCGACGAGCGTCGCCGCCCATGCCAGCGCCGTGGCCGCCGTGCCATGGAGGCGCACGCTGTCGCCCCAGGTGTCCACGCGAAGGACTCCTCGCGCGAGTTTGTGATATGGGTGGCGATGCCCCGAGCACCTGGATCTGCCTCCCGCAGTTGTTCGCCCTCGAGATGCCGCCGAGGGGCCCTCGCGAGCTTTGGCTGCAACACACCGACAGCCACGCCCCAGCGACTGGAGCGGAGATTGGAGTCATTGCCTCCGGGAAGATCTTCATGACCCGAGGTTGGGGCGAGATTTCCCTAGTCTGCCGCGTGGAGGGAGCCCTCACGATCCACTTCGAGTACGACGACGCCTCCGTGCTATTCTTCAAGGTCTTCAACGAGGAAGGCAGCCTCCTGGAGTGCTTCCTTGAAGGAGGTCGCCAGGACAACGCTGCGGCGAGCGCTAGGCCTGCCGCAGGCCTCGCCTGCAGCTCCTCCAGCGGCAGTGGCGACTCCTGGTGGTCCAGTGACTCTCCCGAGCTCGCGGAGTCTCCGGAGACAAGCGACGACAACTACGTGCCCCCAAGCTCCCGCCGAGCCCGGAGCAGGGCTGTAGCGTCAGGCCGCCGCCGCCGCTAATCTGGATGAGGTTGGCGCCGGCCTCTGGTGGCCCACTGTTCATGATGGCGTCATCCACAGGGGCACGCATAGTTAGGACTCCCTAGGTTCTTAGCTTTTGTTCCTTGCGAGGAATCAAGAAATGGACCCTGCTGGGGCATGTAAGGCGTCTGTAGCGTCCTTTGTTGACATTATCCTCATGAAATTATGCATGTGCGTGCTCCGTTCTGGCTCGGTTTCCCCTTTCCAACCTCGTGATGGCGTGGTGCTCTATGCCGACAGGTCCCGGTCCCCAGGCAGGTTTCAGCCATCGTTGGTATGCTAGGTCGCGTGCCGTGGTCAAGTCCAGGAGGTGAGCGGCCCGAGGTCCAGTAAGATCCCCTGAGACGCGATGCTCAGGAGGTCCCCTTCGGCGCGCAAGCGACCGCCGAGAGGTAGGAGAGGGAGACTACGTCACCGCAGTGGGGCTACACAAATGAGAACTCTGCGCTGTAGCGATTGATTGAGCACGAAACTTATCTTGGCAATCTGGGGTCAGTTCCTTGTGAGACGCCAGGCTTGGGCGTTGGCCGCTGCTGAGTAGCTAGGTCAGACTCGCGCGGGCCTCCCTTTCCTCTCCATGTTCTTCTTGGTGCTCTACGTCCTCAGGTCCCGACCCTCGAGCGAGCTCAGCCGCCACTGGTATGCCAGGTCGCGTGCCATGGTCAAGGCCAGGGGGTGAGGGCTGGAGAGCCAGTAAGAGCTCCTGAGACGCGATGCTCAAGAGCCCTCCTTTTAACGCGCAAGAGAATCGAACGAGAGAAGAGGGAGATTCCACGGTACCGCCTGTCATAGCCTTCAGGAAGTTCCTACAAGTTAACGTGTGGGAGTGCACCGATCGCCGTGGTGATTGCCGATTCGCCTTCGGTACATGGGAGGGGGCTCCCTACCGCGGAGAGCCCCCGATACGTGTACAGCCCTGCCCTGACACGTGGCTTGCACGGCAGGCCTAGACGAGGTGTGTCTGGGCACTCTTGAGCCAGCGCGGGACTCACGAGGCCCTACCCCAAGGCAGGTTGTGCCTGGTCTTAATTCTTGTTCGCTATCTTGGTCTTGCGAGGTGGTTAGACAACCTGCGCCGAACGAACCTCCCGAGGTTATCGCGTGAGAGAGCCAAGCACCAACGGCCCTAGGAGGTGATGTGAACGGGGCCGGCCTGCCAGATAGAGCTCAGCCGTTGGATTTATCGACGCTTCAGGGACGGGCCCGAGCACAAATGCCGTGCCTAATCCTCTCAGGAGAAGGGTCCTGAAGAAAGACGACCGGCGCGCGGCTCCTGCGATGGGCGACAATC
This sequence comes from Triticum urartu, assembly GCF_056163025.1. Classification (NCBI taxonomy): domain Eukaryota; kingdom Viridiplantae; phylum Streptophyta; class Magnoliopsida; order Poales; family Poaceae; genus Triticum; species Triticum urartu. The sequence continues at coordinate 426,285,750 of NC_141874.1, read as the reverse complement.
AAGAAAGTGATAGATATAGATAGATTAAGCATGTAAGGAAACCTATCTCAGGTAAATGCATAAACAATACGCGCCACTGGGTTCGGCCCGAGCGGCTTGGGGATGATGCAGCCTGAGGGGCACCCCCAGCAAGGTAAGCTAAAGAAATAAATAAGGAAAGATACATGCCAGAGGGACGGACCCATGCTGCCTGGGAATAATGTAGCCCTGGGGGCACTCCCAGCTAAACGAACTTGGAAAATTTCACCTGGTTCTGTTGATGAAGGGGTGTTGAGGCTGCTGAAGGTACGCGGCGAAGGGGTTACCCCTCACGAGCCACCGGGATCCTAAGCCTCGGGAGGCTCTGGGGTCCCGGCGGTTCCTTGAGGACCGTCTCCATCTCCGCCAGGACTATGTGGTGCCTGGCCTCCTGACCCGTCATGACGCTCCACAGGTTGCGATGGAAGGCAGCAGCCATGCTCGGCAGGCCGAACGGCATGCGAACATAGCTGTGAGGTGGACCTTCATAGCACCCGACACGCGAAGGCTAGAAGAGCTCCTGAGATGCGGCTCGGTTGAGCCCTGGTATGTCGATGCAGGCATGCAACTCACCACCCTCTCCTGGGTGGGGAGCAGCACCAGGTGGGCGGCGGTCGCCGCGTATTGCTCTTGCTTCCTGAAGCTCTTGAGATACCTTGGTGATGTACTCCTGAACACTGGGCGCTCCTTGCCCAGTGTCCTCCTGAAGGAGACGTGCCGTGAAACACGCCTCCAAGTGGTGCCCGAGCGCCTCCCTCATGACGTTGGCGAGGTCTGAGGCCCTCTAGAAGAGAGCCCCCTATCCCTGCCCAAGGAGGGCGCTGCGCGCGCCTTCCTATGCAATAGAGGGGGGGTGCCCCAGGAGCAGGCGCTGATCCTGACGAGGTGCCACCTGTGGTGCCGCCCTCCTGAAGTCCGGCATGGAGTTGCTGCTTCTTCTTCTTGGGGACGACCTCGGGAGGGTACCGAGCTGCATTGTTACCGGGGTCTTCGATTGACGCTGCTTGGAAGGTGCGCTCAAGGGAGCACACCGCATCACTTTCTTCGCAGGGGACTGTGATGATCCCGCTGCTTCCTGGCATCTTGAGGACGTTGTAGCCGTGGTGCGTCACGACCATGAACTTGGCTAGGGCCGGATACCCGAGGATGGCATTGTATGGCAGATGGAAGTGGGCGACGTCGAAGTCGATGAGCTCGATGCGGTAGTTGTTGCGCTGTCCGAAGGTGACTGGGAGACGGACCTGACCGATCGGTGTAGTGGAGCCGTAGGTCAGTCCTAAGAAAGGCTTGGTGGGCTGAAGCTGATCATACGACACTTGGAGGCTGTCGAACGTCTCGACGGACAGGATGATGAGCCTTGTGCCGCCGTCGATGAGGGTCTTGGTGACTTGCACGTTGCTGATGACGGGTGAACAAAGCATCGGGAGGACGCCGGCAGTATCTGCGCACTTGGGCTAGTCTGCTGAGCTGAACGTGATGGCGCATTGGGACCACCTGAGCAGGCGCGTGGCCTCGAGCTTGGGGAGGACTACGTTCACATCGCGAGCAAACTGCTTGAAGATACGCTGCGAGGCTGGGGCTTAAGCTCCGCCCAAGATGCAGGCGATGGCACGCGGCTCCTAGAAGCCCCCAGCCCCCTTGTCTTGGTGGTGGTCGTCATTCCGTCTTGGTGGTGGCGGTAGTGGAGGAAGACCAACATTTCCCTGAGGGCGATCCTCATGAGGCTGATCCCTCCAGGCGCCCTCGCGAGGCTGATCCTGCCAGTGGTCCTCACGAGGCCGGTCGCGCCACTCCTAGCGCGCGCCACGGTCATCCCAGCGTCTGCCACCACGTCCTCCTCCTCGGCCGTAGCCCCGGTCGTTGCGCTCGGGGCGTCGACCAAAGTGTCCTTCTCGAATGGCTCTGAGCTCTTGACAGTCGCTGGTGTTCTGGCTATGCAGGTTATGGAAGGCGCAGAACGGTCGGCTGCTCTTGGATGACTCGGGCTGGTTCCTGTCGCGCTTTGTGTCCGGCTCCGCCGCGAGCATGGCTGCTTCCTTGTGCTTCACGTCTTTGGCCTTGGCTTTCTTCTCCTTCGGGTCCGTAGTCGGGAGCTCGAGGAGCGAGAGGTTCCCCTCCTCGGCTCTTCCGCACTTGGTCGCCAGGTTGAACAGCTCTAGAGATGTGCACATCTCCTCATGGATGGTGAGCTCCTCCTTCATCTTGACGTCGTGGACGCCATCGGAGAACACAGAGATGATGGCCTCGTCCGTCACCTTGGGGATCTTGAGGCGAACGTTGTTGAAGCGCCGGATGTACTTCTGAGGGTCTCTCCTGGTTGTTGCTTGACGCGGCGCAGGTCACCTACAGCCGGTGGGCGGTCGTGAGTGCCCTGGATTTTGGCGACAAAATGATCGCACATCTCGTCCCAGGAGGAGATCGAGCCTAGAGGCAGATTCAGGAGCCAAGAGCGAGCACCATCCTTGAGAGCCTTGGGGAAACCAGTTTGCCATGACTTTCTCATCGCCGTTGGCTGCCTCGATGCTCAGCTCATAGAGCTGCAGGAACTCCGCGGGGTCGGGGGTGCCGTAGTAGCGAGGTGGCAGATTTGGCTTGAGCTTGCATGGCCAAGCGACGCTACGTAGCTCAGGGGTGAAGGCGCGAAATCCTGCCATGGTCACCGGGACTCTGCGCTAGTGGAGAACTTGTCCTTGGTGGGGTCCGCGCACCGCCGCCGCTGGTGGCATGCGGTTAGTGGGAAGGACTTACATTGTCGAGGAAGTTCATCATTCTGGTGCCATCAAGATCAGCAACGCTAAAGGCAATAACCCGAAGGTCATAAACGGGCAAAGAATCATACATTATATCTCAGGTACTCCCATAAATGTTGAAACCAATATTATTAATACCATAACACCAGAGGAGTACATAAGGGAAACCTACCAGAACGTTCCACACTCCCGAAAAGGAATATGTATGTGATACGGTAAGTAAACCGACTCGAAAACTTTTCCAATGGAAATTTTACTCCCTTTTGTAATATTTAAAAAATTAGTAAAATAAAAACTAGTCCAAAAAGTGCACGAAGGGGCGAGAAGCCTTGGGGGCACGCCCTACCCCCCTGGGCACGCCTCCCAGGCTTGTGGCCACCTTGTGTGTCCTACGGACTCCGTTTTCTTTTAGTACACTCCTTTTGGTCGGTAAAAGTTCATTATATAATCTCCCGAAGGTTTTGACCACCGTACCACGTCAATATTCTCTATTCTTGTTTCGAGCTGTTTTATTAACAGATCTAGATCTCCATGACGTCCCCAAGCGCTCCGAAGGACAAGTTCTTTGAGAAGGTCATCAACTCCTACCTTGTAGAGGTGCTACAACACCCTAAAAACCATTGAGGTTCGTGAGGGGGTGCTGCACATCCGGGTTGTTCATGGGCCATGGAGGACTGGAAGCGTGGAGACCAGGCTCGAAGCAATGGAGCAACAAGTCTTCAAGTGCCAAGGGATGGTGGATTTTCGACTCCACGCCAGCCACTCCATGATCACATAATTTACCTGTCACCACAAGCTGGACACCAAGGACATCGAAGAGGCCATCTTCAAGCTTCATGAGAAAATCGAGCATCTCCAAGCCTAGATCTATGACCTGCAAACCAAAACTGTGAGTATGAATACAAATTCAAGAGGACGAGTTTGGCTGCAGATTTGAGGATCCCGGAGACTCGTTCATCAATTTACGATGGTGAACCTATGCCTTGGAAGATGGAGGACAAGCTTCCCACATCATCAACGCCATCACCATCACCTCCAAAGAAAGAGACCTAAGTATATGGGTATGGGAAGTCCCCTTGGGTAGTGCCAAGCTTGGGGGAGGTGCCTGTCAGATTCAGGGCTCCGCAGACCTAAGATAGATTCGAACTCTAGGGTGTGTCTAAGGAACTCAACCTCCCCAGTCTGCCAACTCATCGATCTCACGACCTAGCACGATGAACTGAGGAAGAATGGGACAAGGCAGTTTACCCAGGTTCAGGCCACCTTGCGGTGTAATACCGTACTCCTACTTTGTGGTTGATTAGCCTCAAGGTGGGCTAAGGATGAACTAGTACAGTGGAAGAACAACCTCAAGAGGTGTGTTCTTGTGTTTGTGTGAGTTGGTGAGGGTGTGGATGGTCTGAGTCCTCCCTCCTCCCCAAAAATGAAGGCGGGAAGGGATCCCACAACGACCAAATTCGAAGGGAGACAACTAGTACATCTTATCCTGGTGAAAGGTGGTCTGCGCCTGTAAAGCTTCTGGTCGTGACATTGTGGTGGGCTCGACGATGACCTCCATCCTGCCGTCCTGGCGGTCCTGGTTTTGTAGCATGGAAATGGAAACCTTTGGTTGATTCCTTGGGACTCCGCGCCTGATCTTGCCTCTTTAGCACCAAAGGGGAAACCTGTTGTATTGCACTTGCTAGCGCCTGCCTGGCCGTGGTCGTCATGGCTTGCGTCATCTGAACCTCATGAGGTGAGGGCTCGCATGGAAATCTCCGCTCCTCAGGAGCCAGCCTAAGGAGGTTACTCCTTCTGGAGGTCTTAGCGTCGTCCGCCTCGTGAGGCTTGTCCCCTCGCGAGGGTCTTGTGTTGTTGGTGTTGAAGATGGGCCGTACCAGGCCATCGATGGAGCCATGCCATGGGCCGTAGGCAGGCAAGTCCGGGTACCCCGATTCCTAGAACGCCGACAGTAGCCCCAGGGCCCAAGGCGCGCTCAGACTAGGATTCGAAGCAAAGCCAAGGGCAAGGGCGAAGCGCCACGGGACCCAACCGCCTGCGGCCCCAGTCGACGCTTGGTTCTTGATGGGACGTGGGCGTCTCCGCTTGCTCATGCTGCCTCGGCAACCATCCTGAGCTGACAAAAGGCTGGCGCCTGCCGCTGAGCCTTCATTGCCCTCCCTTCATCTTGCTCCATATCCCTTTCTCTCCCTGCTCAAAGCGCCTGCAGATCTGTCGACCTCTCCACGAGCTCGCCACCGATGGCAACTGAGAAGGCGAAGCTAGCCGCTCCTTCCGCGCACCTGACCCCCATACTTGAGCTGGCCCTAAGCGCGTCCAGCATCACCGAGGAGCAGCACCTCGCCGTCGTGCTCCCGTTGACGGCGAGCAATGACAATGAGGGGAGGGATACGGAGCTTCGTGTCGGCATCACCAAGCAGGACGCCTTGGGCGAAACCTTCTACCTCTTCTTCCCGCACAGCATCTTCGTGGGGCTCGTCCCCCTTTCTTCGATTTCTTCTTCGCCGTCCTCAGCCATTATCAGATTCACACCCTTCATCTTAATCCCAACTCCATCCTCCACCTGTCGATCTTCGCCTTCTACTGCGAGGCGTTTGTGGGGGTGGCAACCTCCATTGCGCTGCTCCACCACTTCTTCTATTTCCGGATGCGTAGCATGACCCAGCACTACAGGTGCATCTGCTCCGTCGCATCCCACGGCAGGAACGCGATATCGAGAGTCGGGAAGAAGGTGGATGATTTCTGGCGCAAGTGGATCTTCATAGACATAAAGCTCTCTCATGCTCGTCTGGAGATGCCGACTGTGATGCCGGCGAAGCTGGACCATTGGGCTCACGAGAAGCTCAGCGAACCATGGGCGATATCGATGCTGGAGAAGATGACGGCAGACCTGGAGGCGGAGAAGCTGACAGGGGCCATGCTCGTCAGGGAGTTCCTGACGCAACGCCTGGCTCCACTCCAGGCGCACTCGCACTCTTTGTGGAGTCTCAAGGGCGTGGAAGACGACCTTCGGCTGCGCCCGGAAGACTTGACCGATGAGGAGCTGAGCAACGCCGTGCGCACCTTGCTTGAGAAGGACCCGGGCGGCCTACCTCCCGCTATACCACTGCGACGACGGGGCGGAGGTGGCCGTCGCCATGCCTGCCTTCAATGAGTGGGGGCTTGTGCCGCTCATGCTCCTAAACTCCTCGGTGCCGGTGTCCTCCGGCGTGGTCTCCGGGAAGGAAGAGGAGGGGGAGTCAGAGGCGACCCAAGAGGAGGTGGGGGAGAGCTCTCCCCTGCGGCAGAGCGAGCTCCTCCACGGCCTCTCCGATGATGACGATACCAGTGACTATCTGCTTGAGGGTTCCCCGCACTCCACTGGGGCCGTCACAAGGTCCGGGGTTACCCCTCTATGGAGGTCAGGACGAGGGACCCCAAAGAAGATCGAGGCGACGCTGCTTCCCCGAGGCCGCGCGACCTGCCTTGCCGCCCATGGCTGCTGTTACAGAGCCAACCATCATGCGTCCGGCCGGTCCTGAGTGCGTGACAAGGCCCGTGCTGAAGACGCTTGGGGGCGCCACGCTCCTGGGCAGGAACAGGTCGTATGTCGCTAAGGACGAGTAAGTATTTCACCTTGTCTTTTCTTCCTGTTCTTGATGTCGTGCTCAAGACATTCTCCTCTAAGTGGCTAGGCTGGCATCGGTGGTGAAGAGGGAGTGGGAGGAGGCCAGGGCCTCCAAGGCCGGGCGACCTACCACTGCCACGGCGACCCCGGCGCAGACGGAAGAGGCCGCCTCGCGCTTGCCTGTGATGGAACAGGCTCCTCGAAGCTCGGAAGCAAGGCCTCAGGAGGAGACTGCCTCCAAGGCTCAGCAGACTCCGGGGGTGCCAGTCCTCGACGCACTTGCGAAGGGTTTGAGGGCTCTGGAGCCCCCTGTCATCCTTCCCGCTGTTGCGTCGCTAGCCCACGCACCAGTGCCACCTCCTTCCCAAGTCCTTACGCTGGCGGATGATGGCTCCTCCGCCATGCCTAGCACTTTGGAGGAACCATGCTAGGCCGGCTCCGGGTAGATCTTTAGGGCGCCGACCAGCGTAGGGTGGCGGGGTGCCTGGAGTTGATCTCGGGGTGGCTTCAGGCCGACTTGTCCGTCAGGACGCCCTGGGGTCATGCCGAGGCAGCCGTCATAGAGGTCAGGAGGGAGGCCGGCGAGGCCACCATGGCTCGTGATGCGGCGCTGACCGACGCAACATCTGCCAAGGAGTGTTGCCGCACGGTGGTGGCTAAGCTGAAGGCCCTCCGCGATGAGCAGGCCGCCCGCACCCGTCAGCTCAAGGAGTAGGAGGAGGAGCTGAAGGCCTGGGTGTAACAGCCCAGATGTAAAACTTCCCATTTTGGCAATATATCCATCTTGCTCTTCATCAATTCCAAGCGGTTTCCTCCGTGCTGTTTTCATTTTGGGTTTTGCTTTGTGTTAATTATTGCATTGCCTTGCTATTCTTGTCATATTCCCTTTTGCCATCATATGTTTGCATCTTGTGCATATCAATGTTGTGTTGTGCTTATGTCAACTTGCATTTCCATGATATTCAGGCATGATATGTTGTTGCATGCTCTATGTGGATCCAAGCATCAGCTCCACCTTCTATCCATTCCTTCCTTTCATTTTTGAAAGATCATATATCCTCACTCCATTAATGTTCATCTCTTCCTCACAATTCTAGCACCATGCCCTAAACCTATGTGCCCAGTTTCACCTATTTTGGAGTTGACTTGGTTAGGTTTTAAAATGGCTCAAGTTTGAATTAAATTCGAACTTGAATTATTTTACGTCCTTTAAAAATCTCCAAACCAATTTTATTAAATAGGGCATAATTCTAGGAGCTTGGGGATATTTTTAATATTCTCGGATTCTTCTTCTAGCCCCCTGCACTTTTTCCTTTAGTTTTCTGTTTGAGGAAAATGATTAAGGGAAAAGAGAGAGGAGCAGCGCAGCAGCAGTCACCTGGGCCTCGGCCTCCAGGCCGGCACAGCAGCGCCCAGCACCCCGCAGCCCACCAGCGTGCGCGCCAGCCCGCCCGCATGACGCCTCCGCCTTTTCTAACCAGCGCACCCGCTCACCCCCACTGCTTTGCGACCACGTGGCCACGCCGGCCCCAGCCGTCAGCGACTACCATGTAGCCCGCACCCACCTTTTCCCTCTCCTCTTGCCTTTGCCATGAGGACCGAGAGCATGAGTGCAACGACGTGCTCCGTCCCGTCGTCCTAGCCCCCTACTTAACGCCTCTCCTTGCCCAACCACTTCCTAGGGTTCCCCTCTTCCTCCCCCCCGCCGCCAGGCATTTAGACTACTAGATATGTCATGCCACCACCGTCCCGAGCGCACCCGAGCCAACAGCCTCATCGCCGGTGCGCTCACCGTCTAACTCTGCCTCACCAACCGTGTCCTTCTTCCCCGTCATCGACTACCTCCATGATGTAGACTACGTGGAGCCGAGGGCCTCGTCCACGTCGTCTTCTTCCTCGTCTTCGACTCTGGCCACCGCAGCTATTTGATCGCCCTCACCGTCAACTCCGTCCGCCTATTGATCAGCCGATGCCACCGTCGTGTTTGTGGTGAGCTTGCGTAGCTCCCCATCCCGTTTTCCCTCTCATTAGTTCGCTCTGTCGTAGTTTTCCATGGCCACCCGAGCACATCGCTGTCGGACCTCATCTCCAGCAAGGGTCCCGACCCCTTTAGCCTTGTTGCTTCTGTCCATAGTGATCGTCGTCACATGAGAAGCCCACATAGCCCCTCCGTCGCGCCTACCGCCCTCTCCAGCGAGTAGCCCGAGCTCGCGGTTTCCGCCTCTGTTACCTCGTCGCCGGCGCCGCTTCCGTTGTCGTCCGGCACCGTGTTTGCCCGGCGGGCGTGCGGGATTTGCGGCGATTCTCATGCGTGTCCCCGCCGCTCTTTTTGGTCGCCGTAGCGTCCCCGACGAGTATCTCCGCCGTGCTATGCTCATCGCCGGCAGCAGCCGTTGCGGCTAAGTCACACCCCATTTGCCCCCTCCTATGTCAGCCGCTATCTCCTAGCCCAGTGGCTCAAGCCGCTAGTTCTCAGCCTAGCGACCCAGGTTCGATCCCTCGCGGGCGCATAAAACCCCCCTTTTTATTTCCTTTTGCACCCACTGACAGCAATGCCCCACTTGCCATACTCACACACCACAAGACCCCACATGTCACCCTCTCACAGGGAATATTCCATTTCTGGAAAAGGAATCTTTCCATTTCGGGCAAGTCCATATCTGAATATTTCCTATTAGGGGAACTTACCATATCTGTCATATTCCATTTAGGGTAGTGTTTCACTTATAGCATTTGTGATGATTTTTCTACAGTAACCTAGACATATTACATATGTTTTTGGGGTAGAAAAGCCCACCAATTTAGTGGTGGCATTAGTTTTTTGCATTCGAGAAAGTTCATGACCATGTCATTTTACATCATGTTACTGTTTTGTGATTTTTGTGTGATTTAATCCAAAAATCCTATGAGGTTGTTTTGCACATGGATAGCTTCATTTTCATGTCTACTTCATGCTAGATTTTATTTAATGCCATTTAGTGCACTATGATGAGTGCCACAAGCTTGCAAAGTTCATATCATGAATCTGTTTCTGTCATGCATGATTTTCCTCTAAGTCCGAAACATGTTTCATATCACTTGCCATGTTTGCTTTGATGCTACCATCTTTTTTGTGGTTTTTTTAGCTCAAGCTCAGTAAGGGAGTTTTGTTCATTGCCTTTAGTACTAGCATGCCATGCTCATGTTTGACATGATATGTTCCTGTAGCATGTAGTTACTAGCTCTAAACATTGCAACCTGATGCTGTTCTGTCATGATCAATGAATTTCTGCTAAGTCTGTTAAACTGTTAACTTTTGCATTTTTGCCATGCTGTTTTAGACTTGCTCTAGGGGTTTATAGTAGTATCTCAGTGTTCATGATTTGTATAGCTTCACATGTACTTCACTGCCATGTATTTTGTTCTCATGTTTGCGTGATGTAGCATATTTAAACTTTGCATCTAAGTTGCCATGCTATTGTTTTCAGCTTATTGCATTGTATCTTGTTTTGCTCGTCATTTGCAAACCGTGCATCCATTTCTAGTGATCTTCATATCGATTTCATTAGAAATCTCCCAACCTATATAGTGGCATGCTTGGTTTGCCAAGTTGATGCCATGATCATCTTTCCCCTTCTGCAGTACCCATATGCATTGCACATCACATATTGCATCCCATGCCATGTCTTGCATCATGTTGCTTCCGCATTGCACCATGATTGATTGTTGTTCCGTTTCTTGTGTTTTTGCTTGGGTAGAGCCGGGAGACGAGTTCGTGAACGAGGAACCTATCGAGTACGTTTACGAGGAGCAAGCTTTCGACAACCCTGAGAACTTTGCAGGCAAGATGATCATTACCCCTGATATGACTTCTATCTTTGCTTGCTAGTTGTTCGTTCTATCGCTATGTCGCGCTACCTACCACTTGTTTATAAAGCCTCCCATATTGCCATGTCAAGCCTCTAACCCACCTTCCTAGCAAACCGTTGTTTGGCTATGTTATTGCTTTTGCTCAGCCCCTCTTATAGCGTTGCTAATTGCAGGTGCCGTGCAGGTTGTTCCATGTTGGAACATGGATATGTTGGGATATCACAATATCTCTTATTTAAATAATGCATCTATATACTTGGCAAAGGGTGGAAGGATTGGCCTTTTGCTCGGTGTTTTGTTCCACTCTTGCTGCCTTAGTTTCCATCATACCAGTGGTATGTTCCTTGAATTTTGCGTCCCTAACACGGTGAGTGTTTATGGGACCCTCTTGACAGTTCACTTTGAATAAAACTCTTCCAGCAAGGCCCAACATTGGTTTTACCATTTGCCTAATAACAACTAAAATCTGCATAGGGAGTAATTAACCCGAGGATTCTTAATCAACAACCCGGGCCAGTGCTCCTCATGAGTGTTGGTCCAAACTAGAGCACCGTGCGGACCGCCCCTTGGAAACTTGGGGTATGTTGGTACCTGTATGCTTAGCTTATCCGTCGTGTCCTGAGACGAGATACGCGCAGCTACTATCAGGGTGTCGGCACGTCGGGAGGTCTTGCTGGACTTGTTTTACCATTGTCGAAATGTCTTGTGCATTAGGATTCCGAGTCTGATCGGAGGGTCCCGTGATGGAGGATTGTCTCCGTGGATCGTGAGCTTGTCATGGGGTAAGTTGGGACACCCCTGCAGGGTTTAAACTTTCGAGAGCCGTGCCCGTGGTTATGTGGCAGATGGAAGTTTTTAATATCCGGTTGTAGTGAACTTGAAACCAGACTCAATTAAAATATCCGGTTGTAATCATGATGGTTTCTTTTCGATGAGGTTTGGGAAGAGAACACGGTGGGGTTATGTTTGAACGTAAGTAGTTTAGGATCACTTCTTGATCACTTCTAGCTATGCGTCCGTTACATAGTTTCTCATCTTACTCTTGTACTCGTATGTTAGCCACCATATTTGCTTAGTGCTTGCTACAACTCCACCTTATAACCAAATCCTACCTTTAAGCTTAAATAGTCTTGATCTCGCGGGTTTTGAGATTGCTGATTCTTCGTGACTCACAGATACTACAACAACAGTTGCAGGTGCCGATGATACCGACGCAGGTGATGCCACCGAGCTCAAGTGAGAGTTCGAAGAAGACCTTGGCCGTTACTATATTTCCTTTCCAGATGATCAATAGTGGTGCCCAGTAGGGACAATCGGGACTTAGCATGGGTGGTTGTCTTCTTTTCATTTGGATCCGTCCATAGTCGGACCTTGTGTGTACTCTGAATGATGTTTGAATAATTTGATCATTGTGTGACGTGGCGATTGTAAGCCAACTATTTACTTCCTTGTTCATTTACATGGGAATGTGTGAAGATGACCCTTCTTGCGATCATACCAAAATGCGGTTATCCCTCTAAGTCATGCCTCGACACGTAGGAGATATAGCCACATCTTTGGTGTTACACCGGGAGACTGCGCTCACCGACCGTGACGCTGAACTAGAGCAGGAAGCCCAGGGCAGGCGGCCGAGCGGAGCCTCCTAGGGAAGCTGAAGGAGGAGCTGGAGGCGTCCCAGGCGTCCCATGCCAAGCTTGCCTCCGAGGAGAAGGACGGGCTGGAGGCTAGGGAGAAGTCCCTTGCTGCGGCTGAGAAGGCGACCGCCATAGGGTGCAACACCTTCGCCTCCCTCGAGTCGAGGTCCTGTGTGGCACTGCAGGACCTTCACGGGGAAGGGTACGAGAAGCCATTGGCAACTCTAGAGGAAGGCCCTGCCGGGCTGCTCCCCAACCTTGTCGCGGCGCGAGGGCATCGTCATCGGAGTGGGCCCCATGGTGGAGGGAGAGGCTCCCGCGCTTTTACCCTAGCCGCGACGCGCATCTTCAGCCACCTCCACCTTCGGGATGCCAGCTTCGACCTTGGTGCATTGATCGAACCCGTGGCCTCTGAGCTCCACGATGCTGCCGCCGAGGCCGTGAAGAAGAAGGTGGAGGCCATGTTGCAGAAGTTCCTCTGCATCGACCCCGCGACCGCAGCTGGTGGCAAGGACGGCGCTGACGTTGTTGATGACGGGCCACCCCAGGCGTGCGAGGACGGTGTCCAAGGCTGAGGAAGAGGCTCAAAGGCGGCGCTTCCCCCTATTTTAATATTGCAACATTTGTCTTGCCTCATGGAGGCGTAATAACTTATGCTTTGAGTTTCAAGAGACATTATGTTTTGTAATAATTTGCTAGGATTTCGCGACTTCCTTTCTGCTTACTTTAGTTTTCTGCGTCGGTAGGGCCCGACCCCGCGCGTACCTTAGCCGCCGTTGGGACATCCGGATCCCCAGGACGAGACCAAGGGGTGAGGGGCTACGTGACCAGTTAGGCCCCTAGGTCGCGATGCCCAGGGCCCCCCCTTGATGTACGAAAAACCTTCATACCTATCCTCACCAGGCTCTTGCTCGGGAGGGGCGCGCGAAGACTAGGTCCGAGGGACCTGGTGAGCTGGCATACTCCAGGCATGACCTGAGCGTAGCCCCTGTGCCCAGCCCCCTCGCGCGACTCTCCCGAGGGGAAAGTGGTGCTGTGAGGCTGAGCAGTGAGCCAGGTGGCTCTCCTGAGGTTACTGCAGCTGTTAGGTTGCCCTTAGTTGTTTATTTACCAGTGCGAAGCATGGTGCTTCCGCTCTTGCACGGGCATAGCCTCTCCTCGACCATGTCGTCCGCCAGCGCAGAGCATGGGGCTTCCACTGGTACGTGGGTGGGAGCTCCCTCTGAAGGGAGACTCCGGGGCATGTACAGCCCCGTCCTGACACATGGCTTGCACAATAGGACTAGAGGAGGTGTGTATGGGCACTTGTGAGCCAGCGCGAGACTCATGAGGCCCTACCTCAAGATGATGGTTAGGCAGCCTGTGCCGAGCGAATCTCCTGAGGATATCACATGAGAAGGCCAAACACCAATGACCCCAGGAGGTGACGTGAATGGGACCGGCCTGCGAGACAAAGCTCGTCCATTGGGTGTGTCGACGCTGCAAACATAGACCCGAGCACAGACGCCGTGCCCAGTCTTCTCGTGCAAAGATCCTGAACAAAGACAACCGGCGTGTGGCTCCCGCGATGGTGAGACACCAGGTCGTGCGCCCTAACTTAACCGCTGTTGATTAGTGCTACCTCTTGAGCACTGCGTTGGTTTTCCTCGAAGAGGAAGGGATGATGCAGCAAAGTAGCGTAGGTATTTCCCTCAGTTTTTTGAGAACCAAGGTATCAATGCAGTAGGAGGCTATGCGCGAGTCCCTCGTACCTGCACAAAACAAATAAATCCTGGCAACCAACGCGAATAGGGGTTGTCAATCCCTACACGGCCACTTACGAGAGTGATATCTGATAGATATGATAAGATAATATTTTTGGTATTTTTGTGATAAAGATGCAAAGTAAAATAAAGGCAAAGTAAAAAGCAAAGGAAATAACTAAGTAGTAGGGGATTAATATGATAAAGATAGACCCGGGGGCCATAATTTCACTAGTGACTTCTCTTGAGAGCATAAGTATTCTACGGTGGGTGAAGAAATTACTGCTGAGCAATTGACAGAATTGAGCATAGTTATGAGAATATCTAGGTATGATCATTTATATAGGCATCACGTCCGAGACAAGTAGACCGACTCCTTCCTACATCTACTACTATTACTCCACTCATTGACCGCTATCCAGCATGCATTTAGAGTATTAAGTTAAAAACAGAGTAACGCCTTAAGCAAGATGACATGATGTACAGGGACACACTCATGCAATTTGATGAAAACCCCATCTTGTTATCCTCGATGGCAACAATAAAATACTTGCCTTGCTACCCCTACTATCACTGGGAAAGGACACCGCAAGATTGAACCCAAAGCTAAGCACTTCTCCCATTGCAAGAAAGATCAATCTAGTATGCCAAACCAAACTGGTAATTCGAAGAGACTTGCAAAGATAACCAATCATACATAAAAGAATTCAGGGAAGATTCAAATATTGTTCATAGATAGACTTGATCATAAACCCACAATTCATCGGTCTCAACAAACACAATGCAAAAAGAAGATTACATCGAATAGTTCTCCACAAGAGAGTGGGAGAACATTGTATTGAGATTCAAAAAGAGAGAAGAAGCCATCTAGCTAATAACTATGGACCCGTAGGTCTGAGTTAAACTACTCACACTTCATCGGAGGGGCTATGGTGTTGATGTAGAAGCCCTCCGTGATCGATGCCCCCTCCGGCGAAGCTCCGGAATAGGCCCCAAGATGGGATCTCGTGGATACAGAAAGTTGCGGTAGTGGAATTAGGTTTTGGCTCCGTATCTGATCGTTTGGGGGTACGTAGGTATATATAGGAGGAAGGAGTATGTCGGTGGAGCAACAGGGGGCCCACGAGGGTGGAGGGCGTGCCCCCCTACCTCGTGGCCTCCGCTTTTGTGTCTTGACATAGGGTTCAAGTCTCCTGGGTCTTGTTCGTTGAGAAAATCACGTTCCCGAAGGTTTCATTCGGTTTGGACTCCGTTTGATATTCCTTTTCTTCGAAACCCTAAAACAGGCAAAAACAGCAATTCTGGGCTAGGCCTCCGGTTAATAGGTTAGTCCCAAAAATAATATAAAAGTGGATAATAAAGCCCAATAATGTCCAAAACAGTAGATAATATAGCATGGAGCAATCAAAAATTATAGATACGTTGGAGACGTATCAAGCATCCCCAAGCTTAATTCCTGCTCGTTCTCGAGTAGGTAAATGATAAAAACAGAATTTTTTATGCGGAGTGCTACTTGGCATAATTTTAATGTAATTCTTCTTAATTGTGGTATGAATATTCAGATCCGAAAGATTCAATACAAAAGTTTAATATTGACATAAAAATAATAGTACTTCAAGTATACTAACAAAGCAATTATGTCTTCTCAAAATAACATGGCCAAAGAAAGTTATCCCTACAAAATCATATAGTCTGGCTATGCTCCATCTTCACCACACAAAATATTTAAATCGTGCACAACCCCGATGACAAGCCAAGCAATTGTTTCATACTTTTGACATTCTCAAAACGTTTTCAATTTTCACGCAATACATGAGCGTGAGCCATGGACATAGCACTATAGGTGGAATTGAATGGTGGTTGTGGAGAAGACAAAAAGGGAGAAGATAGTCTCACATCAACTAGGCGTATCAACGCGCTATGGAGATGCCCATCAATAGATATCAATGTGAGTGAGTAGGGATTGCCATGCAACGGATGCACTAGAGCTATAAGTATATGAAAGCTCAAAAAGAAACTAAGTGGGTGTGCATCCAACTTGCTTGCTCATGAAGACCTTGCGCATTTTGAAGAAGCCCATCATTGGAATATACAAGCCAAGTTCTATAATGAAAAATTCCCACTAGTATATGAAAGTGATAACATGAGAGACTCTCTACTATGAATATCATGGTGCTACTTTGAAGCACAAGTGTGGTAAAAGGATAGTAACATTGTCCCTTCTCTCTTTTTCTCTCATTTTTTTATTTTTAATTTTCTATTTGGCCCATTTCTCTTTTTTATGGCCTCTTTTCTTTCTCTTTTTTTTCGTCCGGAGTCTCATCCCGACTTGTGGGGGAATCATAGTCTCCATCATCCTTTCCTCACTGGGACAATGCTCTAATAATGATGATCATCACACTTTTATTTTTCTTACAACTCAACAATTACAACTCGATACTTAGAACAAAATATTACTCTATATGAATGCCTCCGGCGGTGTACCGAGATATGCAATGAATCAAGAGTGACACATATGAAAGAATTATGAATGGTGGCTTTGCCACAAATACGATGTCAACTACATGATCATGCTAAGCAATATGACAATGATGGAGTGTGTCATAATAAACGGAATGGTGGAAAGTTGCATGGCAATATATCTCAGAATGGCTATGGAAATGCCATAATAGGTAGGTATCGTGGCTGTTTTGAGGAAGGTATATGGTGGGTGTATAATACCGGTGAAAGGTGCACAGTATTAGAGAGGCTAGCAAAGGTGGAAGGGTGAGAGTGCATATAATCCATGGACTCAACATTAGTCATAAAGAACTCATATACTTATTACAAAAATCTACAAGTTATCAAAGCAAAGTATTACGCGCATTCTCCTAGGGGGATAGATTGGTAGGAAAAGACCATCGCTCGTCCCCGACCGCCACTCATAAGGAAGACAATCAAAAAATAAATCATGCTCCGACTTCATCACATAACGGTTCACCATACGTGCATGCTACGGGAATCACAAACTTTAACACAAGTATTTCTCAAATTCACAACTACTCAACTAGCACAACTTTAATATCACCATCTTCATATCTCAAAACAATTATCAAGCATCAAACTTCTCATAGTATTCAACACACTCATAAGAAAGTTTTATTATTAATCTTGTATACCAAGCATATTAAGCAAATTACCATGCTTTTTTTAAAACTCTCAAAATAATCTAAGCGAAGCATGAGAGATCAATAGTTTCTATAAAACAAATCCACCACCGTGCTCTAAAAGATATAAGTGAATTACTAGAGCAAAACTATATAACTCAAAAGATATAAGCGAAGCACATAGAGTATTCTAACAAATTCCAAATCATGTATGGCTCTCTCAAAAGGTGTGTACAGCAAGGATGATTGTGGTAAAATAAAAAGTAAATACTCAAATCATACAAGACGCTCCAAGAAAAACACATATCATGTGGCGAATAAAAATATAGCTCCAAGTAAAATTACCGATAGAAGTAGATGAAAGAGGGGATGCCTTCCGGGGCATCCCCAAGCTTTGGCTTTTAGGTGTCCTTAGATTATCTTGGGGGTGCCATGGAAATCCCCAAGCTTAGGCTCTTGACACTCCTTGTTCCATAATCCATCAAATCTTTACCCAAAACTTGAAAACTTCACAACACAAAACTTAAAGTAGAAAATCTCGTGAGCTCCGTTAGCGAAAGAAAAGAAAAGACCACTTCAAGGTACTGTAATGAACTCATTCTTTATTTAAATTGGTGTTATACCTACTGTATTCCAACTTCTGTATGGTTTATAAACTATTTTACTAGCCATAGATTCATCAAAATAAGCAAACAACACACGAAAAACAGAATCTGTCAAAAACAGAACAGTCTGTAGTAATCTGTAGCTAGCGCAAGATATGGAACCCCAAAAATTATAAAATAAATTTATGGACGTGAGAAATTTATCTATTAATCATCTGCAAAAATAATCAACTAAATAGCGCTCTCCAAATAAAAATGGCAGTAGTTCTCGTGAGCGCTAAAGTTTCTGTTTTTTACAGCAAGTGCAACATGACTTTCCCCAAGTCTTCCCAACGGTTCTACTTGGCACAAACACTAATTAAACACAAAAAACACAAAAAAAACAGAGGCTAGATAAATTATTTATTACTAAAGAGGAACAAAAAGCAAGTAATAAAAATAAAATTGGGATGCCTCCCAACAAGCGCTATCGTTTAACGCCCCTAGCTAGGGATAACAAGCAAGGATAGATCTAGGTATTGCCATCTTTGGTAGGCAATCCATAAGTGGCTCTCATAATAGATTCATAAGGTAATTTAATTTTCTTTATAGGTAAGTGTTCCATGCCTTTCCTTAATGTAAATTGGAATCTAATATTTCCTTCCTTCATATCAATAATTGCACCAATCGTTCTAAGGAAAGGTCTACCAAGAATAATAGGACATGAAGGATTGCAATCTATGTCAAGAACAATAAAATCTACGGGCACATAATTCCTATTTGCAACAATAAGAACATCATTAATTCTTCCCATAGGTTTCTTAATAGTGGAATCCGCAAGGTGCAAGTTTAAAGAGCAATCATCAAAATAACGGAAACCTAACAAATCACACAAAGTCTTTGGAATCGTGGAAACACTAGCACCCAAATAACATAAAGCATAGCATTCATGATCTTTAATTTTAATTTTATTAGTTGGTTCCCACTCATCATAAAGTTTTCTAGGGATAGAAACTTCCAATTCAAGTTTTTCTTCATAAGATTGCATCAAGGCATCAACGATATGTTTAGTAAATGCTTTATTTTGACTGTAAGCATGAGGAGAATGTAGCATGGATTGTAACAAGGAAATACAATCAATCAAAGAGAAATTTTCATAGTTAAACTCCTTGAAATCCATAATAGTGGGTTTAGCAACATCTAGGGTTTTAATTTCTTCAATCCCACTTTTATCAATTTTAGCATCAAGATCAAAAAATTCCGAATTCTTGGAACGCCTTCTAGGTAAAGGTGGATCATATTCAGTCCCATCATTATCAAGATTCATATTATAAAACAAAGATTTAATAGGGGACACATCAATAACTTTTAGATCTTCATCTTTATTTTCATAGGAACTAGAAGAACACGCTCTTATAAAGGCATCTTTCTTAGCGCGCATCCTAGCGGTTCTTTCTTTGCACTCATCAATGGAAATTCTCATGGCTTTGAGAGACTCACGAATATCATGCTTAGGTGGAATAGATCTAAGTTTCAAAGAATCAACATCAAGAGAAATTCTATCCACGTTCCTAGCCAACTCATCAATCTTAAGCAATTTTTCTTATATCAAAGCATTAAAATTCTTTTGTGAAGTAATAAATTCTTTAATATTAGATTCAAAATCAAAGGGAATCTAATTATAATTTCCATAAGATTTGTTGTAGGAATTACCATAATTATTAGAGGGATTACTAGGATAAGGCCTAGGATTAAAATTTCCTCTATACGCGTTGTTACCAAAATTGTTCCTACCAACAAAATTCACATCCATAGATTCATTATTATTCTCAATCAAAGTAGACAAGTGCATATCATTAAGATCTGAAGAAACACTCTTATTAGCAAATAATTTCATAAGTTCATCCATCTTTCCACTCAAAACATTAATTTCTTCTATCACATGCACCTTTTTATTAGTAGATCTTTCAGTATGCCATTGTGAATAATTAACCATAATATTATCTAGGAGTTTAGTAGCTTATCCTAAAGTGATTTCCATAAAAGTGCCTCCCGCGGCCGAATCTAAATGATTTCTAGAAGCAAAATTCAATCTGGCATAAAATTTTTGTATAATCATCCACAAATTTAAACCATGAGTAGGGCAATTACGTATCATTAGTTACATTCTCTCCCAAGCTTGTGCAACATGTTCATGATCAAGTTTCTTAAAATTCATAATATCGTTTCTAAGAGAGATGATCTTAGCGGGAGGAAAATACTTAGAGATAAAAGCATCTTTGCACTTATTCCATGAATCACTATTTTTTAGGCAAAGACGAAAACCAAGCTTTAGCACGATCTCTAAGAGAAAAAGGAAATAGCTTCAATTTAACAATATCATTATCCACATCTTTCTTCTTTTGCATATCACACAAATCAACGAAGCTATTTAGATGGGTAGCGGCATCTTCACTAGGAAGGCCAGAAAACGGATCTTTCATGACAAGATTCAACAAAGCAGTATTAATTTCACAAGATTCAGCATCGGTAAGAGGAGCAATCGCAGTGCTAATAAAATGATTGTTGTTGGTATTGGTGAAGTCACACAATTTAGTATTATCTTGAGCCATCGTGACAAGCAAGCACACTAACAGACAAGCAAACAAAAAGCAAGCAGGCAAATAGAGGCAAATAGAGAAAGAGAGGGAGGATAGAGAGAGAGAGGGCGAATAAAATGGCAAGGGTGAAGTAGGGGAGAGGAAAACGAGAGGCAAATGGCAAATAATGTAATGCGGGAGATAAGGGTATGTGATGGATACTTGGTATGTTGACTTTTGCATAGACCTCCCCGGCAACGGCGCCAGAAATGGCTCGTTGTCAGGAGTCAAATCTTGACTTGTGTGAACCTCCCCGGCAACGGCGCCAGAAATCCTTCTTGCTACCTCTTCAACATTGCGTTGGTTTTCCCCGAAGAGGAAAGGATGATGCAGCAAAGTAGCGTAAGTATTTCCCTCATTTTTTGAGAACCAAGGTATCAATCCAGTAGGAGGCTACGCGCGAGTCCCTCGTACCTACACAAAACAAATAAATCCTCGCAACCAACGCGAATAGGGGTTGTCAATCCCTACACGGCCACTTACGAGAGTGAGATTTGATAAGATATTTTTTTTGGTATTTTTGTGATAAAGATGCAAAGTAAAATAAAGGCAAAGTAAAAAGCAAAGGAAATAACTAAGTAGTAGGAGATTAATATGATAAAGATAGACCCGGGGGCCATAGGTTTCACTAGTGGCTTATCTCGAGAGCATAAGTATTCTACGGTGGGTGAACAAATTACTGTTGAGCAATTGACAGAATTGAGCAATTACTATCCAGCATGCATCTAGAGTATTAAGTTAAAAACAGAGTAACGCCTTAAGCAAGATGACATGATGTAGAGGGACAGACTCGTGCAATATGATGAAAACCCCATCTTGTTATCCTCGATGGCAACAATAAAATACGTGCCTTGCTGCCCCTACTGTCACTGGGAAAGGACACCGCAAGATTGAACCCAAAGCTAAGCACTTCTGCCATTGCAAGAAAGATCAATCTAGTAGGCCAAACCAAACTGATAATTCTAAGAGACTTGCAAAGATAACCAATCATACATAAAAGAATTCAGAGAAGATTCAAATAGTGTTCATATATAGACTTGATCATAAACCCACAATTCATCGGTCTCAACAAACACACCGCAAAAAGAAGATTACATCGAGTAGTTCTCCACAAGAGAGGGGGAGACCATTGTATTGAGATCCAAAAAGAGAGAAGAAGCCATCTAGCTAATAACTATGGACCCGTAGGTCTGAGGTAAACTACTCACACTTCATCGGAGGGGCTATGGTGTTGATGTAGAAGCCCTCCGTGATCGATGCCCCCTCCGACGGAGCTCCGGAACAGGCCCCAAGATGGGATCTCGTGGATACAGAAAGCTGCGGTGGTGGAATTAGGTTTTTGGCTCCGTATCTGATCATTTGGAGGTACGTAGGTATAAATAGGAGGAAGGAGTACGTCGGTGGAGCAACAGGGGGCCCACGAGGGCGGAGGGCGCGCCTAGGGGTGGTAGGCGTGCCCCCCTACCTCGTGGCCTCCTCTTTTGTGTCTTGACATAGGGTCCAAGTCTCTTAGGTCTTGTTCGTTGAGAAAATCACGTTCCCGAAGGTTTCATTCCGTTTGGACTCCGTTTGATATTCCTTTTCTTCGAAACCCTAAAACAGGCAAAAAACAATAATTCTGGGCTGGGCCTCCGGTTAATAGGTTAGTCCCAAAAATAATATAAAAGTGGATAATAAAGCCCAATAATGTCCAAAACAGTAGATAATATAGCATGGAGCAATCAAAAATTATAGATACGTTGGAGACGTATCAATTAGGTCATGCGAGGAAAAGGCACCAAGGACCATGGGAGGTGATGTGCAAAGGAGCTGGCCCACGAGATAGAGCTCAGCCACTTGGGTTCAACGACGCTGCAGGGACGGACCCGAGCACAAACATTGTTCCAGTCCTTAATCATGAGGCGGTCGTGGGCGGGTTTACAAGGGCATAAGACGTTCATGGAAACGAAGCACTGGACAAGCAGGTGATAATCATAAAGCAACTCATGGAAGCATAAGGCCAGTTCTGATAGATGTAAAGAACGATGCATGCCGCAGGGACGGACCCACACGGCTTGGGGATTATGTAGCCCGAGGGGCGCCCCAACTGAATAAACCAAAAAGTGTCACCTGGCACCATTGCTGAAGAAGTGTTGAACTAGCTGAAAACGCGTGCTATAGAAGTTGCTCCTCACAAGTCGTCCGGGTCCTGAACCTCGTGAGGCTCTGGTGGCCTGTGGGGCTCGCGAGGATCCAATGCCACCTCCGATAGGATCGCCTGGTGCCTGGCCTCATGAGCTGCCAGGACGCCCCTCACGTGGCGCTGGTGCGTGGCAGCCCTGTTCAGCAAACCGAAAGGCAGGCGAATGTAGTTGTGAGGGGGGAATTCGCATGGGCCAACGTGGGACGGCCATAAGAGCTCCTGAGACGCGGCTCTGTTGAGCCCTGGGATGTGAGAACTCATTAAAATATTATATACTAAAAGGTTGATGTTGGACAAGGAATACAACACAATGGGTTATGTTTCTTTATATCAGAATAGAAGTTATATTGTCATGGATCCTCCAAAATGTTGAGCTTGCTTCTCATCCTATGCTAGACAAATCTTTTGCACCAATTAGAGATACTACTTGTGCATCCAAACATCCATTAACCCAGTTTTTCCATGAGAGTCCACCATACCTACCTATGGATTGATTAAGATCCTTCAAGTAAGTTGTGATCGGTGCAAGCAATAAAAATGCTCTCTAAATATGTGTAATCTTTTAGTGTCAAGAAAATAAGCTTTATACGAACTTGTGATATGGAAGAAATAAAAGCGACGGACTGCATAATAAAGTTCTTTATCACAAGCGGAAATATAAAGTGACAAACTTCTGCATTCAGATTTTGTGCATCCAACCATAAAAGCGCATGACAACCTCTGCTTCCCTCTGCGAAGGGCCTATCTTTTACTTTTACCTTCTACCCTTATACAAGAGTCATGGTGATCATCACGTATTCTTTTTATACTTTTTCTCTTCGGCAAGCACTATATGTTGGGGAAGATCAATATATATATATATATATATATATATATCCACTCGGATGTAGATATTCATGAACTATTATTGTTGACATTACCCTTGAGGTACATGGTTGGGAGGCGAAACCGTAAGTCCCTATCTTTCTCTTTGTCTGATTGAAACTTTCATCTCATAAGTATCGCGTGAGTGTTAGCAATTATGAAAGACTAAATGATGGTTGAGTATGTGAAACATGCTAAATAAAATCTCTTACTTTGACTCTTTTCGATATTATGATAAATTGAACTTGTTTCAATGACCAAGATCATAGTTTGCTGCTTTTCAATAAAGTTTTTGATTCATATTTTACCTTGTGAACAAACTGTTACTTCAACATAAGAAATTATATGACAATATATGTTGCTGCTATAAAGGTGATCATGACTCTAAAGGTGATCATGATACCCTCATGTCTGTATTTCATTTTATTGACACCTCTATCTCCAAACATGTGGACATGATTATCAATTTCGACTTTCGCTTGAGGACAAGTAAGGTCTAAGCTTGGGGGAGTTGATATGTCTATTTTGCGTCATGTTTTTATGTTGATATTTATTGCATTAAGGGTTGTTATTACACATTGTGGTACAATACTTATGCCCTTTCTCTCTTATTTTACAAGGATTGCACAAAGAGGAAGAATGCTGGCAGCTGGAATTCTAGACCGAAAAGGAGCGAATTGATACGTCTCCAACGTATCTATAATTTTTGATTGCTCCATGCTATATTATCTACTATTTTGGACTATATTGGGCTTTATTTTCCACTTTTATATTATTTTTGGGACTAACCTATTAACGGGAGGCCCAGCCCAAAATTGCTGTTTTTTGCCTATTTCAGTGTTTCGAAGAAACGGAATATCAAACGGAGTCCAAATGGAATAAAATCTTGGGGAACGTGATTTTCTCACCGAACGTGATCCAGGAGACTTGGACCCTGCTCCAAGGAACAAAAGAGGCGGTCACGAGGGTGGGGGGCGCCCCCCCCTAGGGCGCGCCCCCCTGCCTCGTGGGCCCCTCGTTGCTCCTCCGGCATACTTCTTCCTCCTATATATACAAACGTACCCCAAACGATTAGAACAGGAGCCAAAAACCTAATTCCACCACCGCAACTTTCTGTATCCATGAGATCCCATCTTGGGGCCTGTTCCAGAGCTCCGCCAGAAGAGGGCCGTCATCACGGAGGGCTTCTACATCATCATAGCCTCTCCGATGAAGTATGAGTAGTTTACCTCAGACCTTCGGGTCCATAGGTAGTAGCTAGATGGCTTCTTCTCTCTCTTTGAATCTCAATACAAAGTTCTCCCCCTCTCTTGTGGAGATCTATTCGATGTAATCTTCTTTTTGCGGTGTGTTTATTGAGACCGATGAATTGTGGGTTTATGATCAAGTCTATCTATGAATAATATTTGAATCTTCTCTGAATTCTTTTATGTATGATTGGTTATCTTTGCATGTCTCTTCGAATTATCCGTTTGGTTTGTCCAACTAGATTGGTAGTTCTTGCCATCGGAGAAGTGCTTAGCTTTGGGTTCGATCTTGCGGTGTCCTTACCGAGTGACAGAAGGGGCAGCAAGGCACGTATTGCATCGTTGACATCGAGTATAGCAAGATGGGGTTTATTTCATATTGCATGAATTTATCTCTCTACATCATGTCATCTTGCTTAAGGCGTTACTCCGTTTTTAACTTAATACTCTAGATGCATGCTGGATAGCGGTCGATGAGTGGAGTAATAGTAGTAGATGCAGGCAGGAGTCGGTCTACTTGTCTCGGACGTCATGCCTATATACATGATCATACCTAGATATTCTCATAACTATGCTCAATTCTGTCAATTGCTCAACAGTAATTTGTTCACCCACCGTTGAATAGTTATGCTCTTGAGAGAAGCCACTAGTGAAACCTATGGCCCCCGGGTCTATTCTCATCATATCAATCTCCATCACTTTAATCTTGCTTTGCTTTTTACTTTGCCTTTACTTTTTACTTTGCATCTTTATACCAAAAATATTATATCTATCAGATCTCACTCTCGTAAGTGATCGTGAAGGGCTTGACAACCCCTAATCGCGTTGGTTGCTAGTAGCTATCGCTTTGTGCAGGTACGAGGGACTTGAGCGCGGCCTCCTACTAGATTGATACCTTGGTTCTCAAAAACTAAGGGAAATACTTACGCTACTCTGCTGCATTATCCCTTCCTCTTCGGGGAAAACCAACGTAAGCTCAAGACGTAGCAAGAAGGATTTCTGGCGCCGTTGCCGGGGAGTCTACGCAAAAAGTCAACATACCAAGTACCCATCACAATCCCTACCTCTCGCATTACATTATTTGCCATTTGCCTCTTGTTTTCCTCTCCCCCCAATTCACCCTTGCCGTTTTATTCACCCTCTCTCTCTCTATCCCCCTCTCTGTTTTCCTCTTCTCCCTCGCCATGTCAGAACCAAAAAGAGTTGGGGGTTCTCTCCCACGCTCTAGTGCTTTAGACAATCCTGCTATCTTATCAAAACTCATAAATCAGAATGCTATAGAACAACTTGCCAGAGTTATCAATGAGAACCTTAGTAATTTTGATGAAGATGATTCTGGAATTTTTTGTTATTTACTTGATGAATCTTTGAAAGATGCTTGGGATAGGCTGTTAAGGATCCCGGCTAGCTATGTACCTCAATATCAAATTGAGGTTTACTTGAAAAGCTTTTATGTTGGGCTACCCGCTTCATTCAAACAAGTCTTAGATTCTATTTTCGAGGGGGGTTTTCTTGAAGGGGACCCCATATATACCTATTAGAGGATGAAAACTATATTTGGGCACCCCATTAATGAGAAAACTGAAATTACATATCTCTTGCTTTCTTACCAAAACGAATCTATTAAGAGATAAAAGCTAGCCTAGATGCCAATTTCCACAACATTCTTAATCTTTATTCTACCATTAATGGACATGTTCTCTGTCAAAATAGAAATATTAATTCCATAGATAACAAGTTTGCTCTCTTTTTCTCCAAAACCAAAGATGGCAATACCTAGATCTATCCTCGCTTTTATGCCTAGCTAGGGGCGTTAAACGATAGCGCTTGTTGGGAGGCAACCCAATTTTATTTTTATTCCTTGCTTTTTGCTCCTGCTCAGTAATAAATAAATTATTTAGCCTCTGTTTTGGTTGTGTTTTTTGTGTTTAATTAGTGTTTGTTCCAAGTAGAACCGTTGGGAAGACTTGGGGAAAGTCTTGTTGAACTTGCTGTAAAAAACAGAAACTTTAGCGCTCACGAGAACTGCTGTCATTTTTATTTGGAGAGTGATATTTAGTTAATTATTTTTGCAGATGATTAATAGATAAATTCCTCACGTCCAGCAATTTATTTTAGAATTTTTGGGGTTCCAGATCTTGCGCTAGCTACAGATTACTACAGACTGTTCTGTTTTTGATAGATTCTGTTTTTCGTGTGTTGTTTGCTTATTTTGATGAATCTATGGCTAGTAAAATAGTTTATAATCCATAAAGAAGTTGGAATACAGTAGTTTTAACACCAATATAAATAAATAATGAGTTCATTACAGTACCTTGAAGTGGTATTTTGTTTTCTTTCGCTAACGGAGCTCACGAGTTTTCTATTTTGAGTTTTGTGTTGTGAAGTTTTCAAGTTTTGGGTGAATTCTTTTGATGGATCATGGAACAAGGAGTGGCAAGAGCCTAAGCTTGGGGATTCCCATGGCACCCCCAAGATAATCCAAGGACACCAAAAAGTCAAAGCTTGGGGATGCCCCGGAAGGCATCCCCTCTTTTGTCCACTTCCATCGGTAATTTAATTGGAGCTATATTTTTATTCACCAACATGATATGTAATTTACTTGGAGCGTCTTGTATTATTTGTGTCTTTGTGTCTTAGTATGCCACAATCATCCTTGCTGTACACACCTTTTGAGAGAGCCATACATGAATTAAAATTTGATAGAATACTCTATGTGCTTCACTTATATCTTTTGAGCTAAGTAGTTTTGCTCTATGTGCTTCACTTATATCTTTTGAGCGTTATAATTTTGCTCTATGTGCTTCACTTAGATCTTTTATAGCACGGTGGTGGATTTGTTTTAAAGAAACTATTGATCTCTCATGCTTCACTTAAATTATTTTGAGAGTCTCTTAATAGCATGGTAATTTGCTTAATAATAATATGCTTGGTATTCAAGATTTGTGAAACTTTTTTTGAGTGTGTTGAATACTAAGAAAATATTGAAGCATGATAATTGTTTTGAGATATGGAGGTGATAATATTAAAGTCATGCTAGTTGAGTAGCTGTGAATTTAAAGAATACTTGTGTTAAAGTTTGTGATTCCCGTAGCATGCATGTATGGTGAACCGTTATGTGATGAAGTCGGAGCATGATTTATTTATTGATTGTCTTCCTTATGAGTGGCGGTCGGGGACGAGCGATGGAATTTTCCTACCAATCTATCCCCCTAGGAGCATGCGCGTAATACTTTGCTTTGATAACTTCTAGATTTTTGCAATAAGTATATGAGTTCTTTATGACTAATGTTGAGTCCAAGGATCATACGCACTCTCACCCTTCCACCCTTGCTAGCCTCTCTAATACCGCACACCTTTCAACGGTATCATACACCTACAATATACCTTCCTCAAAACAGCCACCATACCTACCTATTATGGCATTTCCATAGCCATTCCGAGATATATTTCCATGCAACTTTCCACCATCTAGTTCATCATGACACACTCCATCATTGTCATATTGTATATCCCGGTACACCGCCGGATGCATTCACATAGAGTCATATTTTGTTCTAAAGTATCGAGTTGTAATTGTTGAGTTGTAAGAAAAATAAAAGTGTGATGATCATCATTATTAGTGCATTGTCCCAAGTGGGGAAAGAATGATGGAGACTATGATTCCCCCATAAGTCGGGATGAGACTCCAGGCGAAAAATAAATAAAAGAGGCCAAAGAAGCCCAAATAAAAAGCGGCCATAAAATAAATAAAAAAAGAGAAAAGGCCCAAACAAAAAATATATAAATAAAAAAATGAGAGAAAAAGAGAGAAGGGACAATGTTACTATCCTTTTACCACACTTGTGCTTCAAAGTAGCACCATGATCTTCATAGTAGAGAGTCTCTCATGTTATCACTTTCATATACTAGTGGGAATTTTACATTATAGAACTTGGCTTATATATTCCAATGATGGGCTTCCTCAAAAGAGCCCTAGGTCTTTATGAGAAAGCAAGTTGGATGCACACCCACTTAGTTTCTTTTTGAGCTTTCATATATTTATAGCTCTAGTGCATCCGTTGCATGGCAATCCCTACTCACTCACATTGATATCTATTGATGGGCATCTCCATAGCCCGTTGATACGCCTAGTTGATGTGAGACTATCTTATCCTTTTTGTCTTCTCCACAACCACCATTCTATTCCACCTATAGTGCTATATCCATGGCTCACGCTTATGTATTGCGTGAAGATTGAAAAAGTTTTGAAAAAGTTAAGAGTATGAAACAATTGCTTGGCTTGTCATCGGGCTTGTGCATGATTTAAATACGTTGTGTTGTGAAGATAGAGCATAGCCAGACTATATGATTTTGTAGGGATAACTTTCTTTGGCCATGTTATTTTGAGAAGACATAATTGCTTTGTTAGTATGCTTGAAGTATTATTATTTTTATGTCAATATAAACTTTTGTCTTGAACCTTTATAATCTGAATATTAATACCACAATTAAGAAGATTTGCATTGAAATTATGCCAAGTAGCACTCCGCATCAAAAATTCTTTTTTTTTCATTTACCTACTCGAGGACGAGCAGGAATCAAGCTTGGGGCTGCCTGATACGTCTCCAACGTATCTATAATTTTTGATTGCTCCATGCTATATTATCTACTGTTTTGGACTACATTGGGCTTTATTTTTCACTTTTATATTATTTTTGGGACTAACCTATTAACCGGAGGCCCAGCCCAGAATTGCTGTTTTTTTGCCTATTTTAGTGTTTCGAAGAAACGGAATATCAAACGGAGTCCAAATGGAATAAAATCTTCGGGAACGTGATTTTCTCACCGAACGTGATCCAGGAGACTTGGACCCTGCTCTAAGGAACAAAAGAGGCGGTCACGAGGGTGGGGGGCGCGCCGCCTGCCTCGTGGGCCCCTCATTGCTCCTTCGGTGTACTTCTTCCTCCTATACATACACACGTACCCCCAAACGATCAGAACAGGAGCCAAAAACCTAATTCCACCGCCGCAACTTTCTGTATCCACGAGATCCCTTCTTGGGGCCCGTTCCGGAGCTCCGCCGGAAGAGGGCCATCATCACGGAGGGCTTCTACATCATCATAGCCTCTCCGATGAAGTGTGAGTAGTTTACTTCAGACCTTCGGGTCCATAGTTAGTAGCTAGATGGCTTCTTCTCTCTCTTTGAATCTCAATACAAAGTTCACCCCTCTCTTGTGGAGATCTATTCGATGTAATCTTCTTTTTGCGGTGTGTCTACTAAGATCGATGAATTGTGGGTTTATGATCAAGTCTATGTATGAATAATATTTGAATCTTCTCTGAATTATTTTATGTATGATTGGTTATCTTTGCAAGTCTCTTCGAATTATCCGTTTGGTTTGGCCAACTAGATTGGTAGTTCTTGCCATCGGAGAAGTGCTTAGCTTTGGGTTCGCTCTTACGGTGTCCTTACCAAGTGACAGAAGGGGCAGCAAGGCACGTATTGCATCATTGCCATCGAGGATAACAAGATGGGGTTTATTTCATATTGCATGAATTTATCTCTCTACATCATGTCATCTTGCTTAAGGCGTTACTCTGTTTTTAACTTAATACTCTAGATGCATGCTGGATAGCGGTCGATGAGTGGAGTAATAGTAGTAGATGCAGAATCGTTTCGATCTACTTGTCACGGACGTGATGCCTATATACACGATCATTCCTAGATATTCTCATAACTTTGCTCAATTCTGTCAATTGCTCAACAGTAATTTGTTCACCCACCGTAGAATACTTATGTTCTTGAGAGAAGCCACTAGTGAAACCTATGGCCCCCGGGTCTATTCTCATCATATCAATCTCCATCACTTTAATCTTGCTTTGCTTTTTTACTTTGCCTTTACTTTTTACTTTGCATCTTTATACCAAAAATACCAAAAATTATTATATCTATCAGATCTCACTCTCGTAAGTGACCGTGAAGGGATTGACAACCCCTAATTGCGTTGGTTGCGAGTAGCTATCGCTTTGTGCATGTACGAGGGACTTGAGCGTGGCCTCCTACTGGATTGATACCATGGTTCTCAAAAACTGAGGGAAATACTTACGCTACTCTGCTGCATTATGCCTTCCTCTTCGGGGAAAACCAACGCAAGCTCAGGACGTAGCACGAATCTGAGAGACCTATTCTGCACAATTCCAAAAGTCCTGGAAATTTACGGAGAATTATTTTGGAATATATAAAAAAATTGGGCGAGGAACTACCAGAGGGGGACCCACCAGGTGGCCACAAGACTGGGGGCACGCCCTACCACCCTAGGCGCGCCCCTAGGGCTTGTGGGCCCCCTGGCAGGTCTTCGGTGTCCATCTTCTGCTATAGGAAGGGTTTTTACCTGAAAAAAAAATCTGAAGGAAGCTTTCGGGACGAAGCGCCGCCGTCTCAAGGCGGAACTTGGGCAGAAGCAATGTAGGGCTTTGGTGGAGCTATTCTGCCGGGGAAACTTCCCTCCCGAAGGGGGATATCGAAGCCATCGTCATCACCAACGATCCTCTCATCTAGAGGGGGTCAATCTCCATCAACATCTTCACCAGCAGCATCTCCTCTCAAACACTAGTTCATCGCTTGTACTCGATCTTTGTCTCAAAACCTTAGATTGGTACCTGTGGGTTGCTAGTAGTGTTGATTACTCCTTATAGTTGATGCTAGTTGGTTTATTCGGCGGAAGATCATATGTTCAGAACCATAATAATAATTAATACCCCTCTGATCTTGATCATGAATATGCTTGTGAGTAGTTACATTTGTTCCTGAGTATATGGGAGAAGTCTTGTTATAAGTAATCATGTTAATTTGGTATTCGTTTGAATTTTCATGAGATGTATGTTGTCTTTCCTATAGTGGTGTTATGTGAATTTCGACTACATGACACTTCACCATGATTTGGTCCTAGGGGAAGGCATTGGGAAGTAATAAGTAGATGATGGGTTGCTAGAGTGACAGAATCTTAAACCCAAGTTTATGCGTTGCTTTGTAACGGGATAATTTGGATCCACATGTTTCATGCTATGGTTATATTTATCTTAATTCTTCCTTCGTAGGTGCGGATGCTTGCGAGGCGGGTTAATCATAAGTGGGAGGCTTGTCCAAGAAAGGATAGCACCCAAGCACCAGTTCACCCACATATCAAATTAGCAAAGTAATGAACGCAAATCATATGAGCATGATGAAAACTAACTTGATAGTAATTCCCATGTGTCCTTGGGAGCACTTTGCTTTATATAAGAGTTCATCCAAGCTTATCCTTTTCTACAAAAACGATTGGGCCACCTTATTGCACATTTTATACACATGTTACTTGTTACCCGTTATGAATTATCTTATCACAAAACTATCTGTTACCGATAATTTCAGTGCTTGCAGAAAATACCTTGATGAAAACCGCTTGTCATTTCCTTCTGCTCCTCGTTGGGTTCAACACTCTTACTTATTGAAAGGACTATGATAGATCCCCTATACTTGTGGGTCATCAATGGCCCGCCGAGACCTATGATGGAGTCCTGGACTAAGGGGTCCTCGGGTCCGATCTATTGGATATGGGCCGGACTGATGGGCTGTAAGGGTACAAAGACCGAAGACTCCGCCCGTTTCCGGATAGGACTCTCCTTGGCGTGGCAGGCAAGCTTGGCGACCAACTATGAAGATTTATTTCTCTGTAACCGACCTTGTGTAACCCTAGATCCCTCCCCTGTCTATATAAAACGGAGGGCTAGGTCCGTAGATAGCCCGAATCCATATAATCATAGGCAGGTTAGAATCTTAGGGTTTAGCCATTACGATCTCGTGGTAGATCAATTCTTGTAATACTCAAATTCATCAAGATCAATCAAGCAGGATGTAGGGTATTACCTCCATAGAGAGGGCCCGAACCTGGGTAATACATTGTGTCCCCCGTCTCCTGCTTTGGTGAATTGATGAAAGGATCATGGTGCAGACGTAGCACCCAAGCCCGGCAAGGTCGCCTCGGGACGAGAGCAGCTACGCGCATACGAGTGTACAAGGGTTTGAATCCTTTCTAAGGTTGCCACGGCCCTCCTTTTATAGGTCAAGGGGTTACCACATTGGCAAAACGGTCATTATCCAATGATTAGATAGCCACAATGCTTTGGGTGGCTGGAGCAAGAAGACCCGAGTTGAAGAAGCACTACGGCTGTTGGATGGACATCGTACGGTCACTGGAGCTAGAATTGTTCATATTGACTAAGTTGACAAAGCCCTCCGTCCCTGTCAATTTAGTAGGCCCACAAGTCAGCCTCCCACAATGGTGGGTCCCAACTAGCAGGGGGGGTATTCATTTTTTTATGCATAATAAGGAGGCACTTCCTTGCGTGCGAAGATATAGCTGGTGGGTCTGACATGTCAGCGGCGGCTATCAAGTGGAGGAATCATTATTTTGCGCGTACAGTCCACGGCCGATGGATGTCGTTCGTTGACCACGTTGACCAGGCCGCGCCGAGAGCACCATGGCGGTGGACGACGGCGAGGCCTAGGAAGGGAATGACACGGAGCTGGGAAGACTCGGCAATGGTTGCCCACGCGTTGGGGAGTACAAGGGTTTACTGGTCCAGCTGCCGTCGCCGGAAAATAACAGGAGGTGTGGGTGAGTAGAGGAATGGCCTGGCCAGCAATGAAGTAGGGTGGGGCTGTGCGGCCTGTGCGGCAGCACAGCCGGCCACGGGAGGCTGGAGCAGGCAGTCCCACCAGAGCTGGTTTGGGCAGCTGGAGCAAGAAGATCAGATATTGAAGAAGCAGCACGGCCGTTGGATTAACATCCAATGGTCACTGCTGCTAGAATCGTTTGTGGACTAATTTGACAAAGCCAAAGTACACGTCAACCTAGTAGACCCACAGGCCAGCCTCCAAATATGTCCCAAACAGCATACAGCCCGAAATTTCTAGCCAGATTCAAATTAATTTTAAATCTAAATATACCTTAATTTAAATTCAATTAAATTTTACTCGCACAAAAACAATGAAATTTAAAATATCAAAATCCGAAAGAAAACAGTATTTTCGAACTAATTGCCTGTTTGCTGTATTTTTTCATTTTACAGCCCATTTATTATTACTTATAGCCCATTTCTTATTACTTATAGCCCATTGTCTGGGAAAAATGCCTCCCTCCTCGTCTTGAAAGATTTCCGGCCCAGCAGGGCATAGAAAAGCAAGTAGGCCTACATTGGTTATTCTACAAAAAACAAAATAGCTGGCTAGTCATTTTCAGAAAGGAAAAAAACAAACTGGGCTGGTCATGTGCTAAACATATGAAATAAAAGCCTGGGCTAGACGGGCCACGGGTCCCGCACAACCTAGTTGATACCCTTCTCCGTCCCAAAAAATCAAAATTACTGCGCGCGCTGCTGGGTCCCTTCTGTCATCCTCACCATGTACAGTCATCTCCTTATTCCTCTCGGTTGTTGACCATGTTGACAACACCGGATGGCGGCGCCGCAGCGAGTGAACCAAGGCGGAGGACGATGGTGAGGCCTCGGACGGGAACGAACAGGAGCCGGGGAAGATCATAGCCAGCCGTGGGAGGCGGGAGCAGGCGGTC
Source organism: Triticum urartu (assembly GCF_056163025.1). Classification (NCBI taxonomy): domain Eukaryota; kingdom Viridiplantae; phylum Streptophyta; class Magnoliopsida; order Poales; family Poaceae; genus Triticum; species Triticum urartu. Next base: position 426,251,895 of record NC_141874.1, on the reverse strand, counting down.
CCCCCGGCGCTGGTTTGGCCTTGGCGGCTCGAGGAAGAAGAGACTGAAGAAACGCGATAGACATTGAATGTCAATCCAACAGCCAAGTAGCATACTTTTTTATCTATAGAAAGAAAATCAAAGACTTGGGAAGGCGTATAGAACAAGCTAGTGTACCAGTAAAGAGATGTTGCTGAGTTTTAGAAAAAACAAAGACGTGCTCCTGTAGCTGGTTCGAATCCAAACCTATACTATGACTATATATGGTGCTATGCTACTCTGCAAGTAATGAAACAGACATATCCACCATTAGCTTCTCCTCTTCTCTACTTACTCTGCCTAGCATCAGAAGCTCTGGCCACAGCAACCATGTCCGCTGGCTGCTCGTCCACCTGCTCTTCAGCAGGCAACAACCAGATATGCGCGAAGTCGCCACCCGTACCATCGCCTGTGGGTCTCATCACACCCCTGCCGGTACACGCAGCGTAGCCGATTGCTCATCGCAACCCGCTGCCGTTGGTGTGGTGCCACTGCTGCAAATCACGCAGAGTCATCCGTAGCGTCTCAACCACAATCCGTAACCCTCGCCGAGTCTTCTACAAATTCCCGAATCATGGGGTAATAATATGTTTAAGTGTTGTTCTGCTCCTTTCAGTTGCTGATTTTTTTAATAGTTTGGTTGATGATCTTCCAATTTGATTCGTGCGGAAAAGGGAAGATTCGTGTGATTTGTATTTCTGGGAAGTTGTTGATGTGGGAGAATGCAACTACGCTGATCATTTGGTTAGCCGAGGAATCCCAATACCAGCAGGTTGGGGTGTTGGACAAGTAACTGAACGAACGGCAGAAGAGGAAGATGCAGAGCAGAAGGTTAAAGATGCAGTTCCTCTGATCATGGCCAAGCAACAGCTGTTGAACGGCCTTGACAGCAATGAGGAGATGAAAGAGCTTGTGAAGATAATGGGCAAAATCGATGTGCTCTGTAGGATGATTGTCTCTTTATTTGTAGTGTATGTAGCATTCGTGATGTATTCACTGGCTACGACATGAGCACTTTGGTGAAACTAGTAATGAATGAAACCTGTGTAGCAGGCTGGGCATAGTGTTGTGAACATCTAATGATTTCTATTAACGGAAATCAGGGGGTATCCCCTTTTGCTCATATAAATAAATAAATAAATAGCAGAGGCCCTGTCGGGTCAGGTTTGTTCTCATTCGAAGACGTCGAGCAAATTGTAGTCCAACAACAAAATATGTCATCAAATTCAAGTTTCACAGCCAAATATGAGTACAACTAAACAACAATGTCATCATGTTTTAGTTGTCATACAATCACCAAACACAAATCAGCATACATAACAAGTGATGTTCTCACAGCAAAATACTAAACAACATGTTCATCAGGTTTTAGTGGTCATAGCAAACACAATTTCACATAGTAGATAAAAAATGTCTTCTGACAGGAAAATACGACAAAAGCAATGTAATCATCATCCACAGTAGCAGCATCAACATCTTCGCCATGTGTATCAATCTGAATCGTAATTCCCCACGGTGTCTTCTTCTTCTTTGTCCTCAACGTCCTCCAATGTTTGCTTCTTCTTGATCAACTCTTGTATGTCCACAGCATGACAGACAATCTTTTCGCTGACGTCATTGACGTGATGGTTCTCAAAGATATTAGGAACATCTGTGTTATCTTGTACATCAGGAGCAGTATAAGCATCATCTTGTTGTGCAACTTCATTAAACGAATTCCTCTTCTCAAACCTTTGCAATACTCTCCAGTCATCGCTACGTGCAAATGTATCTTCCAAGAAAAATATCTATGTTGCTTGATTTGCCAAAATAAAAGGCTCGTTGGTATGATATGCCGCCTTGACATTGATGGATTTGAAATAATCATCAGCTCTGGGTTTTGCGATCCGGGAAAACAGGTTATACCAACGACAACACAACAGAACCACACACCGATGATCCTCGAAACTAGAGATATACTACAACTGAACAATGTCTGTTATGTTAGCATACATTTTAGTTGTCTCTTTGTCATACGTATTCGTGCTCATGATGGCACTGTCTTGTGTCTTCCTGCCTTCGTCTCGTGCAAGGGTGTTGTAGCGCACATCTCCAACAACGCAAGATTCATAATGTCTTACCCGAGTATCAGGACCCATTGCTAGTGAGTAAAGGGCATCATCAACTACCTGCCCATCCTCCCGCATATTCTTAACCTATGGTTAGAAAATAGACAAGTTGATCATCTTATGTACTCAATATATTAAAAAAACTAACAGTGCACTTCAAAAGCTTACATGGTTCTTGAACAATTTCGCAAATCCTACCATAACCAGTTTGTCAATGTTTCTTGGATTTTGCGGTAGTAACTCCTCTTTGTAGATACTGCACAACATAGTGATCGCGTCAAACATCTAAATATATAAGAACATGCTGCAAGTTTAGTAGATTACGATGTATAAGCTGCAGTACTGCACTTACTTGATATAAGGTAGTATCTCAGGACAGTTATTCAACACATACCAAACCATTTTGTCCAAATCTTTAGGTGTGTCCTCTTGTCGACTCTTCCCTGTAACTCGAACAGAATAATCGAAAACATTGAGCCCGGGATTGTCTTCACCCAACTCTTTGCTAAGATGATCAGTTGTTTCAATGTATTTTGAGCAGAATGTCAACGCTTCTGTAGCAATGTAGGCCTCTGCAATGGAACCCTCGGGTCTAGCTCTGTTGCTAACATAGCCCTTGAAAGTGCCTAGCCGCCTTTCAATAGGGTACATCCAGCCATACTATACTGGACCTCTAAGTAGTGCCTCATCAGGTAGATGAACAGCCAAATGCACCATCACATCAAAGAAGGCTGGAGGATATATCTTCTCAAGGTCGCATAGGATAGTTGGTATCTTGTCTCTAAGACGCTCCAAAGCATCTATCCTGATATTCCTACTGCAGAGTTCCCTGAAGAATTGTCCCAACTCTGCAACTGCTTTGTATAAGTCAGGGCGGCCCAATCCTCTAAGGATAACAGGTAAAACCTTTGAAGTAGGACGTGGCAGTAATGAGTTTTCAACCCTTGTACCTTGTTTACATCTGCACTGACTCTCCTTTCAGGGTTGGAAGCAAATCCATGTGGGAATCTCACACGTGATAGGACCTCGCAGAATTCTTTTCTTTTTACCTTGTCCAAGATGTACACAGCTGGTGCCATATCCCGTGGTTTACCTTCATCTTGCACCTGCAAATCCTTTCTGATACCGAGGTGTGTTAAATCAATCCTAGATTTTAAGGTATCGTTCGTCTTGCCTTCAATTTTAAGAAGTGTGCCGATAATGCTGTCACCTATATTTTTCTCGATGTGCATCACATCAAGATTATGCCGCAGTTCCAAATCTTTCCAATACTCCAAGTCCCACAAAGTGGACCTCCGGGTAAACAATAATCTCTCTTCTACCCTGCCACACTTCCTTTTCCCGCTACCATTACCAGGATGGTTTCCTGGTGTAATATGCCTGACCTTCTCTAATTCCACTTGGAACTCATCGGCGGTGAGCCTCTTTGGCGCATCACGGTTTTCATGCTTTGTGTTGAACACATGTCTTCGATATTTTCTAGGATGTGGCTTGTCCTTGGCAAGGAAATGGCGGTGTCCCATGTAATAGATCTTGCTAAGTATTGTGTATGACAGCGGATTCCTGTCATAGCGAACACATGAATTGTAACCATGTGTCGTTCGCCCTGACATAGTGCCCAAAGCCGGATTATCATGGATGCACCAAATTATAACAGCACGCAGAAAGAAATCAGCTGGTGGGCTGCTATATAGGTCTCGAGTGAGAACACCCTTCCATAGATGTTGAAGTTCCTCCACAAGAGGCTCCATGAACAAATCAAAATCCTTTCCAGGGCTTTTTGGACCTGGGATGAGCAAGGCCATCATGTAGTTTGATTCTTTGGTGCAGACATTTGGAGGCATGTTGTAAGGGATAACAAGCACTGGCCACATGCTATATGTGGCGCTCTGGTGGCCAAATGGGTTAAATCCATCTGAAGCTAAGCTAAGTCTAATGTTTCTCGGGTCAGCAGCAAACTCTTTGTGTTTATCATTGAAGCTTTTCCACTCACTACCGTGAGATGGATGGCTCATTACATTCTGATCTCTGTACTCCTGGTTCCTAGAATGCCACCGTACATCCTCTCTTGTTTCAGCATCATGAAACAACCTCTGCAATCTTGGTGTAATTGGAAAATGTCTCAGAACATTATGCGGAATCCTCTTCACAACATCGCCATCTTTCCATCTTGATGATTTGCATTTCGGAAATTCACTTAAGTTGGCATAATCCTTCCGGAACAGAACACAATTTTTCTTACAAACATGGATCACATCATATCCAATTCCAACTGCATGAAGGAAATTCTTCATTTTACTGTAGGTGTGTGGCAGCTCAGACGCATCTGGGAAAGATTTGCGGAAAGCAGCCAACATCGCATCGAATGATTTGTTGGTCATCCGCTCATATGTCTTCACCTGAAGAAAGGTGGCCATAGCTGAGAATACTGATAGCTTATTTCCTAGGGTGACAGCAACGTTGCATTGTTCCAACATGCGGGCCCACCGTTTTTCTTCTGTAGGTTAAAGTTCACAGAATGCACGAGCATTTCGTAGCATTGTTTCAATGTTGGTCAAACTCACTGGCTCAGCCACCACCACCTCCTCCTCCTCTTCCACCTGAGCATCAGGCAGATCAAGATGGTGATCTGCTGCTTCCACGTAGTTAACAACATTGACGTTCACAGCTTCACCATGATGAACCCACCTAGTATATGTGACCGACATCCCATACAAGTGTAGATGATTTTGCACAGTTGACTAGGGTCTTGTAACTGAATTCATAAAACTGCTACACGGGCAGAGCACATCTGATTTCGGACCACCGTACTCAGCTCTGATAAAGTTCATGAAGTTTTCAACCCCCTCGACATATGCAGCGGAGAATCTTTGAGCAGAAGTTATCCAAGTCCTGTCCATATGTTAGACATACAAATTAGTTCTTCTACTAGATATTACAGGAAAAACATATATGCTTTTTTATGAAGTCCAGAAAAAAATACCTTGGTCGATGTCTAAAGCTATGGCAAGATATTTGGACGAGCAGATCTAAGTAACGAAATATATGTAAAGCTGATTCAGCAAACAGATTCGAGTGCCAAATTATGGCAGGCTGTTTCAGCAGTCAATGAGGCCGAGCACACAGCCATCAAACTATCGAAGGCCATCGCAACAACAAAGATCGAGTATAAAATGCTGTAGAGCTATTTCACCTAACAGATTGGCTACTAGACTATGGAAATCTATGTCACAATAAATATATGGCAGGATATTTTAGCAACTAATCGGCCTTGGCATGCCATCTCAGCTAAGGAGATTGAGTGCAGAAAGGGCAAGGAAGCTTCTTAAGTAGAGCGTATTGACAGTAAACTACTTCGGCAAACAGTGAGATTAACAGCGTCTATCAGCTAACATTCAATGCTACACCGACATGACAGGGCCCCAGTCTAGAATGCGCGTACCGTGGGAGAAGCTGACCACCGTGCGTCTCCACACGAGCATCGCCAGCGGTGGCGGCGCTGACCGCCGTGCGCCTCCACAAGAACGTAGCCAGAGGTGGCGGCACGGCTAGAGGACGGCGGATTATGAGAGCGTACTGTGGGAGCGAGAGGATCGCCGAACCGTGGCACCGACGTATCGGCGCGGCGGGGAGGGCGGCTTTGGCGGAGCGAATGGAGTGGAGGGGGATAGGGGGGAGGGGGGTTTGGGGAATATTATTGGCTAGTTGGCCGAAGGGCAGTTGAATCGGATTTGGGGGCAATTTTTGGGTGTTTGGGGGGGGGGGGGGTGGAGGATTTTTGTGTGGTGGGTGGGGGGAGTTTGGCGCATGGTCGGTTTCTCCAAGTGCAGTCCCACATGTCAGTGAAGAGGCAAGCCGAAGCGCGTTCCGTTTCCGTGAGCCGTGTGCAGGATCGAACGTGTGTGGCATGCAATGTGACCGCGACAGGAGTGCTGTGAGTGTATCATGTTTTTTCCTTTTAAACTAGGTGCTTCGCCCCCTCAAAAAAAATTTGTTGCTTCGCGCGATCCAACGATACTACTAGTAGTAATCCGGTAATCCCGACTAAAACGGCGCGGCCGGGTCTTTTCCCGCGTGATATGCTGGGAGGTTGGCTTAGTTTGGTTTTTAAGGACGAGTAATGCTACACCTACGTAATCCCAGTTACGTAATTAACATAATGTGAAACGTGTGAGCTGTTGATTGTAGATTGGGGGGAGGGAGGGGCCCACCACCATGAAAATGAGGGGAGGAGAGAGAGAGAGGCAATTTACGTTAACCCTTTCGTAGGTTCCCGTAGATGTAGAAAGATGTGAAATGGATGAATGTGTAGTGGACGTACTATTGGAGTGCCTAAGATAATTTGTGTATGTATAGACCCTATGTGTTTATTATACTTCGCATGTTAGACTTGTCTCGGTTCAATAAAAAAGCAGAGTTGGTGATGATGGTGTGCCTGTCATCCTGCAATATAGGCCGTCCGATCTATATCTAACGGATAGGAAGGAAACTATGACAATTTACCCGCACTCCTCTCCACATTTGCAGATAAGGCTTTCCCTCATTCATCCTTTTCTCCCACAAGACCTTGATGTTCCGTGCAACGCACGGGCATCTTGCTAGTACTCCTACAATATGTATATTATTGTGAAAGTTCATATACACCGGCCGAGATTAATGCAAACACGACAGATTTTCATTACATTTCGAACTTTTATAGGACAGAAAAATAAAAGAAACCCGACCCAAAACCTATTCTACAGCGGCGACCGACGTCCTCCATCTGCGATCTCTATGTACGGGGCGGGGTTCAAGACCCATGAAGTGAAGGTGCGGTCTCTGGCGAGGAAGAGTAGAACACGGGATACGGACCGGCCAGTCGGCACACCATGCCCTGCCGCCTCCCATGCCCTACTCATCCTCGAAGGAGTCACCGACCTCGGCGGTGCCGGACGTTGGACGGCGGCAAGTAGGACACGTGGCTGACGGTGCTCCCGTCATCGGCCGCCAGCGTGGCCACCGCTTGTGCGTTCGCGTCCGCGTCCGGCTACGCTGCTATTGCGTCGCGAGAGGCGACTTGAGCGAGGGCGGCGACCTCGAGCTTCATCCCCAAAGACAAGCTCTCTCGTAGAGCGTTCGCACTTGCGGTCATGGCGGATGTGGTGCCAGGTAGGAGGACGATGCGCTATGGTGTGGAGGTTAGCTGGGCGTTGCCGCTTTAAGTAGCGCATTCCGGTGAGGCCAAGCGTCCGTGTGCGTCACTAAGTCACCGGAGTTGGTACCTCAGGCACCGAGCCTCTTAACGACGACATACGAACAGACGGCATGAATGCGGGCAGCTGGCGCTGGCTGGGAACGCACCGCGCGACGGCGCGAGGGACGAGGGTTTTGGTGTGCTAGGGTAGTCAGCTGCGGTCGTGGAAACGTTAGAGATGCCCTTTGCTCACATGCGATCCCCGCATGTCACTGAAAAAGCAAGACGACCCGGCATGGTCTCAGGTCCAGAGGATGCAGTTGGCCGCGCTACGCCACTCCACGGACGCGTTGCGGCGCCCCGTGCATCCTCGTCGAGCCGGGTGTTCGGGTGTGTTTGGATTGTGGCCAAAGTGCACCTTACCAAAATGTTGGTCATGACCCAAAGATTGGTCTTTGTTTGGATGGTTGCCATTTTTTTGGCATGCCAATGAACTCTAGCCAACTCTAGTTCATTTTTCTAGCCAATATAGGCCAAATGATTGGCAACCAATACCTCAACCAAAATTTTGGTCATGACCCAAAGAATGGTCTTTGTTTGGATGGTTTCCATTTCTTTGGTATGCCAATGAACTCTAGCCAACTCTAGTTCGTTTTTCTTGCCAATGTCGGCCAAATCATGGCAGCCAATACCTCAACCAACATTTTGTCTACCCAATGCTTTGATGGGGCAAACTTGGGCACAAACCAAACATACCGTTGTTCGTGCCACAGCACTAACGCCACCCTCGGCACACTGAAACCGACCGTGTCTAGCTACGATATGAGCGTGTCGCTCACCGCGGTCGCCGTGTCCAGAGGCGGTGCTGGAGCTGCGCCCCGTTGTTGGCCCCAACGACCCACATGAATGGTTGTCGGTGGCGAGGAGGTCGTGGGCCATCTCCTCCATTGGACTAGTCTGCGCTACATCGTCCCGATGGGTGTGCCCCACATGTCGGTTTCCTTGTTATCCCGGCCATATTCGAGCGTCAGTGCTCCGCGTTGTGCATTAGGCCTTTCACTATGTAGGAGAAGCGAGACAACTTATTGTTTATTTGAGCCGTTCAAGTATAATCATGTGGCGTTTGCCTATTTCTCATTCCTCTCCAACCCTCTTCTCCATCGATCATGTCGCCCTCCAGTCAAGTCCATCCTCCCGCATGCTTCATTTGAACATTCCGCCGAGTATCATTCGCATGTACCCAACCTAGTCCTCTTTCAATAGATCTCCGGACCACGAGATGAAATCGAGAGGGAACGAGTGGGGGCATGTGATACCTAAGGCGGATTCAAAATTTTGAACCGGTGATCATAGCATCCGCAAATCATATATAAAGGGTATTCAATGTTCGTTTCGTTTTTGAACGTACAATATACTCCCTCCTATCCTTTCTAGTTTACATATAAGTTTTATGGGTAGTCAAAGTATCTCTACTTTGATCAAAAAGGTATCAACATTCAACAATGCCCAATCAATATTGTTAGATTCGTACGTACTCCTAGATTTGTACTCGAGATGGTTTCCAATTTAACTATTGACAAGATTAATAGTACATGAGATGTATAATGTGAAAATTATATCATTGGAAACTCCTTTCACATATGAATTTGACTGTATGCTTTGTGTAAGTTGCATGTCATATATAATTACTCTAACATTTGGTCAAAGTTAGCCTCGAAAAACGCATTAGACCCGGTATGCTTTGTATAAGTTGCATGTCATATATTATTACTCTAACATTTGGTCAAAGTAGTATAGTGGAAGTGGATCCTCTGACGTAGGTATCCCTGCCTTACCCTCCCTTACGGTCACTTACTGGTGAACCCCATGCTTGCTAGGCCCCGCATGTCAGTTACTCAATGGGTTCGGCCACGTCAGGGGATCCTCATCCGTAGTATACTCCCTTTGTTTTTATTTACTCCGCATAAAACGGAGGGAGTGGTGGTATAATAAATGACGCAGGCGGGGGAGGGGGAGGGACGTTGGTTTGCTCTCAACTGCGGTCCCACAAGCGAGTGAAAATGCAAGACGAAGCGCGTTCCATTCGGTGAGCAACATGGAGGGTCTAGCGTGCCGGGCTGCAACGCGAACGCGACAAGAGCGATGTACAGTCAAAACCAATTGACCGGTCATCACCGGAAACACTATTCACACCAGAACCTTCGCTGCTCGGCCTACGCCAGCCACTGCCCTAAAACCACACCAAATCTCCAGCCCATTCCCCCACCTTTCGATCCCCTAGCCCGCATCAAGCGTCCCCTAGTTCTCTGGAAAGCCATGGTGCGCCGCAAGATCACTTACTACAAGATGCTGACGCCGACGCCGGAGCGCTGCGCAGAAATCGCGGTGGCTGTCGGCGCCACAGACCTCCGTTCCCAAGCTCGCTCTGCGGCGGGTCAATCCTCGAGTTCTCTGGAGCGAAGCTACGAGGAGGAGAAGACGATCCAATGTTCATGGAGGAGGTTGCGGCGCAGAAGGCCCCCGATGGGTATGAGACGATGGACGTCGACTTCATGCCGGCGTCCGAGTCCCCCATGGTGCAGGCGGACCAGCGGTTCAACATGGCGATACTAAAGGAGCACCGGGAGGCAGAGGCTCAACTCGACGCGGAGCGCGCGCATGCCGTTGCCATCGAGGCTCTCCTACAGGCGGAACTGGATGTCGTGGATGTGAACCGGTCGGCGGAGGCTCAACATGAGGCGGAGCGCGTGGATGCCGCTGCCATCAAGGCCCTTCTGCAGGCGGAACCGGACGTCCTGGCCTTGAACCGGGTGACAGAGGCTCGACTCGACGCAGAGCGTGCGGATGCCACTCTCATCGACACCCTCCTGCGGGCGGAACCGGACGTCCAGGACTTGAACCGGGGGGCGGAGGCTCGACTCGACGCGGAGCGCGCGGATGCCGCTGCCATCAAGGCCCTCCTACAGGCGCAACCGGACGTCCTCGACTTTAACAGGGCTGTGCTCTTGTCCGTGCAGAGCGCCCGCACGCTCCGCTTGAACGAGTAGCTGGAGGCCGAGGACAACCACGGTGCGGAGACACACATCGGCAGCGACGGCTGGTTCACGCCGGTAGCCAAAGACGACGAGGTCGTCTCTTTTCGCGAGCAGTGATAGTTTTTCTTTATGTTGTTGTTTTTATGGATATTTTTCTGTGTAAAAACATATATTTGTTATGCAAGTCGCCTGACTTAGGTCAGTCTACCACTTTAGGCGGTTGGATGAATATCCTACGTCTCCTAACCCTTCTTTCCTTCTTCGTCACCTCTTCTTCTTCCCCAACAGACCACCGCACGGGCCATACGGATACTCCCCAACATGCGGCTGGATAAACATACTCTATGAACGAAAATTATGTGTCAGCGATAGGATGGCTGAGTTTGGTTTGTTCACATGCGACAGCACGTGTCAGTGAGGGTGCGCTCCCTTGGTTGGGTTTGCGGCGTGCAGGAGCGACTGTGTGAGGGTGCGATGCGACCGCGGCATGTAGGAGCGACCGTGTGAGGGTGTGGTGCGACCGCGACAGCCGTGCACAAGTGTACCTCCTTCTCATTTTGAAAACTTTAGGGAAGCTTGGCAAAAATGTGTGGCGAAGTTTGGCAATGCAAGGCCTAGACCCAAACAGGATAAGTACGTACGTACTAGGAGTACTAGTGTTAAAAAAGAAAGGCGGGGTTTTCCTTTGCGGGATTTAATCGATACAAATCCTCGTTTCACGTGTCAATTAATGCGTATTTTTTCTCCAAATACCAAAGATCTAACCATATCACTCCTCATCACTTGATTAATGCAACGCCATGCAAACCAACCTTCTCACTTCCGCATGCATGCAGGGGATATTAATGTCCTTGGTTGCTAACCCCATCAATTTTGCCTCGATTAGTGTTAGTGGCCCTTTGCAAATTGTAATTTTGATATACTGGCCTTGTGTACAAAAAAATGGAGGTAGTAACTATATTTGACTTCCTTCCCCATTGCGGTGACGTCGACGATATCTTTTTTGGTGGTTTGGCGAAGTGCGTTCGACGGAGAAAATCATTGAGGGAGACCACGGTAAGTCGTTCGCAAGTGCCACCTGCAAGCCGAGACAACCGCCTTATTTGCATCCAGGAAGTCCTTTACTAGTACTCCCTCTGGTCCTTTTTTCTTTGCGTCTAAGGTCCAGCCCGTATACCAAGGAGAGGAGCAATTAGCAAAAAATGGACTGTTTTGCCCCTGGATTCATCTGAGGAGACCCTGGTTGCATGCGAGATTGGCTCATACTTTGCATGCATGTCGTCTCTCTCTCCCCCCCTATCCATCTCTCTGCACGCATACGCCTCTTGCTCTCTCTCCTGTTTCTGCATGCAAGCAGCTCTCTCTGCCTTGGGAAGATGCGAAGCGCATGGGAAAGAGAGATGGGATTACTACAGGCACGCATGCGGTGGAAAGGGATGGAGGGCCCAGTTGGAAAGAGCAGCGAAAAAATTCCAATGCACAGAGCATTGCGGGGAAAATGAAATTTTCTTAGACGCAGACAAAAAAGGACCGGAGGGAGTACTACTAGGAGTACTAGTGTGGTGAGATGGTTTCTCTAAGAAGACGATGGAGAAGCGGAGTCAGCGAAGAGTGAAATGATGGTTGCTTCGTCCGTGCTTTTGTGATTTGACGCCTCACTGCTTTGTGATTTGTGATAGACGGGACAGGGGAGTAGACTCTGTGCTCTATACTGTACTACATGCGTCCAAGCATGGGGGAAAGAGGAGAGACGTTGCATTTTTCTATTCCTTCAATCAATCAATCAATCAGGGAGCTTCGGTTCCATATTTTTGGCTTTGGCAACACCATCCACAATGGTTCCCACGATGCCAAAAGCTATCTTCACATTTGGCTACACATTGTGGATGCCCTTAACCGTACCACTTGGTTTTTCTCCTGTGTGCTATCTATACAAATCTCAATTATATTGATCTAAAAAATTATAGAATCAAGATTAGTAAAAAGGAGGTGATTTTGTCGCGCGGATGGTGGGGGAGGTTTCTTATTTGAGCAGTGCTACATTGTAACACCCCGGATGTAATTTACCTTATATGTATCCCAACTCTTGCCGTTTTCGACACTAAGTTATTTTATTTTCTCGGGTTCGGGTTTTTGTCTCCGTGTGTTGTTTCCTTTGTCATGCATCTCATATCATGTCATCATGGGCATCGCATTTGCATACGTGTTCGTCTCATGCATCCGAGCATTTTCCCCGTTGTCCGTTTTGCATTCCGGCGCACCTATCTCCTCCGGTGCCCCTTTCTACCTCTTTTCGTGTGTGGGGGTTAAACATTTCCGGATTGGACTGAGACTTGCCAAGGAGCCTTGGTTTACTACCTGTAGACCGCCTGTCAAGTTTCGTGCCATTTGGACTTCGTTTGATACGCCAACGGTTAACCGAGGGACCGAGAAGGCCTCATGAGTGTTGCAGCCCAACACCCTTCCAATTTGGCCCAAAACCCACCAAAACCTCTCCCATCGTCTAGAGCGTTCTATCACGATCGCGTGGCCGCAAACTGCTCCTCATTCTGAGCTTCCTAGCTCCCTCTATGCCTATATATAGATCCTCTCCCGAAAATCCCGGGTCTCTTTCTCCTCCTAACCCTAAAAACTCCACCCGCCGCCGCCGGAAAAAAATCCGGGTAGCGGACGTGTCCGCCTGCTCCGTCGGACCTATCGGGTGACGCCACGTGTCCCAGCTGGGAGCCCCACTTCGCCGCGCCGCCGCCCGGCCCGCTCGGCCCACGGGAGGGCCCCGCGGCCCATCCGGCTACCGCGACCCTGCCGCCTTCTCCTTTGACGCCGGCGCCCGCAGCTCCTCCTCTGCCACCGCCACCTCGCCGGCGTCTACCGCGACCTCGCCGGAGTCGTCTCCGCGCCGGCCGCCCCGACCTACCGCGCCTGCGCCCGCGACCGAGGCCGCCACCTCCTACGCCGCCGCGCGCCGCCGTGAACGTCACCGTCCCCTGCCGCAACCTCCTCCTCCACCGGATCCCATCGCCGGCGACCTCAACTCCGGCGCCGTTGAACCTCGGGCCGAGTGCATCGCTACAGTGTAGATCGGCCGATCCAGATCTAAGGGATGACCTAATATTTTTTACCTAATCCCCTTATTTTTTGCAATCTTCATCATGGTGTATCTCTGCATCCGTAACTCCGATTTGCGCGTGTAGCATATCAAAAATGTTCATCTCGACGAGTACATCATTTCATCTCATTGCATCATTTTCATTTGAGCTCATCTTGATACCCGAAATGCTGTTGGAAGAGGGCTATGTGGTGAATCTGTCAGATCTGTTTCATCAAATAGCTATTTGTCATTTTTGCCATGATTAATGTGTGCATGATATGATCCTGATCTCTACATGTGTTTTATTATATGCCATGCCATATTTTTAGAGAGGTGCTTACCATGTATTTTTGTGATATTTGTGGTGACTAGCACAAGCTTGCAAAGTAGTGTAATCTGTAATGCTGATTTCATGGACTTAGAATTTCACAAGTCCTTGTCCTGATTTTGTCGTTATGCGATATGTTCATGTGGTTTCCTAGTGATCCGTGCCTGTTTTGAGGATGATCAGTAAGGATGATTTATTAACATTGTGGTGCTCTATCCATCCATGTCTTTTTTTGCATTTATGGAGCACCCTAGCGTGAGTCAATCGAGCTCTACTTTTACTATATCGTGAATCCTAGCAAATTGTTGACTTGTTAGCGATTTTGCCGAGGATGTTGCTATTGATCCGTGCATGCTATGTTGTTGTTCTTGCCATGTCTAGATTCTATACCATGTATTCTTGATGGGTGTATGCTTAGTTTGTCATGCCATGCTGTGTAGTGAGTGCATTGAGCTCGTAAACATGCCTACTCGTTAACTGATTTGCATGCTCCAGTTTTTCACTAAATCTGAAATCTGTTTATGTTTTTGCCATGTTCGCATGCTTGCAATTGTATTTTCTGATCCCTTTTGGCTCAAGGTCACTAAGGGACTTTTGATAAGTGCTTTGAGTAGCTTCATACATGCCTTGCTTTGCCATGTCAAGTTCCTGTAGCATGTAGTTTTCATGCTCTAAAGTGTGCTTCCTGATGATAAATTCCCGACTTGTGTTAATTTCACTAAGTCTGAAACCTATTATCATTTGCATTTTTGCCATGCTTGTTTGAACCTGTTAATGGATGAATTAGCCGTAGCTCAGTGTTCATCTTTTGTCAAGCATCATAAATTGATCCCTGCCATGTATTTTGTTGTCATGTTTGAGTGCCGTAGCATATTTATCTTGACGCATTTAGTTGGTCACTTGCTGATTATCGCAGACCGGTGCCATATTTGTTTTGCTTGCCATTTCCAACCGTGCATCTGATTCCGGTTATCTTTATATCGATTTCAACCGAAATCACCTCACCTTTCCAGTGGCACTCTTGGATTTCCATGTTGAGTCCAGGTTCAATCATTCCTTGTCAAATCTTGCATATGCATCACATATCGCATCCCACATAGCATACCATGTTTGCATCATGTTGTTTGAGCATTGCACGTGGTTGATTGTGTTCCTTTTGCTTGTTTGTCTTGTTTGGATAAAGCCGGGAGACGAGTTCGTGAACAAGGAGCCCTTTGAGTTCGCTTACGAGGATCAAGTCAGCTTTGACAACTTTGCAGGCAAGATGATCATACCCTCGAAATTACTTATATCTTTGCTTGCTAGATGCTCGCTCTTTTGCTATGCCTATGCTATGATGCCTACCACTTTCTTATCATGCCTC
Organism: Triticum urartu; assembly: GCF_056163025.1. Taxonomy (NCBI): domain Eukaryota; kingdom Viridiplantae; phylum Streptophyta; class Magnoliopsida; order Poales; family Poaceae; genus Triticum; species Triticum urartu. Next base: position 426,236,779 of record NC_141874.1, on the reverse strand, counting down.
CCAAATTGCCATGTCATACCTCTAACCCACCATGTCCTAGCAAACCGTTGATTGGCTATGTTACTGCTTTGCTCAGCCCCTCTTATAGCGTTGGTAGTTGAAGGTGAAGACTGGAGATCGTTCCTTGTTAGAACATTGTTTATTGTTGGGATATCACCATATTTTCTTGTTTATCTTAATGCACCTGTATACTTGGTAAAGGGTGGAAGGCTCGGCCTTTTTCCTAGTGTTTTGTTCCACTCTTGCCACCCTAGTTTCTGTCATATCGGTGTTATGTTCCCAGATTTTGCGTTCCTTACGCGGTTGGGTTATAATGGGAACCCGTTGACAGTTCGCCTTGAATAAAACTCCTCCAACAATGCCCAACCTTGGTTTTACCATTTTCAACCTAGCCTCTTTTTCCCTTGGGTTTCCGGAGCCCAAGGGTCATCTTTATTTAAACCCCCCCGGGCCAGTGCTCCTCTGAGTGTTGGTCTGACCGAGTAGACTGCGGGGCCACCTCAGGGCAACTTGAGGGTTGGTTTTACTCGTAGGATGTCTCATCTGAGTGTGCCCTGAGAACGAGATATGTGCAGCTCCTATCGGGATTTGTCGGCACATTCGGGCGGTGTTGTTGGACTTGTTTTACCATTGTCGAGGATGTCTTGTAAAACCAAGATGTCGAGTCTGATCGGAATGTCTTGGGAGAAGGAATATCCTTCGTTGACCGTGAGAGCTTGTGATGGGCTATGTTGGGACTCCCCTGCAGGGATTTGAACTTTCGAAAGCCGTGCCCGCGGTTATGGGCAGATGGGAATTTGTTAATGTCCGGTTGTAGATAACATGAAACTTAACTTAATTAAAATGAATCAACCGCGTGTGTAACCGTGATGGTCTCTTCTCGGCGGAGTCCGGGAAGTGAACACGGTGTTGGAGTAATGCTTGACGTAGGTTGTTCTAGGATCACTTCTTGATCATAGTTGTTCGACCGTGCTTTTGCCTTCTCTTCTCGCTCTCTTTTGCGAACAGGTTAGCCACCATATATGCTAGTCGCTTGCTGCAGCTCCACATATTACCTTGCCTTACCTTTAAGCTTAAATAGTCTTGATCGCGAGGGTGCGAGATTGCTGAGTCCCCGTGACTCACAGATTAATTCCACAACCAGATGCAGGGACCGATGATACCGTTCCAGATGATGCACTTGAGCTCAAGTGGGAGTTCGATGAAGACTCTCGCCGTTACTATGTGTCTTTCCCAGATGATCAGTAGTGGTGCCCAGTTGGGGCGATCGGGGACCGTGTCGCGTGTGGGGTTGATCTTTATTTTGGTACCTTAGTCGGACCATGAGTGTATTGGATGATTGTAATGTTATTCATGTATTTGTGTGATGTGGCGAGTGTAAGCCAACTATGTATCCTTTCCCCTTTTATCTATTTACATGGGTTGTTGTGAAGATTACCTTACTTGTGACATTGCTTTGAATGCGGTTATGCCTCTAAGTCATGCTTCAACACGTAGGAGATATAGCCGCATCGAGGGCATTACAAGTTGGTAATCAGAGCCTTCCCAGACCTTAGGAGCCCCCTGCTTGATCGAATCGTTGGCGTTGTTGAGTCTAGAAAAATGTTTTGAGTCTTTTAAGAATTATATATCGGAGAGTTTAGGAATTCTTTTTACTCCCCAGTCCCTTCATCGCTCTGATGAGGCATCCTGACATAGAATTTTGACTCTTCTCTTCTCAAATTTCACTAAAAAAATTTTAGGATCACGCGGGTATCTTGTAATCGTTCCGATCGATTTGTGACGAGAACATTGTTCTTGGTGCCTCCTGTCACTTAGGGGTTGTGGTAGTGTCCCGGGGAGTTGAGCTCCGAGGTGTTGTCGTCACAATTTTATCATTGAGATTCTGGAATACCTGAGTTTCGCCGACATCAAAAATCTCTTTTATGCAGTTGTTGGTGAGATAACCTCGATGCCACCCAGTACTGGGGCGGGAGTTCGGGAGTATTGCCATAACTCGTATAACGGATGCTTTTCGAAGGCTGAGGTAAATGATTTCCGAAGTTTTTCTTGGTTATGTGTTGAAGGATGGATACAGCTGGATGTAGGATTTGCTAGATTTGGGTGAGATATTATGCTTCCCTGTATCCCCAACACCTGATTGCATAACCGGAAAGGTTCGGGAGTTTCATAGGTGGGAATTCTTGTAGCTCTAGTTCTTCTTCCGCGGATATTTGGTTTGAGATTGGGTGATCATCACCAAGTATTCGTTCTTGTTCGTACCTTGTTGTTTTTCTTCTACCTCAATTGTAAGTGGCTTCTCAATTTATGGATATGTGACCATTTCAATTGGAATGCATTCGTTCATTTTGTTCGGATGTGAAGACTATATGTTGCAATTTTAACCCGTTTGATTCAGCTTCAATATTTGTCTGTCTATGTGCTAATGGATGTCAACCTATTCAGGATGTCTCCTCCAACACGCACGACTCCGAATCCTGATCCGCCACCACCACCTCCACCTCCGGAGGCATGGCAAGCTGTGATGGCTGCTACCAATGCAAACACGCAGCTGAACATGCAACTTCTTCAAGAGTGCAACCAAGGGAACCAGGGTCATGGCAACAACCAGAATCAGTTTGCTACACTCAACCAGTTCCTTGCTAACCAGCCAAAGACCTTCAGCAATTATGTTGAGGCAATAGACGCTGATGATTGGCACGTGGACATATGCAAGCATTTCGAGTGCAGTAACGTCAGGCCTGAGGACTTTGTCAAGTTCGCTTCATTCCAACTCAAAGACCAAGCTGTAGAATGGTTTCAGCAGTACAAAGATTCCAAAGGAGGCCATGTGATTACCTGGGATGAATTCCGTCAAGACTTCAAAGCTCATCATATTCCTCAGAGCGTGGTTGAAAGCAAGCGTGAGGAATTCCGCAACCTAAAGCAAGGATCTATGTCTGTTTACGAGTACAACAAGATGTTTCAGAAGCTCGCCCGTTTTGCTAAGCAAGACGTCCCTAACAAGAAGAGCATGATATACCAGTTCAGGGGTGGTCTCAGAGAAGAAATCCAGCTAGCTCTCATTCTCTTTGAACCCAAGAGGTACGATGAGTTTTACAACATGTCAATGAAGCAAGAGACTGCTCAACTGAAGTGCGATGCTTCCAAGAAGCGACTCAGAGATGCTAGTCCTTCTTCCTCAACTCAAGTGGCTAAGCAGCAGAAGTATTGGCTACCTCCTCCTCCGTTCTGTCAGCCTTATCAGCAAAAGAGCAAAGGTGGCAGTGGATCTTCCCACACACCCAACCCTGGCTTTCAGAACAAGACTTCGTCTCAAGCTCCAAGATCAAGTGCTCCGTATCACCATCCACTCTCGGAGGTCACGTGCAACAAGTGCCAACAGAAGGGTCACTATGCCAACAAATGCTTCAATCAGAGGCGTCTACCTCCTCCTCCTCCTATGAGATCGGCAAGTACAGCTGTGGTCAAGCATAACCAAAGCACGCCAAGGTCAACTTCTTGAATGCAGCTCAGGCAGAGGACTTGTCGGATGTCATCATGGGTAACCTTCCTATTAACGATGTTCCTGCAAAAGTGATTTTTGACACTGGTGCATCGCATTCTTTCTGGTCATTCCCTTTTGCATCAAAGCACAATTTTGATAGTGAGGTTATGCCCAAAGTCATGCAAGTTGTTTCTCCGGGCAAGCTTTTGACTTCCAGTTTGGTTGCTCCCGATGTCTCTATCACGTTGGGCGACTACAAGTTTCTGTCCTCTCCAGTGGTCCTTGGTAACTCGGATATTGATCTTATTCTCGGAATGGATTGGCTTTCTAAGCACAAGTCTCATCTTGATTGTGCTGCCAGGCAGATTCAATTGACTCATTCGTCTGAGGATATAATTGTCTTTGCCGCTCATGATGATACCATCCGTCTGTTTTCTCTCAATGAGAAGGATGAACTGGATATTCCAATCGTTTGCGAATATCAAGACGTCTTTCTAGAAGAGCTTCTTGGAATGCCTGCGCACCGGCCAGTTGAATTCGTCATCGATCTTGAGCCTCGCACGGAACCTATTTGCAAACGTCCTTACAAGCTTGGACCTGAAGAGTTGAAGGAGCTGAAGAAGCAAATCGATATTCAAGAGTGAATGGGTCTCATCCGACCTAGTTCTTCTCCGTGGGGTTGTGGAGTTCTTTTTGTGAAGAAGAAGGATGGAACGGACTGACTTTGTGTTGACTACCGTCCATTGAACAAGAAGACTATAAAGAACAAGTACCCACTTCCCAACATCAACGAGCTGTTTGAACAACTCAAAGGTGCTCAAGTATTCTCCAAGCTTGATCTCCGTATGGGCTATCACCAGATCCGAATTCGTGAGCAAGATATCCCCAAGACGGCTTTTAGAACAAGCTATGGTTCATATGAATACATTGTCATGTCTTTCGGCCTCGTCCACGCTCCTCCGACGTTCTCTCGCATGATGAACTTCATCTTCAACCCCTACACAAATGACTTCGTCTTGGTCTACCTCGATGACATTTTGGTCTTTTCCAAGAACAAGGAAGATCATGCCAAGCACTTGCGTTTGGTGCTTGATAAGCTCAGAGAACATCAGTTCTACGCCAAGTTCTCAAAGTGCGAGTTTTGGCTCGATGAGGTTCTCTATCTTGGGCATATCATCTCTGCCAAGGGCATAGCGGTGAATCCTGAGAAGGTGTCTGCAATTGTGAATTGGGAACCACCTCAGAACGTGAAGCAACTCCGCAGCTTCCTTGGTCTCGCAAGCTATTGTCGAAGGTTCGTTGAGAACTTTTCAAAGATCGCAAAGCCGCTTTCCAACCTTCTCCAGGAGCACGTCAAGTACGTTTGGTCTCCTGAATGTGACATCGCTTTCAACACCTTGAAAGAGAAATTAGTCATTGCTCCAGTTCTGACTCCTCCTGATGAATCCAAACCATTCGAGGTCTTCTGCGATGCCTCTCTTCAAGGTCTTGGTGCAGTGTTGATGCAAGAGAAGAAAGTTGTGGCCTATACTTCTCGCCAGTTGATGCCCAATGAGAAGAACTACCCCACTCATGACCTCGAGTTGGCGGCAGTTGTGCATGCTCTTTTGACTTGGAGACATCTCTTATTGGGAAGAAAAGTGGACATCTTCATTGACCACAAGAGTCTCAAGTACATCTTCACTCAGCCTAATCTCAACCTCAGGCAGACTCGTTGGGTCGAAATGATTCAAGAGTATAATCCGAGCATCGAATATACTCCAGGCAAGGCCAATGTAATTGCTGACGCATTGAGCAGGAAGGCTTGCTGCAACATTTTGATTCTCAAGCCTTACCAACCCAAGCTTTGTGAAGCTTTCCGCAAACTCAATCTGCAAGTTGTTCCTCAAGGTTTCCTCGCCAACCTCCAAGTCTCTCCTACTTTGGGAGATCAGATTTGCGAGGCTCAACTTCTTGATGCTATGGTGAAGAAGGTGAAGATTGGGATTGCCAAGAGTCAACCCAAGTACAAGTGCTATCGTCTTGATGACAAAGATACTCTCTTCTTCGAGGATCGCATTGTTGTGCCTATAGGTGACCTTCGTAAAGTCATTATGAACGAGGCTCACAATTCACTCCTCTCCATCCACCCTAGAAGTACGAAGATGTACCAGGACCTCAAGCAGGCTTATTGGTGGACTTGAATGAAGCGTGAGATTGCTCAGTTCGTGAATGAATGTGATGTCTGCAGAAGAGTGAAGGCAGAACACCAATGACCAGCTGGTCTCCTCCAACCTCTTGCCATTCTAGAATGGAACTTTGACCACATTGAGATGGACTAGACGGGATTTCCAAAGTCCAAGCGTGGCAACGATGCTATATTCGTTGTCATCGACAAACTCACTAAAGTGGCCCATTTCCTGCCTATCAAAGAGTCTATCACTGCAGCTCAATTGGCAGAGCTGTATACCTCTCGGATTGTCTCTCTGCACGGCATTCCGCAATTGATCTCTTCAGACCGTAGCAGCATCTTTACCTCCAAGTTTTGGGATTCTTTTCAGAAGGCCATGGGCACCAACATCCGTTTCAGCTCAGCTTTTCATCCTCAAACTAGCGGCGAAGTCGAGCGTGACAATCAGATTCTCGAAGATATGCTCAGGGCTTGCATTATCTCTTTCGGTATGAAGTGGGAAGATTGTCTTCCATATGCCGAGTTCTCCTACAACAACAGTTTTTAAGCAAGTTCGGGCAAGGCTCCATTTGAAATTCTCTATGGCAAGAAGTGTCGTGCTCCTCTTAACTGGTCAGAGATCAGTGAACGTCAACTTGTTGGAAATGACTTGATCATAGAGGCAGCGGAAATGTGCAAAGTCATTCGTGATAACCTCAAAGCAGCGCAATCGCGCCAGAAGAGCTACTATGATAGTAAGCATCGTGATTTGGCTTTCGAGATCGGAGACCATGTTTACCTCTGCGTCTCTCCAATGAAAGGTACTCGTCGCTTCGGTATCAAAGGGAAGCTTGCCCCTAGATACGTGGGTCCTTTCAAGATCGTCAGCAAGAGAGACGATCTCGCCTATCAACTCGAGCTTCCTTCAAACTTTGCAAATGTGCACGACGTGTTCCATGTCTCTCAGCTCCGCAAGTGCTTCAAGACCCCTGTCCGCACTGTCAACTTCGAAGACATTGATCTCCAAGAAGACCTTTCTTATCGTGAGCACCCCGTTGCTATTCTTGAAGAAACTGAGCGCAAGACTCGCAATAAGTCAATCAAATTCCTCAAAGTCAAGTGGTCACACCATTCCGACCGTGAAGCCACCTGGGAACGCGAGGATCACCTCTGTTCTGAGTACCCGGTGTTTTTCCAGTCCTAGATCTCGGGACAAGATCCTTTCGTAGTGGTGGAGTGTTGTAACACCCCGGATGTAATTTACCTTATATGTATCCCAACTCTTGCTGTTTCCGGCACTAAGTTATTTTATTTTCCTCGGGTTCGGGTTTTTGTCTCCGTGTGTTGTTGCCTTTGTCATGCATCTCATATCATGTCATCATGGGCATCACATTTGCATACGTGTTCGTCTCATGCATCCGAGCATTATCCCCGTTGTCCGTTTTGCATTCCGGCGCTCCTATCTCCTCTGGTGCCCCTTTCTACCTCTTTTCATGTGTGGGGGTTAAACATTTCCGGATTGGACCGAGACTTTCCAAGCGGCCTTGGTTTACTACCGGTAGACTGCCTGTCAAGTTTCGTGCCATTTGGACTTTGTTTGATACGCCAACGGTTAACCGAGGGACCGAGAAGGCCTCGTGAGTGTTGTAGCCCAACACCCTTCCAATTTGGCCCAAAACCCACCAAAACCTCTCCCATCGTCTAGAGCGTTCGATCATGATCGCGTGGCCGCAAACCGCTCCTCATTCTGAGCTTCCTAGCTCCCTCTATGCCTATATATAGATCCTCTCCCAAAAATCCCGGGTCTCTTTCTCCTCCTAACCCTAAAAACTCCACCCGCCGCCGCCGGACAAAAATCCAGGCAGCGGACGTGTCCGCCCGCTCTGCCGGACCTATCGGGTGACGCCACGTGTCCCAGGCGGGAGCCCCACTTCGCCGCGCCGCGCCCGGCCCGCTCGGCCCGCGGGAGGGCCCCCGCGGCCCATCCGGCTACCGCGACCCCGCCGCCTTCTCCTTCGACGGCGACGCCCGCAGCTCCGCCTCTACCACCGCCACCTCACCGGCGACCACCGCGACCTCGCTGGAGTCGTCTCCGTGCCGGCCGCCCCGACCTACCGCGCCTCCGCCCGCGACTGAGGCCGCCACCTCCTCCTCCGCAGCGCGCCGCCGTGAACATCACCGTCCCCTGCCGTGACCTCCTCCTCCGCCGGATCCCATCGCCGGCGACCTCAACTCTGGCGCCGTCGAACCTCGGGCCGAGTGCATCCCTACATTGTAGATCGGCCGATCCAGATCTGAGGGTTGACCTAATATTTTTGACCTAATCCCCTTATTTTTTTGCAATCTTCATCATGTTGTATCTTTGCATCCGTAACTCCGATTTGCGCGTGTAGCATATCAAAAATGTTCGTCTCAACGAGTACATCATTTCATCTCATTGCATCATTTTCATTTGAGCTCATCGTGATGCCCGAAATGCTATTGGAAGAGGGCTATGTGGTGAATCTGTCAGATCTGTTTCATCAAATAGCTATTTGTCATTTTTGCCATGATTAATGTGTGCATGATATGATCCTGATCTCTACATGTGTTTTGTTATATGCCATGCCATCTTTACAGAGGTGCTTACCATGTATTTTTGTGATAGTTTTGGTGACTAGCACAAGCTTGCAAAGTAGTGTAATCGGTAATGCTGATTTCAGGGACTTAGAATTTCACCAAGTCCTTGTCCTGATTTTGTCGTTATGCCATATGTTCATGTTGTTTCCTAGTGATCTGTGCCTCTTTTGAGGATGATCAGTAAGGATGATTTATTAACATTGTGGTGCTTTATCCATCCATGTCTTTTTTGCATTTATGGAGCACCCTAGCTTGAGTCAATCGAGCTCTACTTTTGCTATATCGTGAATCCTGGCAGATTGTTGACTTGTTAGCGATTTTGCCGAGGATGTTGCTATTGATCCGTGCATGCTATGTTGTTGTCCTTGCCATGTCTAGCTTCTATGACATGTATTCTTGATGGGTGTATTATTAGTTTGTCATGCCATGCTCTGTAGTGAGTGCATCGAGCTCGTAAACATGCCTACTCGTTAACTGATTTGCATGCTCCAGTTTTTCACTAAGTCTGAATTCTGTTTATGTTTTTGCCATGTTCCCATGCTTGCAATTGTATTTTCTGATCCCTTTTGTCTCAAGGTCACTAAGGGACTTTTGTTAAGTGCTTTGAGTAGCTTCATCTTATGCCTTGCTTTGCCATGTCAAGTTCCTGTAGCATGTAGTTTTCATGCTCTAAAGTGTGCTTCCTGATGATAAATTCCAGACTGGTGTTAATTTCACTAAGTCTGAAACCTGTTATCATTTGCATTTTTTCCATGCTTGTTTGAACCTGTAAATGTATGAATTAGCCGTAGCTCAGTGTTCATCTTTTGTCAAGAATCATGAATGGATCCCTGCCATGTATTTTGTTGTCATGTTTGAGTGATGTAGCATATTTATCTTGACGCATTTAGTTGGTCACTTGCTGATTATCGCAGACCGGTGCCATATTTGTTTTGCTTGCCATTTCCAAACTGTGCATCCGATTCTGGTGATATTTATATCGATTTCAACCGAAATCACCTCACCTTTCCAGTGGAACTCTTGGATTTCCCGGTTGAGGCCAGGTTCAATCATTCCTTGTCAAATCTTACATATGCATCACATATCACATCCCGCATAGGATACCATGTTTGCATCATGTTGTTTGAGCATTGCACGTGGTTGATTGTGTTCCTTCTGCTTGTTTGTCTTGTTTGGGTAGAGCCGGGAGACGAGTTCGCGAACGAGGAGCCCGTTGAGTTCGCTTACGAGGATCAACTCAACTCTGACAACTTTGCAGGCAAGATGATCATACCCTCGAAATCACTTCTATCTTTGCTTGCTAGATGCTCGCTCTTTTGCTATGCCTATGCTACGATGCCTACCACTTGCTTATCATGCCTCCCAAATTGCCATGTCAAACCTCTAACCCACCATGTCCTAGCAAACCGTTGATTGACTATGTTACTGCTTTGCTCAGCCCCTCTTATAGCGTTGCTAGTTGCAGGTGAAGATTGGAGATCGTTCCTTGTTGGAACATTGTTTATTGTTGGGATATCACCATATTGTCTTGTTTATCTTAATGCACCTATATACTTGGTAAAGGGTGGAAGGCTCGGCCTTTTGCTTGGTGTTTTGTTCCACTCTTGCCGCCCTAGTTTCCGTCATATCGGTGTTATGTTCCCGGATTTTGCGTTCCTTACGTGGTTGGGTTATAACGGGAACCCCTTGACAGTTTGCCTTGAATAAAACTCCTCCAGCAATGCCCAACCTTGGTTTTACCATTTGCCACCTAGCCTCTTTTTCCCTTGGGTTTCCGGAGCCCAAGGGTCATCTTTGTTTAAACCCCCTGGGACAGTGCTCCTCTGAGTGTTGGTCCGACCGAGTAGACTGCGGGGCCACCTCAGGGCAACTTGAGGGTTGGTTTTACTCATAGGATGTCTCATTTGAGTGTGCCCTAAGAACGAGATATGTGCAGCTCCTATCGGGATTTGTCCGCACATTCGGGCGGTGTTGCTAGACTTGTTTTACCATTGTCGAGGATGTCTTGTAAAACCGAGATGCCGAGTCTGATCGGAATGTCTCGGGAGAAGGAATATCCTTCGTTGACCGTGAGAGCTTGTGATGGGCTAAGTTGGGACTCCCCTGCAGGGATTTGAACTTTCGAAAGCCGTGCCCGCGGTTATGGGCAGATGGGAATTTGTTAATGTCCGGTTATAGATAACATGAAACTTAACTTAATTAAAATGAATCAACCGCGTGTGTAACCGTGATGGTCTCTTCTCGGCGGAGTCCGGGAAGTGAACACGGTGTTGGAGTAATGCTTGACGTAGGTTGTTCTAGGATCACTTCTTGATCATAGTTGTTCGACCATGCTTTTGCCTTCTCTTCTCGCTCTCTTTTGCGAACAGGTTAGCCACCATATATGCTAGTCGCTTGCTGCAGCTCCACATATTACCTTGCCTTACCTTTAAGCTTAAATAGTCTTGATCGCGAGGGTGCGAGATTGCTGAGTCCCCATGACTCACAGATTACTTCCTCAACCAGATGCAGGGACCGATGATACCATTCCAGATGATGTTCTTGAGCTCAAGTGGGAGTTCGATGAAGACTCTCGCCGTTACTATGTGTCTTTCCCAGATGATTAGTAGTGGTGCCCAGTTGGGGCGATCGGGGACCGTGTCGCATGTGGGGTTGATCTTTATTTTGGTACCGTAGTCGGACCATGAGTGTATTGGAAGATTGTAATGTTATTCATGTATTTATGTGACGTGGCGAGTGTAAGCCAACTATGTATCCTTTCCCCTTTTATCTATTTACATGGGTTTTTGTGAAGATTACCTTACTTGCTACATTGCTTTCAATGCGGTTATTCCTCTAAGTCGTGCTTCGACACGTAGGAGATATAGCCGCATCGAGGGCGTTACATACATACACGTAATGGTTTACGTAAAGTTACAAAGTGATGTGATGTGGGACTATTTGATTGGATTAAAGGAGAGGATTAGGCCCACCCCACCTGATAATCAGGGGGGCATATATATATTTTCGGAGGACGTTATCCTAGCGGTTTTCTAACATGCGGTCCCACGTGTCAGTGCTTTACCAAGCCGATCCGCGTCCCACATGAGGCAGAACAATGGCAGAAGCAACACGTGGTTAAGTTGAAGAAGATGAGGGAGAAGCAGATTCAACAATGAGTGAAATGATGGTTGCTTCGTCCCTCCAACTTAACTACGGGAAAGGTGCAGCTTTGTGATTTGACGCCTCATTGCTCATTACTACTACGGTGCCATGACTGGGGTGCTTCACCCCGGCTCCTCTGCACTGTATTTCGGTATGGCACGTGGACCCGGTAGCTTGATGTCCCACATGTCAGCGAAAGGGACTAGAAGATTTATGAAAGCAAGCGCTCCACTCTTACGACGGAGGAGTAGACGACACGACGACCCAGTGAACTGTCACTTGTACTGTATAGTACTATAGTTTTGCTGTTTCGCACGATCCATCGATACAAACCCGATTAAACAGGAAAGGGCGGGATTTTTCCCGCGCGGTAGAGGATACTAGCCATACATTTCAAAGGCAATTTTAATGTATGCAAACTGAATAATTATAAGTAACAATATGATATCTAGTAAAACTAAAAACACATATGATTTATTGTGTTAGAGTGTAGTAGTAGTGTTGTATTGCATAGTTGTTAGATGTAACATGCGAGAACATGTAGAGATGTAGTTTTGGAGGTCCTACAGAGAGAAAAGAGTAATACGGTCACCTAACTTTAGAATAAGCTGATTACGTTCACTATATACATTTTGCGGTGATTATACGGTCACTTGCTCACAGTTCAGCATCGGATTGCATTCTGTTGACCGGCCAAATAGTCTCCGTGGCGCCATGTTGACTAGTTAAATTGACCACATTCCTTGTGGGTCCCACCTGTCAGTTCGCATAGGCAAAAGGTCAGATAAACACAAATTATGCAGGCCCGACAAGGCTCCAACCCGTGTGCGGGAATCACCTGGTTGTGTATGTGTCTGTCAGGGCCTGATCTGTGTGCATGCACATGTAGGTTGAGCACTTGAGCATGAGAGTGTGTGTTGGTCGTGTGGTGTACTGGTGTGTGCATGCATGCGTGCGTGTGTGTGTGTGAGTGTTGCGTGCGTGCGTGGCTGCGTGTGTACGTGTGAGTGTTGCGTGCGTGCGTGGGTGCATGTGTTTGTGTGAGTGTTGCGTGGATGCAGTTCGTGTGCATGCGTTCGTGTGTGTATAATCACCACACCGGCTCCTGTGTGTTAAAACAGACGGCTCATCATACCAATACAAGGCCACCTTGTCCGTTGTGCCCGCGATCATGACTTCGAACCACCTTCCAAATATTTTTTTGTCGTTTGTTTTCATTCTTACTTGCAAGATGCCCGTGCGTTGCACGTAACATCAAGATGAATTTGTATGACTTGTTTATCTTATGAGAGAAAAGGATGAACGAGGGAAGGCCTTATTTGCAAATGTGGAGAGGTGTGTGGGTACCTTTTTGCAAAATTGCCATAGTTTCTTTCCTATCCGTCAGATATAAATCGGACGGCCTATATTGCAGGATGGCAGGCACACCATCATCACCAACTCTGTTTTTTATAAGTGTGTATTTTATGTATTTTATAAGAGTGTAGATGTAGAGTAGATACAAGTCGATGGGTGGGCACGATGGTAGTGAGATAATGTGATGCAACACTAGAGGTGCCATGTGGAGCGTTTAACTGGTCAACTAGTCATGTCATGAGCAAATACAGAGTTGTACGATGAGCCCGTGACTGTATAATAACCACTAAACGTAAATGGTGACCGTAATGAGTGGATTCTGAAGTCCAATGTACGTATCATGCTTTCGCTTCAAATACAATGATCGCCATTGCATATATCGCGAGAGAAAGATGAAACATGCGTGAATTTTCTAGGGGCTTACTTTTAGTGGACCTGGAGATAGTTTTGTGTGCATACATGAAAGAGGCGTACAGGGGGATATGCGATGGAGAGAGAGAGATGCTCTTCGTTTCTCTTTATTATGACTAACTTTGTATATAGTATAAAAATATACAAATTCACAGTGCGGAATAAATATCATTGTGGGCAGCCATGCAATGCAAATTAGCATCCGTACTCCTCCATAGAACTTTGTAATGTTGTATATATGTAGAAACTCTAAAATAATTTTTTGGCCACACTTTATTCAGAAGGAATGTTGTATGCGAAATAAACATGAAGAGAGGGATTTTTAGATCAATGGGGTACGTGATGTAACATGTGTGAATGTGTAGTTGATGCATTTGGCGGGGCCTAGAGAGGTATGTGTGTGTTACATATTTGAGAGAGGCATGGATAGAGGGGCCGATGGGGGGGGGCGTGGGAGAGATAGCACGAGAAATGAGAGTGGTCAAGAGAGAGAGAGGAATATGACGTCACGACAAGAGATTCCATTCCCTTGAGTGTGTATATGCAAGGGGGGGAGGGAATAGAGGCATCAGGAGAAATTTTCTGTGTGTGTGGTGTTTGTGTTGGTATGTGTGGGTGTGAGAAGATAATGAGACGTGGGGGCAGAGGGTGTGTCACCGCGTGAGGTCCGGTGGGTCGAGGTGAGGCCCTTTGTTCGGTTCCGTCCTGCGCCACATTGGTCGGCCCGTGACGCATTTAGGAAGACCCATGGATGACTAGTCGTACAAGACAAAGATAGCAGAATTGTGAAGGACTCTGTGTCCATTGACAATGCCGGCTAGGATTTGTAACCCTAGGTTCTCGGACTAAGGTAACCCCTTTATCTCTGATATTACTATTCATCCAACCTAACTTTAAGGGGCATCCTACAGAATGCTCTGCTAGAATCATACTCGTCGATTAGGAAGAGAGGTGTGAGACAATGTGTGAGAGACAGACGTAAAGATAATGTGCGTACATGAGACACGTAGGCAGGTCCATGTATATAGAAAGGGTCGATGAGGATTGTGTGTTTGTGTATGTTTGCGAGAGGAAGAGTGCTTGTGATAATGGTAAGTGGAAACAGTTGTAAATGGTTACGAGAGGGAGGGAGGGTTATATCTAGAGCATGTGTGCGAGAAAGACACCTCAGGAGAGAGTGTGTGAGCATGTGTGAGAGACCACCGATGGAGAGTGAAAATACACGTAAAAGACTGCTCTACACATTGATTAAAGATATAAATTGTATCCAAATATTAGGATGGGATCATGATATTTGCAATTCGCGTAAGGAGCGGTCATTGATCCATCAGACATCTAGATTCTATCGAATTTGAGCATGTCTATGTTATTATTCGACACAATTGATCCACATAGTTAGTATTTTGAACTCCAGACAATGCAACGCTTTAGCAATCGAATATAAACGTGAGTATAGTTCATGTTGTGTGTGTAAAGCACATTATACATACGAAAGTTACACAATGGACATTATTAGTAGCTACCTATGAACTAGCATACATTTCAATTCAACGTAAGGTGGTTTAAAAAATTGAATTCAACATGGAGTCCATTCAATTATTTGAATTTGATATCATGGCATTTGTAAACCATACCTAAATTATGGGGGCACCAATCTTTGCTTTGATTTTGTACATAATAGCATATGTAGTCGTGTAAAAAATAGATTCAAATTTAGCTCCTCCATTCCAAAATAATCATAGTTATAGGATTTTCAAGTGTCAAAATTTCAAAAAGATGCGGATAATTTAATGAGGTTTTCAAACATATAAGGTCAAATATAACGTTGTCTATTTAGGTCAATCCTCATAGTTCAAGAGTACTCTAAACGTGAGTGCTTGTGTTTCAAAATTTCGAACGAAGCGCCAAAAGAGCCTCTACTCGCCCGAAACCGCGTGACACCAATGTTTGGTAGTACAAGGAAATTACTTTTCTAATAACTCCGACCCGTGAAACATACCGGCCCGATGCCCAATGGTCTAAACCGGGGTAGGTTTGTATCTTCATCTAGACGCCACGCAACCGCATCCGAAAAACATTCATACACAATGGCCGCCTAAGCACACATTGAAGGAAATATGCCCAAGAGGCAATAATAAAGTTATTATTTATTTCCTTATATCATGATAAATGTTTATTATTCATGCTAGAATTGTATTAACCGGAAACATAATACATGTGTGAATACATAGACAAACAGAGTGTCACTAGTATGCCTCTACTTGACTAGCTCGTTAATCAAAGATGGTTATGTTTCCTAACCATGAACAAGGAGTTGTTATTTGATTAACGGGATCACATCATTAGGTGAATGATCTGATTGACATGACCCATTCCATTAGCTTAGCACCCGATCGTTTAGTATGTTGCTATTGCTTTCTTCATGACTTATACATGTTCCTATGACTATGAGATTATGCAACTCCCGTTTGCCGGAGGAACACTTTGTGTGCTACCAAACGTCACAACGTAAATGGGTGATTATAAAGGTGCTCTACAGGTGTCTCCAGAGGTACATGTTGGGTTGGCGTATTTCGAGATTAGGATTTGTCACTCCGATTGTCGGAGAGGTATATCTGGGCTCTCTCGGTAATGCACATCACATAAGCCTTGCAAGCATTGCAACTAATGAGTTAGTTGCGAGATGATGTATTACGGAACAGGTAAAGAGACTTGCCGGAAACGAGATTGAACTAGGTATTGAGATACCGACGATCGAATCTTGGGCAAGTAACATACCGATGACAAAGGGAACAACGTATGTTGTTATGCGGTCTGACCGATAAAGATCTTCGTAGAATATGTAGGAGCCAATATGAGCATCCAGGTTCCGCTATTGGTTATTGACCGGAGACGAGTCTCGGTCATGTCTACATTGTTCTCGAACCTGTAGGGTCCGCACGCTTAAGGTTTCGATGACAGTTATATTATGAGTTTATGAGTTTTGATGTACCGAAGTTAGTTCGGAGTCTCGGATGTGATCACGGACATGACGAGGAGTCTCGAAATGGTCGTGACATAAAGATTGATATATTGGACGGCTTTATTCGGACACTGGAAGTGTTCCGGGTGATTTCGAAGAAAACCGGAGAGACGGAAGGTTACCGGAACCCCCTCGGGAGAAGTAATGGGCCATATGGGCCTTAGTGGAGAGAGAGAGGGGCAGCCAAAGGTGGGCTGCGCGCCTCCTCCCCCCTGGTCCGAATTGGACTAGGAGAGGGGGGGCGGCGCCCCCCTTTCCCTCTCCCTCCGCACTTCTTTCCCCCTCCTAGTAGGAGTCCTACTCCTACTAGGAGGAGGACTCCTCCTTGGCGCGCCATAGAGGGCCGGCCGGCCTCCTCTCCTTGATCCTTTATATACGAGGGCAAGGGGCACCCCTTGACACACAAGTTGATCCACGTGATCATATTCTTAGTCGTGTGCGGTGCCCCCTTCCACCATAGTCCTCGATAATATTGTAGCGGTGTTTAGGCGAAGCCCTGCGACGGTAGTGCATCAAGATCATCACCACGCCGTCGTGCTGATGGAACTCTTCCCCGACACTTTGCTGGATCGGAGTCCGGGGATCGTCATCAAGCTGAACGTGTGCTAGAACTCGGAGGTGTCGTAGTTTCGGTGCTTGATCGGTCGACCGTGGAGACGTATGACTACATCAACCAAACGCTTCCGTTGTCGATCTACAAGGGTACATAGATCACACTCTCCCCTCTCGTTGCTATGCATCACCATGATCTTGCGTGTACGTAGGAAATTTTTTGAAATTACTACGTTCCCAACACACATGCGCGCGGCCGAAATCGCTCCTGCCCACTATTTGGGACACCTGGGTTTACCATCCTACCCCCGACCCGCAGTAGGTCCGAAATTTAAGAGGGGGGTAAAGTTTGTACTTTCCCCAAATTTCAAACAAGCGCGTCCCATCTTCTGTTCAAAAAAGCCAAAAACAAGCGCGTCCCAGACCGAAACATGGTTCCCCCACCCGTTTTATTCCCCATTCGTACTCCGTGGGCGCCAAAACCACCTCTCCACCAGCCGCGAAACCCCGGCGTCCTCCGTCCGCCACCCCATCCCACCCATCAACCGCCGCCCTCCTCCATCACACCGGAGCCGATACCCCGACGTCGTCGTCCACCGCAACCTCAACCACAATGCCCTCCACGGCTAGTAGTTGAAGCTAAGGCCGAGCCGTCCGTACCCGAGCCAGTTCAACCACGCCGTCTTGCGCCTCACCGCTGCCGCTCCAACTTCACCACCCTCCACCGCACCGGAGTTGTTCCTGCTACGCCGTCCTTAGCCGCCTCAGATCTGCTTCCCCTCCGCCGACATACGGCCACGGCAACACAGTCAACAATTTGGCCATTGGTTCGTCCAAGCCTGCACCCTCCAGAACATCGGTTTCCCCGGTAAAAAGAAGAAGATTGGCGCGACATGTGGAGGTGACCACACCGGCAACCGAAAAGGTACTCCTCTTCCCTTATTCGTGCAAATCTTATGTCTCTGCTTGCACGGTATTCATCCCACAGAAGACACTAGTTGACTGCTTCTTCTTGATACTAGATGTTTCTAGTAACTCACGATGCACAAGGTTTCTCCTCATATACTATTTCACCTTAGATAGAGGTCCGTCGCCCCCCTGAATTTCAATTTCTGGCCAGTTGATTCCCAATTAACGGAAGCATTCCCCAGCGTAATAGGCGCTAGTACGCCTATTATGCCGGGGAAGCAGCGCCTTGGTGTTTATCTTAGGGGCGTGTGCGGCCTAGAGCTACTGGCGCCCGATTTGGAGGTCGGACGGGATTAAAGGGATCGCCTGGGAGTGCTGCCAAGCACGGCGGTGGTGTGAGGTCGATGGGAGGGCGGGGCGGCGGAGGCAGGGGTCTGGGCCGGTGGTCGCTGGCGGTTCGAGAAAGATCGTCAACAGTGACTGGCGGGAGGTAGACGAAGGCCATCTGCCCGTTCCTTATAGATCAGACGGTTCATTAAAAAAATCAACTAACCTATTTATTTTTAGTCGACTGTTATCTTAGATATGACCACATGTGGGTGTGTGCTGGAGGAGTACCTGCATTTCCTGTGCCCATATATTACAAAATCATATGGAGTAGAATCTAATTTTGTTTGCCATGCAATGTTGTAGAGCTATCATATGTCTCGTGTCATTTATTTTTCAGCCATTTGCTATCTGCTACTTTTATAGTGCACTGGTTCTGCACACACTTCACCCTTACTCTCACTATTGTTTTTTAGGCAAGGGTATTTCAGACTCTACTGCCATGAGAGAAGCCAAAAAGAAAAGATAGCAGTCGCTCCAGCTTCGTATGCGGGTAGGCAAGACACGTTACAGCGCTATAAAGGATGTAGTGTCAGTAGATGGAGACGGTAAACGTAGCTCTGGAGTTGATGACCTCGCTCGCAATGAACCACCATCCCAGGTACTTGCTTTAACTTTGCGGTGTCATATGTGGTTGCATGTTCCATATGGTGTCTAGCTTGTATTTGAAAGGCCAAAGTCGGTAAGATAAGGAAAGATATTTTTTTACATGAACCACCATCCCGTGA
The DNA here is from genome assembly GCF_056163025.1 of Triticum urartu. Lineage (NCBI taxonomy): Eukaryota > Viridiplantae > Streptophyta > Magnoliopsida > Poales > Poaceae > Triticum > Triticum urartu. The sequence continues at coordinate 426,218,015 of NC_141874.1, read as the reverse complement.
GCACCAGAAGACAAATAGCTAGTCAGGGCACTGGCCAAGCCAGTGACAAGCCCAACAAAGATAGGCATCACCTGGAAGCCAACTAAAAAGCTGTGATGGTGGTGAAGCAGCCTGTCTCCCACCAGGCTCTCAGGTCCTAGATGATCATGCTCACCACTCCAGCCGGATGTCTAGCTTGTATTGCTTCCAATTTGGTTAAATTGCATCTACTTAGCTTACACATTATACCTTTGAATATGGCATGCCTTTCTGTTTTTGGTACATACTAGTACATCTGTGTATTAACCATGTTCTTACATCAAACTAATGTTCTTGTGTATCCCTCATCAATCACTTATGACGAGGCAGGCAGGCAAGGGGACTAATCCTCATTTAAAGAATGCCGCGTCAGCCTCCCGACATGATTCTCAAGAAACATAAATGCTAGATGAAGATAGTGAACATAGCTCTGTAGTTGATTACAACATTTCCCCTACACTAGCATCGCATGTGCTTGCTCTAACTTGGCAGCGTGATATGTGGTTGCATGTTGCATATGGTGTCTAGATTGTAATTCTTCCAATCTGGTTAAACTTCATGTGCTAGTCTACTTAGCTTATACATTATACCTGTAAATGTGACATGCCTTCCTGTATTTAGTACATAGTACATCTGTCTATTAAGCATGTCCTTACATAAAACTATTGTTTTTTTGTATCCCGCATCAATCAACATGACGAGACACCTTTAGTATATGCAGTGCGATATTAGTTGCATCTTTCATATGATTTATAGCATGCGCTGCTTCTAATTTGTTGAAATTCCATTTATGATGGGACGCTTTTAACTTGGCAGAGTCATATTGGTTGCATCTTTCATGTGGTGTCTAGCTTGCATTGCTTCTTATTTGCTGGAATGGTTTCTGCTTAGTTTACACAAACAGTTGTGAACATGCCATGCGGTCCTGTTTTTCGTACATATTCCATCCTGGTATCATGTGTTTGCCTTACATCAAAGTAGTGATTGTCAGTATCATGCATGAATGAGTTTTGAAGAGAGAATTGTATTGCTTTTTCTTGTTGGTTTTACTTAACAATTTAAAATCAATAAAGCAGAAGGAAGTTAGCAAGGCAGCGGATAAAGATGCTCCTTCCGAACGGAGGGCCTCTACAGTTTCTACTCCTCCACACCCCAAGATGATTTCCAAGACAACACATGCATAGACACTCAACAAAGCTGTGTTTATGATGAGCACGTCTCCCCTAGTGCAGCATCACCGGTGCCCCCTCTAACTTGGCACTGTTATTTGTGGTTGCATGTTATGTGTGATGTCTAGCTTGTATTGCTTCTAATTTTGTTGAATTCCATCTGCTTACTTTACACATTATACTTGAATAAGACTTGTGTTCCTGTTTCTAGAACATACAATATCTGTCTATCACACCATGTTCTTACATCAAATTACTACTGTTGTGTAACCTGCAACAATCACTTATCATAAGACACGTTTGACTTCGGAGTGTGATATAGGTTACATCTCACATTCTTTTCTAGCTTGTACTACTAATTTGTTGAAATGGCACTTATGACGAGACAGTTTTAACTTGGTAGAGTGATATTCGTTGCATCTTTCAAATGGTGTCTAGCTTTCATTGCTTCTAATTTGTTGAAATGCCTTCTCCTTAGTTTACACATCATAAGCTGTGAATATGCAATGGCACTAATGACGAGAGACCTCTAACATGGTAGTGTGATGTTGTTTGCATCTTGCATATGATTTATTTCTTGTACTGCTTCACATTTGTTTAAACACCATTTATGATGAGACACTGTTAACTTGGTAGAGCGATATTTGTAGCATCTTTCATATGGTGTCTACCTTCCATTGCATTGCTTCTAATTTGGTGAAATGTCTTCTTCTTAGTTTACACATCATAGTTCTGGTTATCTCTTCCGTCCTGTTTTTCATACATATTACATCCTCCTATCATGTGGTTGTCTAACATCAAAGTTCAGTTCGTCTGCATCACGCATCAATTTCTTCTAAAGAACTAAATTGTTATTCGTTTTTCTTGTCGGCTTGACTTAACATGGCACAGAGAAAGAGGAAGAAACACAGAATGGCAGAGGATGAGTAGCGGATGAATCCTGCAGATTCTGCTGGTACTGATGGTGCAATAGAAGGTCAAAGTCCAGTGGAATATTCTACAAACACAGCATCCCATGCTACACGAGTTGCAAAAAAACCCAAACAGAAACAAATAGCTGCCACCAAACAAGCGGAGACAGCCTAGTTCTTGCAACACCTACCACAGTACTACCAGCTGCACGACTTACTCATGCGTCAACTGAGCTAGCAGCATGTTCCCAAGCTCCCTTGCCACCTGACACTACTTCCCAAGCACTCTTGACACAAGACGAGTTGGCAATATAAGATGAACCTTGTGAGCTTCAACAACAAGAAGGTAGTTGCTGGAGTCAAGTTACAGTTGCATGCTTCTTTATATATAGTCTCACAGTTTGATGTACACTAACACTTCCTATGTTCGTTGTTGGACTAGCACCTAGGCGCAAGAGGAAACAAACATCAGGGATAATGCTCGATAGGTTAACTAAATCTAGAGGAGGAAGAATGGAGATCCGTTTTGAGCTAGGTTTAAAAAGGCCACGTGATGCTACAGAGTTAGCCAAGTTAGTATCAGAGGCAGCGGTTGTCGTTAGGTGTCATGTACGTATCCTCCCAACATGGATTCATTACAGGAATGACAAAGACGAAACCCAGTTCAACACCTTCCTCGACCATTTATCTGTAAGTATGGTTATGTATGGAAACTAGTAATATCGTCTTGCTCTGTCCCATACTTTCTAGGTTGCTGATAATGAGACTCCCCTAATTTTCAACAAATGAGGTTTAAGTTGGATAGCCAAGATGATGCAACCAGACAAGCTTGCACCCATGTTTTCAAGTCTGCTCTGCGACAGTATCGGTATAACTTGAGGAAAACTCACTTTGAAGGCAAGGCTAACAGTGAACTTTCCCAAACATCTCTAGTGGAAAATATACCAGATGAAGACTAGAGGGGCCTTGTTAAACACTGGTCTAATCCGAAGTATCAGGTACATTATATATGTGATCAGATCACATGTTGAAGTCCTATTTACGCATGTGCCACACAAATCTATCTTCTTGTAGGTGAACTGTTCAAATAACAAGGCCAACCGTATGAAAGTGAAATTCCAACAGACGACAGGATCTCGTAGCTATATTGCACACTGCGAGGCTCTTGTAATTAGCTGTTGTTTCACTCTTTTCGCTGTACCATATTATCAGATCTATATTGACTTGTTCGAAATGGAGAGGAAAGCCCGCAAGGACGAAAAAGTACCTAAACCAAATGATGTGGAAATCTTCAAGCACTGTCACACCAGCAAGAAGAAGGGCATGACTACACCAGTCAAAGCCGCTATTGTAAGTCCTTAATCCTCATGCCTTTTAACCACTACTTACTCTGACTTGTGCCTTGAACTGCATGGTTTGCAGCCAATGTCTATTACTCTTTTCAATTTTATACACAATTGTCTTAGCCTATCATTGCACCTTACAAGGTTTAAAAGAGAGGAGTGATGTTCCTTTGATCTTGACCCGTAATCTAGTTCCGTGCTGGACTTGCCCACACAACATTACAATTGTCTGTTTGTCTGTTCTCTGTTGTTTTGTGATATGAATGATGTCATACTATGCTTACCGTATTATAAACTTCGTCTCTTTATCCATAGCCCTCAATACAATGTGAAGAAATAGACAATACATTAGCGATGGTACATGGTCATATGTTTGGAACCTGGTTTTATTACGTACTTTGCAATAAAATACAACTAATATTTTACATGGGTTCACCAGAATAAGTTCTGTATATAGACCAAAGCTATTTTGTTCGGTAAATGGGCCTATAATCGGTGGGCCTCGGGCCGTCAGATAAATGGGTCTACATGGGCCGTAATCAGGCGTAATTGGTATCGGCCCAGCACGGTAACAGGCCGTAGGACATCAAAGGCTTAGTTCTGTCACAGGCATAACGGGTCCTTAATGGGCCAGAATATAGTACGGGCTGGAAACGGCGCAACGGGTTAACAGGCCAGAAACGGGCCGACTCTTGCCATGGGCCAAATTTGGCCCATTAGGGTAACAGGACAGTAATGGGCCGACTCTTGCCATGGGCCAAATTTGGCCCATTAGGGGAACAGGCCAGTAACGGGCTGACTCTTGCCATGGGCCGAATTTGGCCCATTAGGGGAACAGGCCAGTAACGGGCTGGAAGTAATCCAGGGCTGAAAAGGAGCCTAAGAACGTATGGGTCGTCAATAGGCCGAAAGCTAACACGGGCTAGAAACGGCCCATGTAAATCACGGGCCGTTAACAGGTATAAAGAAAAATTACTGTTCATTATGGGCTAGAGTCACCGTGGGCCTGTAAAGGGCCGAAAGATACAAAGGCCTCATATGGGCCGAAAGACATCGTGGGCCATACATGGGAAGAAAGTGAAATGGGCTTGTGTTATATTCGACGACCCACATGACGTTGTTGGGCCGATTTCCTTTAGGGCCTAACGGGCCGTGAGTTAACGGGCCGTAAAATGGGCTATTTGCAAAGAGACCGTTAACAGGCTTTTCATGGGCCAGCCCGTTAACTTTTGACCAAGTCAAATGGGCTGGCTTTGTAAGCTAAATGGGCCAGTGGTGGGCCGTGGCACGTGTCGACATATCATAGGCGCCTATCTGACCCACTGACGAGCAGACATGTGTTTCCTCCGGCTAGTAAGAATTTTACACGTGGAAATTTCCCATTGGTCGGGCTATTAACGGGTTATCGAATCCAAAACCCGACCCGATAGCTTAACGGCGTTCCGTTATGGTGGATGCCACGTGTCGGTCACCCTTGACGAAAGCACTTCTGTGAGGCACGATTTATCATCACGGAAGTGGACACTTCCGTGATGATAATTATGGTAATGTGATGGAACACTTCTACGACAGCACAAGTATGACTATCTTGATTCTGTCATAAATTTGTCATGGATGTACATGCATGACAAAAAACGCGACCTACTGTGACAAACACGTATCATCACGGAAGTGTATTTTTTTTGTAGTGTAGTTTTTGTAGCAATCATAACAGTGGCAATGGAAAACTAACTGAGCAAAGATCAATATGTGAAAAGCTCATAGGAAATGGATCGATGATGGATAATTATGTCGGATGCAATTCCTCATGCAACAGTTATAACCTAGGGTGACACAGAACTAGCTCCAGTTCATCAATGTAATGCAGGCATGTATTCCAAATATAGTCATACGTGCTTATGGAAAAGAACTTGCATGGCATCTTTTATCCTGCCCTCCCATGGCAACAGGGTCCTATTGGAAACTAAGGGATATTAAGGCCACCTTTTAATAGAGTACCGGACCAAAGCAATAACACTTAGTGAATACATGAACTCCCCAAACTACGGTCATCACCGGGAGTGGTCCTGATTATTGTCACTTCGGGGTTGCCGGATCATAACACATAGTAGGTGACTACTACTTGCAAGATAGGTGATACGTCTCCAACGTATCTATAATTTTTGATTGTTCCATGCTATTATATTATCTGTTTTGGATGTTAATGGGATTTATTTTACACTTTTATATTATTTTTGGGACTAACTATTAACCCAAGGCCCAGTGCAAATTGCTGTTTTTTTGCCTATTTCAGTGTTTCGCAGAAAAGGAATATCAAATGGAATCCAAACGGAATGAGACCTTCGGGAACATGATTTTTCGAACAAACGTGATCCAGAGGACTTGGAGTGGACGTCAAAAAACGGACGAGGAGTCCACGAGGCAGGGGGCACGCCTATCATTATGGTAAATGATCATGCCATATATTAAATGGAAATAAGATAATTTATTACTATATATGGTTTCCATATTTGTCTCCATTTTATTTACCAGCGAACCTGGAAACTTAATTAAGTGGAAAGAAGATTTAGGCCTAATTATGGCACGTGGTCGACAATGTGTTAAATATCCTATATTTTGCCAAAGGTTCCCAGCATATTCATCTTAATTCTTTTCATCCATAGATTTATAATTTTTACCATCTCATTTAGATCGAAACTAGCTCGAGATCGACTTGAGATCGTTACAAGCTGAGCACGAGTCATGTTCTACACCTCGATCATGAGCTTCACTCAGTTTGAGCTCGCTCGAATTTTCATATGAGTTGAGCTGAGCCAACTCCAAATCGCTCGAGATCGACTCGTTTGCAGCCCTACTCGCGCCCGACGGTCTCCTGGGGAAGGGGCTCCATGGCATCCATCGCACCATACTCGGCAAGCATATGGCCATCCGTGTCTGCCATCTATTTGTAAAAGGCCGCCACGAGCTGGGCGTGGGCGGCCGTGATCTGGGCTTGGATAGGCTCCGTCGTCGCAAGGTATGAGGTGGAGGAACGGGCGGCTGCTCGAACGCTCTCAGCGATTGCCAACTCTTTGGCCGTGGGTTGCCGACCGTTGTCGTAGAAGCTTTGTTCGATTTGTGGTGACCACCACGAGCTGGGCGTGGGCGGCCTCGACATGGTTGTGGGCGGCCTCCATTAGGTCTAAGGCCGCTCTGCGGAACGGGCAACTGTTGTGCAGCTCTCGCCAGTTGCTATGCCCAAGGCAGATGCTGCTGCCGCCACCTGAGAAGCAACAGCGGCCGTTTGGGATGCCATGGCCGCTCGGTCGCAGATTGCGGCCCCGCTCATGCACCTTGTTAGCATGTGCATGGCGGCTGCGGCCGCGCTCTCGCCAGAGTGGGCCACCGAAGTTTCCCTCACGATGCGGGTCCACATGCCCATCTTTCACCGGTGACGATTGAATAGTGAAATGATATTTGGGGAGCGAGCTAGTGTGCTTGAGACGCCGGCTGTGGACTGTAGCGACGCACCTTCTCGGATAAGCCATTGGCGTACTATAAACCGATGGTGCTCCAGGATATTTTGTGCTGCATCTCACATGGTTGGTGATAATAAATTGTGTGGGATCTACTTGATTTTTCATCTTGATTTGAATTACATAATGGGGTCACAGCGGCAATGGATGATGTTTGCATTTCTAGACCTTTTATCTGCAGTGAACATGCAACTATATGTGCGTCGTAAAAGAATTGGAATTATTCAGGGTTCATTTGAACATTTTACACATTAAATTGGTTTTCTAGCCATTTCAGGTGCACAATTCAAAATTAAACTACATGCACATGCTCCGGTTCACCAACATGGGTTGTAAAATCATATATGTGTCCATGGGTTTATGCTTATGTCTCATGCAAGAAATGGGGATGAAATTCGAACACCACGGCATTGTGGCTCTCCGGCAAACGTCGACATTCTTGCTTTTGTAATTCTAGTAAATCCAAAATTTGTCCGAAATTCATGAAACTTGGCATGCTATCATGGAGTGGCATCAACATGTCGTGGTAAATTTTTTGTCTCATTTGGGGCAGGTTTGGGTATAAGCTTCTCATAAATTAGAGCTTCTCACAACATATGTGATGGTTTCGGTAGGGAACGTTTCACCTTTCTAGATGAAACGATATCCGTTACCTCTTCTCGATTTAAATTTTTTTCCTACTATCAACATAGAACAACAGGGGTGTTGTTTCAATTTCTAGGATTTTTTGGGGTTCGCTTGGACATTTTTATACATTAATTGAGTTTTCTATGCATTCATGTGCATAATTCAGATTTGAACTATAGGCACATGCTCTAATGCATATAAGTTAGTTGAAAATTCAAATATGTGTCCTTGGTTGTATGCTTAGGTCCCATACAAGAAATGAGAATGAATGTCAAACACCCTGCCACCGTCACTCGGCCGCAAACATTGGGATACCAGGTTTTTAAATTATAGTACATCCAAAACTCGTCTGAAATTCATGAAACATGGCATGTTGTCATGGAGCGGCATCAACATGTTGTGCTAATTTTTTTACCCCATTTGGGGCAGGTTTGGGGATATGCTTCTCAGAAAACCAAAGCTTCTCACAACAAGCCTAATGGTTTTGGTAGGGAACGTTTCACCATTGGGGACGAATCGATATCCATTGCCTCTTATTGCTTTCAAAAATTTTCTCGTGTCAACGTAGAGCAACAGGAGTGTTGTGTCAATTTTTGGGATTTTTAGGGGTTCATTTGGACATATTTATGCATTAATTGAGTTTTCAATGCATTCATGTGCATAATTCAAATTTGAACTACATGCACATGCTCTAATGCATATAAATTGGTTGAAAATTCAAATATGTGTCCTTGGTTGCATGCTTAGGTCCCATGCAAGAAATGGGAATGAAAGTCAAACACCCTGCCACCGTCACTCAGCCGAAAACATTGAGATACCTGGTTTTTAAATTCTAGTAAATACAAAACTCATCTGAAATTCATGAAACTTGGCATGCTTTCATGGAGCGACATCCACATGCCGTCGTAAATTTTTTGTCCCATTTGGGGCAGGTTTGGGTATATGCTTCTCACAAACCAGATCTTCTCACAACAAGCCCAATGGTTTCGGTAGGGAACGTTTCAGCTTTGGGGACGAAACGATATCCATTGGCTCTTATTGCTTTCAAAAAATTTCTCGTGTCAATGTAGTGCAACAGGAGTGTTGTGTCAATTTTTGTGATTTTTTGGGGTTGCACTAGTACAGCGAGCTCCTAAACAAACGGTTTTTAACCCCTTTCCGCGGTGGCATTTGGAACCATCGCCAAGTGAGTGTGGGCGATAGGGGGATCCTTCCCACACGACCCAGAAACCGTCGCGTATATGCCCTCATGGCACACACGTTCGGCAAAAATGAGGTCGTGTGCGACCGGCGAGCACTCAAATACGGAAGTACATACAGTAGAGCTAAAAACATACAATTATACGGTGAAATTGTTTCTGATTGGAAGTACATCCGACACAGTCAGTCCCCGCTAAACGTTTCCGTTTGCATGTACATCCCACACAGTCGCTCCAAGGAAAACGTTTCCGTTCACAGGTACATCACACCCAATCTTTTTCACTAAATCGCTTGCGTTATTGAATATATCACAGACGGTCCGTGGAAGAAACTGTGTGGCAAAGGCTGTCCATCACACACAGTTTTCATGTGGTAAACGTTTGTGCAAGGTGGCCTAACGCAAATAGTTTTCAAGAGAAAGTCGTGTGTGATCGTTCATTGATCTAACAAGGTTTATTCCTAGAAACTGTGTGCGTAGCCTGAGGTCATCGCCCACGGTATTTTTTTCAACAACCGTTTGCAATAGCAAAACCCAATTAGCAGGCTAATTATCCGATTATTCATAATCAATTTATTAATCTAATTGACAGTTCATATTAAGCACACAATATATTTCATTTTCATCATTGAAATAGATTAGAGTACAACATCATATAGCTTCAGCACTCAGCTACCCCATTACACAACTACACCAGGACCAAGTTTCACATGCAACATCTATAACCTTTCGAAATTAGCATCATAGATGGTACATAGACAGATGTATCTCATCTGGAAAACTGCTGAAGCAGAAGGCGAATATTGAGCCTTCATTGATGCTGAAGGTCTTCGTAACTTTAGGACAGTGCCTGTGGATGATTGACCGTCCATCGTTCGTCCTCTTCAAGAACACTTCAATATTGAACCGTGGGTGTTGTATGAATACCTTCCTCGCCTCCTGACCATACAGGTGGTTTGAGAGGTAATCATCAGTGAACTGCTTTGGAAAGGCCTGAAAACAAGTATGTGCATAAATGTCTTCTCTATATTGGAAATGTGGCAAAGGAATAAAAAAGGCAAGGTATAATAGTTAGAACCATCCTATAATGAACTGATGTCTTCTTCATTGTGCAGACAAAGATCTTGTTGTTTTTTGTCGCTAATTTTCTTTATCCTAACAATCTTTCTGAGTTTCTTGACTAGACTGATATTCATGGACAACTCATTTCTCCATATGCAAAAAGGTTCGAACAGTGGGTCAAAACCTCTAACAACAGGACCTACATATGCAAGACCAAATTGTTAAAAACGTAAATATTAGAGGCAATTGCACAATAATTGTCGCAACACTAGAATTTGATTGCAGTTAGTTACATAAGCATACATGCATCATGTTTAATTTTTTGAAACCTAAAATGGGGATGTTGAAACCCTAGCACCAAATGGAATTCAATCAGGTTCAAATTTAAATCTTTTCAGTGAACCCAAAATGCCCTTTAGAAAAGTTTATCACTTCTGAATTGGTTGAAAACCTCTGACAAAAATGGTGCACATTTTTCTAGGTCATTTCTAGATTTTTGAATTAAATAATAAAGTATTTGAATTTGGGCATTTAAATGCTATAAATATTTTAAATGCTCAAATAATTCTGGAAGTAAATGTGGGTTGTTGGAAATAATTCTAAAAGTGCTCGCAAATATTTTCAGGAGTTTTGGAATGGTTTACCATTTTTGCTAAATCGAAATAAAAAGCAAAATAGAAAATAGAACAAAATAAGAAAAATAGAGAGAGAAAGAGAGAGAGAGAGTTCACCTAGGATTACCTGCGGCCCAGCTGTTTGGCCCAGCTAGCCCCAGCGCCGCCTCCTTAAACCTCGTGCCAGAAGGCACGAGGGCATGTGCCCGCGGAGGGCCAGCACGCGCACGGCCGCCGATGGCCACCTCCTGCTTGCCTCTTCGCCCTGGCCCTCCCTGGTGCAGCCACGCCACCCTCTCGACCCTCTCTCACTCTCCCAGTACCACCCCCTCCTATGGCTCTCTCCCTCGCACCACATAAGCACCGCCGTTGTTGCCGCTCGCTGTTGCCGCGGCTGGAGCCACCTCCTCGCCCTCTGTTCGTGCCCAGAAGCGCCGCCTCGTCTGCCTCTTCCTCTCTGCCGACGCACGTGACGCCGAATGCCCCCAGCTACGACCCTGAGCTCTTCTTCATCCTTAGGTCACCGAGATTGCCATCGCTGTTTTGTCGCCGTCTTCGCCTTCCCGAGCTCTCCGTCTACCTCGTCCGACCCGCTGTGAGCTCCTACTCCGTCCCCCCTTACTTCCGCGCTCGTTTTCCTCACCTAGGCCATAGTTCCACCGGAGCCGTGAGCTCCTCGCCGCCAGCGATGATGCAGTTGCTGCCAAGGTCACTGCAGCCCGTGTCCGAGCACACCAGCGTGCTCAGAACCTCTCCGCGCACCCGTAGCCACCACTAGCTCCACCTCCCGAACATCCCAGTGATGAACTCGAGCATGAATGAACCACGACCGCCGCAAACCTCGTCGCCGGCGTTGATTCCAGCGACCCTCGGGACCAACTCCATTGCCCCTTGATGCGGACGAGTAAGGGCTATTCCCTGTTGGCCTCAGCGCATCAAACAACCGCCCGTAGCGCGTTCCCGAGCGTCGCCGCCGCGTTTTTGTGCTCGCCGATGTTCAACTCCGGCGTGCTGATGTGGCAACATCATTAGCCACTAACACCCCCCTAATTAACCCCTGGTGACACTGATAGCCATGCCCCGCTGCCTAATTAAACATGGTTTAGTGCCTGTTTAGTTTTAACTAACCACCATGGCCCCACGCGTCAGCTTTGACCTTGCTGCCGTGGCCCTTGACCGACCCCACTCGTCAATGACCCAAGCCAGCAATGTGACACGGACCTATGGGTCCCACAGGTCAGGTTTGACCTGGCCGACCCAGTTGACCTGCTGACATCAGCCTTGCGCAATGCCGACGTAGTAATGCATTTTCTGGATTTAGTTTAATTTTAATAATCCAGGAAATTCCAGGAAATGTTTAAAACCTCAAAAATTCTTAGAAATTCAACCATAACTCCAAATGAAATAATTTATATATGAAAAATGATCAGAAAAATCCAATCTATCCATATGTACCTTCCCCATGCATGTTAGAACAACTTATGGCTTCTGTTTAGGACAAATCAAATAAATGGCATTTGCATGTCCACATATGGAGTTTGCATATGAACCCTTGGTTCATATGGACTTCATTTAAATTGCTGCTAGTTGCATTAGCTCAAATCCCAGCATGTTGCCATGTCATGATCATGCATCATATTGTTACATTGCATTGATTGTGTTCTTTCTCTGTTGCCGGTGTTTGTCCCCTCTTAGTAGACATTGTTCCGACGATGTGTTCAATGACACCGATGAAGAGCTATACTATCTTCAGAAGTGCCAGGCAAGCAAAACCCCCTTGTTCATTCTGATACAATCCCACTCTCTCGCTTCTGCTCTCTTTTACTGCATTAAGACAACAACGCTTCAACTATTACCTGCTGCGGTAGTTGAACCCCTTTCCTCTGCATGACCTATCATTGCCACTGTAAATAGATGAAACCCACTAGCATGAGTAGGAGTTGTTTGAGCCCTGATGTGCCTACTCATTCATGCTTGTCTGTCATGCCCGCTACTGCATAGAGTTAAGTCAGGTCTGATTCATCTGGGATGAATGGGAATGGTGATGAACATGTCCTACTGTGTGTGAGCTAAGTGTGTGAACACTATTTCGTAAAGGTAGCGGTGAGAGGCCATGTAGGAGTACATGGTGGGTTGTCTCATTGAAACCGTCCTCAGGAATAGAGTTTTGTGTTTGTGATCCATGAACAGCGACTACGATGCATTGGGCCCGAAACCAATGGACCCTCTCTACTTATTTATTGCCCCTGTCCTCTATCCGGGAGTTACAAGTAGTTCCTGGTGCTTGTAGTATACTGGAGGCCGTTCTTAGCACTGACCCTCGGGGTGGGCTGTGATGCGGTAGGTACGTGGCACGGTGTACTAGGTGCCTGTTTGGTGTCCCGAGAACCCTACACACATCGTTCGGGGCCGTATGTGGAAACCTCTGCCGGACTCCCTGTGGATGGAACCTGAATAGGCGATAAAGTTGGACTAGGGACTTGTGTGGTTAGTCAGGTCATGGCCGACACCCTCACTGGGCTTCTGCTTGAAGGTTGCCGAGTACATGTCGTGTAAACGGCGATAAGTGGTGAGAGCGTGTGTGAAGAAGTACACCCCTGCAGGGTAAACATCATCTATTCGAATAGCCATGTCCACGGTAAAGGACCTCTGGGTTGCCTATACAGTTCATAGACAAGTGAAAGTGGATACTCTAAAATGCGCAAGATAAGCGTGAGTGTTGTGGATGGCGTTCTCGTAGGGAGACGGGAGCAGATCCATAGTGGTGTATTGATTGGTGAATATGTGGACTCGTGTGCGCCACCTCAAAAGAGTTATGTGGAGTCGTAGTTTAGGTTAGCCGCTGATTCAAAGCTGGCTTGCTGCTGTTAAACTCCACCACATATTGTTGATACTAATGCATATGCAGCTAGTTCTGATGTAAGTCTTCCTGGGTACATTTGTACTCACGTTTTCTTAATTTATGTTTTTGCAGAGAGACTTTAGTCCCACTAGTAGTTCCGCGTGGACTTCGACGTTTAGCCTGTTCCCTCAGCTACGATCTAGTGCCCTTAGCAGGGTCTTGCAGATAGTCAGGCTTCTCAGCCTTTTTCATTTGTAGTTGTCTGTACTCAGACAAGTTAAGCTTCTGCATGTGCCTAGTGCTTGTATGACTTGAATGCTGGGGCATCAGACCCATGTTTGTAATATCTGGCTCCTCGGAGCCTAATGAATAAATACTTTGAGTCGTAGAGTTTTGTTGTGATGCCATGTTGTATTTGCACATATCGAGCATATTCTGTGCATGTTTTTGAAATGCTTGGTATGTGTGGGATCCGACAACCTAGTTGTTTATTCTTGGTAGCCTATCTTACGAGGAAATGTCTCCAAGTGCTTCCACTGAGCCATGGTAGCTTGCTACTACTTCGGAACACTTAGGCTGGCCGACATGTGTCCTTCTTCGTTCCTGTGTCGGTATCTTTGGGGAAATGTCACGTGTTGTTCCTTTATGTCCTTGTAGCTTGCTATGACTTGGGTTCATACGTTGATGGCTGACACGTTCGTTGCTGGGTCATGTATGCATGTCCCTGTAAGTTAGTGCCACTTTGGGTTTACGACTAGTCATGTCGGCCCGGGTTCTCTGTCATATGGATGCTAGCGACACTATCATGTACGTGAGCCAAAAGGCACAAACGGTCCCGGGCCAGATAAGGTGGCACCTGTGGGAATACCGTGTGTGAGGCCGCAAAGTGATATGATATGTTACATGCTAGATCGATGTGACTTAGGATCTGTGTCCCGACAGCTTTGGTATCAGAGCCTGACTGCCTGTAGGATTACCAAGCCAAACTAGTCAAAGTCGAGTCTAGAAATGCTTTAGTTATATAAGGGAATTGATTGTGGAAGGGAACATAAGGCTCTTTTTACTACTTTACCTTATGCCCTTCTGATCTCAGTCATCCTCTTCTTTTCTGCGGGGATTATGTCGGTGCACAAAAGGAGGGGTCCTATTTTGTCCCCCTTTACTTGTGTCTGGGCAGTTGGAGCCGTGCCTGCGGCCACGCTTAGTGGGGCAGAGGAAGGAAGCAAAGCCACAAGACAACCAGAACAACGCCAAGACAGAAACACGAAGAGCAGGAGGGGAGGTGGACTCCCTCGGCAAGAGCCTTGCCGGGGCAACTTGCCCGACACCAGCAGAGCCACCACCCTTGAGCCCAAGGGTCCAACACCATCGACCACTTTGGAACCAAGGCTCGGGAGGCACCTCCAAGGTGGCATGAAAATCTTTGTCAAGAAAGAGAGCCTACCAGAGTAGGTGATGACCAGAAGACAAGACAATCGCAAGACTCCTTGCCGAGGATGCACACGAGGCCCCGGCAAGGCTCCCTGCGAAGACGCTCGCAAGGCCCCAGCAAGACTCTTGCTGGGGGTGCTCACAAGACACTGGCAAGACCCTTACCAGGAATATACGCGGGACCACGGCAAGACCTTGCTGCCCCATCGCCGCCCCAGCTTAGCGGCCAACCCAACAACTGAAGCAAGTACCCACGTGGCAGTATGTGGATACTAATCCAACTAGCCAAACACTAGCGTGGCGGCATGCAGATCTTCGTGAAGACCCTACCACCACACCAACTCAGCAGCCTGCCAGCCTACATGGCGCTGCATGCCTCGTTGGCCTGGATGCGTGTGGGAGTAAGGCAGAGCGGCGACGGACGGGACATGCCTCATTACCGCCCCCGATAAAGCAAGTGGACACCTAAGTAGTGCGTTCAATGCACTTTGTCCTGTGATGACATGCGATAAGCTTGTACACTGTATACCTTTCCACCTAATGTGTGCCACCGTGGCAGCACCTTTTGACTATAAAAGGAGGCCTGCGGCATACTGAGAGGGGATTCGGTTCTTTTGGACGACGCACGCAGCATAGCTAGTTCAAGAACTCAAGAACACTCAAATATACACCAAAGCAGGACTAGGGTATTAGGCATCCTTGCAGCCTGAACCTGGGTAAACGATCCTCGTGCTAGCTTCTATACCCGCTCTTGGCACAACCCCGCGCCCGCCAACCGTAGAAAATAGGGGTCCAAGCGATCACATAGGTGTTGTTTCCCCTGACATCTCTGGTGCGCCAGGCAGGGGGCGCGGTTGTGAAAATTTGGTCTAGTTGGCGCAACGGCTTCATCATGGTCATCACTCCAAGGAAGAAGACGACCGAACAAGCGGCGACAGGAAAGCTAAGTCATTTGAAACTTTGATTAATTCCTTTATTTATAAGGTTGTTTTCCTCGGAGATCCTGCTCTTGGTATGAAAAACCTGCACGCGATGGGGGCCTTCCGCTATTGGCAATGCCCTTGTTCTGTTTTGAGTCCGCTCAACAGTTCGAGCGGTAGCGTCGAGAACGGCAAGGTGGCCTTCCCGCTATTGGCAAAGCCCTTGTTCTGTTTTGAGTCTGCTCAACAGTTTGAGCGGCCGTGCTGAGAACGGCAAGGTGGTTTACTTGGCCGCAAGCACACCCGGACGGTTGTGAGGATCCGTCCTCAAAACGCCGTAGCCTGGGTTTACACGCCGGCAAGCCTATCCAGTTGAGCGTAGGGTGTACATACGAAGAAAGATTGAACAGGAAAATAAAATGCATCGTTTCAAAGTACTACAAAGTTATATTACACCAATTGTCGCTGCGGTTCTAACTAAAGGTAAAAATTGTCTTGTTCATGAACCTGCAGCACCGATGAGAAATGGGGCGCCTAGTCCCCGCGCTGGACCTCTATCCTCCAAACTCCGTCGACGCGGCTGATGATGGGCTGGATAGGCTCCTCGAGTGCCACGAGGTCCAGATCCTCCTGTAAGATCTCTAGCGCGGCGTCGAAGTCGAGGTTGGGGTTCTCGTACGCCACCTTGGTGAGGACCTTGGTCAGGGCACCCCGGCAAAGCTTCCGGGGCTCATTGGCCAGGGAGGTCGCTCTGTTGGAGCTGAATTGCTCCAGGGCTCCAAGACCTCCCTCTAAGAACAGGGTCAGTTTGGCGTTGGGACTCATGTTCGGCTCTGGGACGTACCTCACATTTCGCACCCCAATGGCCACCATCTTCGTAGTGATCCAGCCGGCAACGTCGGCTAGGCGGCTGACCCAGAGGTTTTCGCCCTTCACGTAATCCTCGTGGTTGGCGGCGTCATTCTCCACAGCTGCCTCTCCTCCTCAAGGTCCTTGGTCAGGGTCTCTTCCCGGGCCTTGACCTCCGAAAGCGTCCCCTCAATACCCTCCAACTTCAGCTTCAGGTCGTTGATGGAGTCATTGGCCTTGGAGAGCAACTCGGCTTTGCCGAGGACAACGACCTGCGCCTCCACCAAGGCCCCATTGAGCGTGTCTTTCTCCTTCACCAGCTCCAGGACCTGTTTCTTCAAGTCATCCCGCTCCACCTCCAGCTCCTTCACTCTGCCGGCATGGACCAGGGCTTGGGCATCGAGCGCCTCCGTGTGCTTCTGCTCTAGTTCCTGGGTCTGCAGCATGATGAGCTTCTCAACCTCCTCCTCCTTGCCGCGGAGCATGGCGGCGAGTGCCTCCTTGCGTGAGGCAAGGTCCTCCTCCTGGGACTTCAGCTCGGCCTGCTGCTGATGTCGAGCGGCCTCGTCCTTGGCGGCCTATTCCCTCGCCGCCTCTTCGGCTTTCTCGATGTCGGCCTGCTTCAGGATGAGCTCCCATTTGCACTCAGCCAGCAGGTCCTGAGCAACCTTCAGTTCCTCGTGGGCTTGGCGGAACCAGGCCTGCGTCTCGACGACACGTTCCTCGAGATCTGCCTCTGCCTTGTCCACCGCCGCCATCCTGGATTTTGCCTTGTCTAGGCGGGCACAGTGAAGCTCCTGGAGCTTCTGGACGTTGGTGCTGATGGCCCGAGGCGGCTGCTCCTCTTGGGAACCGCCGTCGCCGGTGCTCGGTTCATCAATGACATGGAGCCCGGTGGAGGCGAGCGCCTCATTGTCGAATGCTTCCCCTTCGGTTGGCACCCTAGTGCTTGTCGTTCCTGGAAGGCGGACGAACAGGTCGTCGCCCACCTTCAAGTACTTGCCCGAGCTGGAGGCAATAGAGGAGGAAGGTTGGTCATCAACCGCCCCCTCCTCGGCAGTGGCCTTGCCGGCCTCTCCGGCAGGCCCCTTGCCGGCCTACCCAGCAGGCTCCTTGGCGGCCTCTTCCGCGGCGATCTTGGTAGCCTCCTCGACGGCAAACTTGTTGGCCTCGGCCTCGGCGTCCCTGGCGACCTCCCTGATAACGGTGTCGATATCCTCCCGGTCCGCCAAGGGAGGATCTAGATACCAAGAAGAGAGGATGAGTCGGGGCCAAGGTCAAGGTTCAATAAGAAAAAGAAAGAGCAAGTACGGAAAGAAAACAACTTACCTACTTCAAGATGGGAAGAAGTAGCACCCTCCCCTCCAGCATTTGTTGTCGGGGCAGAACCCTTGGCACCCAAGTTTGTCTCCTCCTCCAGATGAGTGGGCTCGGTGGTGGATGCCATCGCCAGGGACGCCCCTCGGGGCGGCGTAGTCGAGAGGGGCGACGTGTTGGGGGTGGCCCTCAGCGGCTCCTACCGCCATTCTTTTCCTAGGAACCCGGCAAGGTCAGCATCAAGGATTCACACCCCAATGTTTGTCGGTGGAGGAGTGAGTGGTGAGCTTACGCTGGGGGCTGGAGCGGGGGCTGCCGACTGCTGGCTGCCGACTGCTCCACTAGGCCGACTGCTAGCTGCCGACTCCTCCACCAGGCCGACTGCTGGCTGACGACTCCTCCACCAGGCCGACTGCTGGCTGCCGACTACTCCATGAGGCCGACTGCTGGCTGCCGACTCCTCCACCAGGCCTACTGCTGGCTGCCGACTTCTCCGCCAGGCCGACTGCCCGAAGTCAACTACAGCCTGACGAGACACCGAAGGGACGACCATACCGCGACATCATCTATAGTGTACCGTGTCCCCTGGGTACTGATTTATAAAGTACCCCAGGGGACAAGCATGACATGCACCATGCCACTAGCCATGCCTACATAGCTTGGCTTGTAAGCTACCCAAGGTAGCTTACAACCAAAGCCACTACCACCCATGCCAACTCCTATATATATAGGCACACATCCATCCATCAGGGGATGGACACACACACTCACGCACACACACAAGCTAGCTAGCTAGAAAGAGAGCTAGCTAGCAATCCATCCATCCATTCCTATGGGCAAGCATGCCCAAGCACACCCATTCGGCCAAGAGCAACGGCCACCATGCCACATGCATATACGAGGCCAGATGCCTATGGCACTGACCTAAGATACAGCTCCAGGAGCACTCTGTACCAGATATACCACATATACTCAGACATGTAGGAGTAGGGGTGTTATCTCTCCGGAGAGCCCCGAACCTGGGTAAACTAGCATGTGATACTCACATACCCGTCCCTGGATATTCCAGTAGCAGTCTTGCCCTCACACGAAGCCACCTTGTGGCATATGTCGTCTTGCACCCCCTCGTGAGAATACCACGACACTCCAGGTCGACATCTACGGGAGGAGGGGAAGGGGATGGTGTCCGACAACGCTTGGACGAAGAAGAAGCGGTCGCTTTCTTCTTTGCCACTACGGTCTTCACCACCTTCTTCGCTACCGCGGCCCTCATTAGGCGCACGGACTCCCAGTGGACCTCTTGCCGCTGTTCGGTTCCAGCCGGGCCGGACCTGCTCGCTAAAGCTGGCCTGCCGCAGGACACGCCTTCTCCCCGTGACCGCAGGGTCGTCAGCCCCGGCCTCTTCCTCGATCGACTCCTCGACCACATCTTCGATGAGGGGGCCCCCGGCCCCAGCGCTGCTGGCCTCCCCAGCAGACTCTGCCCATCCGGCAAGCTCCTCCTCCTCCGTGGCCGCCTCGGCCTCATCCTCGACGTGGCCGGTGCTGCCAGCTTCCCTGGCAAGCGCTGCCTCCGCCGCCCTGGCGGCGATCTAGTCTAGCTCCTCCTTGGTGGTGTCCTTGATAAGCAGTGGCTCATCACGAACATATCTCTCCGACAGGTTGTTGAAGAACTCCTGCACCTGCTCCGCCTCCGGCTCGGCCCAACTTGGGTCACGGCCGTGCGCGTTGAAGTCCAGCATCATGGCGATGATGTCGGTTTGGCGAGAGTTGTTTCTCAGCAGGACCACTCCCGCCGGCAACCCGAACAGAGGCCCCTTGACGTCCTTGCCGGCTTTCTCAGCCCTGCCGTCATCTCCGACTATCGAGCTGGAAAAGCTACTGACAAAAATGCACGTGCCCCATCACCGTGAAATTGTGCTTCAAGCCAGGGCGAAGCCTCATGATATCGGTCGTGTTCCTGAAGAGCCAGGCCGGCCTCCCATTGTTATGCAGTGGGGCGATTCGGCGGCGGATGAAATCATCCCCAATCATCTCAAGGGTGAGCCCGACCATGGTGAGGCGATGGATTCTGGTAATAGAGATCGCGAGCTTCTTGTTGTCAGCGTCGAGGTCACTCCAGTCCTTACGACAGACTGACGGGCTCTAGCAAACATGGCAGAACTCCTACGGATCCTCCTCCTCGATCCATAGCCACCGGCCCCGCCACTCCTCCCACCTCTCCTTCTGGGCACCCTCTGGATAAATGCCCTTCTCCTGGGGCCGTGGGATCCAGGTGACGCAACCGGAGATGGCACCCCCCGCCTGGATACAGGGAAAGCAGTATTGGCGGAAGAGCGCCGTGCTGGGAAGCATTCTGGCAAAGCCCTCGCAGAGGTGGGAAAAGAGGGCCATGCACGCCACAACATTTAGCGTAAAATCAAGAAGATGGAAGCCGTAGGTGTGCATGATATCATTGAAAAAATCGGAGAAAGGGGGTAGAGCCCGCAGGAGAAGTAGTCAATGAAGAAAGGATACTGATTCGGGCCGACCTCGGCAAAATCGGCGAGCATGATGTGCATGGCCGGATGCCCCATCGTCTTCGCCCCCCACAGAGGCCTAAAGTAGTCACTGAGGTGGACCGCATCAACTCTTGAGGGGAAGAAGGCAAGCTGTGTCTGAAGTGATGCTAACTCGCTCTCCGGCATCTCCCTCTCCTCGGCGTCCTTGGCCACTCCCTTGCCCTTACTGGTTTTGGGTGCCATGGCGTCCGGGAAAGAGGTGAAGAATCTGGAGCAATGGGAGATTGAGGGCAATGGGGGCGCGGCGGTGGCAGATGGAGGTAGAAGTTTCGGTTTTTTCGCTTGAGGAAGAAGGGGGGACGGCGGTTCCGAAATTGGAGAGACACGGAGGGTAAATGCGCATCGCGCCCGTGGTTTTCCCTTTTCTTATGGGGAAAGCGTGGGCCGCCTCTTTACCATTCACTACGATGTAACGCATGAGGGCAGCAACTGCCCCACGCATGACCCCCACGTCACGCATTCAACATGGGTCGTGGGGAAGTGCGACAAGCGAGGGAGTTACATCAGAAAAACTCGGCCCCACATGCCCGCACACCGTTTTGGGCCTAGCCCAACAACGCGTCGCGCTTATGTATGGCCCAGGCCCGGGGGCTCCTATTGGTGCACAAAAGGAGGGGCCCAATATTGTACCCCTTTACTTGTGCGCGGGCAGTTGGAGCCGCGCCTGCGGCCACGCTTAGTGGGGCAGAGGAAGGAAGCAAGGCCACAAGATAACCAGAACAATGCCAAGCTAGAAACACGAAGAGCAGGAGGGCGAGGTGGACTCCCCCGGCAAGGCTCTTGCCGGGGCGGCCTCCGCAGCCCCGGCAAGAGCCTTGCCGGGGCAACTTGCCCAACACCAACGGAGCTGCCACCCTTGAGCCCAAGGGTTCCAACCCCATCGACCACTTTGGAACCGAGGCTCGGGAGGCACCTCCATGCTGGCATGCAAATCTTTGTGAAGATAGAGGGCCTACAAGACTAGGTGATGACCAGAAGACAAGTCAATCGCACGACACCTTGCCGAGGATGCCCACGAGGCACCGGCAAGGCTCCCTGCCAAAGACGCTCGCAAGGCCCCGGCAAGACTCTTGCCGGGGGCGCTCACAAGACCCCGGCAAGACCCTTGCCGGGAATATACGTGGGACCGCGGCAAGACCTTGCCGCCCCATCGCCGCCCCAGCTCAGCGGCTAACCCACCAACTGAAGCAAGTACCCATGTGGCAGTACGTGGATACTAATCCAACTAGCCAAACACCAGCGTGGCGGCATGCAGATCTTGGTGAAGACCCTACCACCATGCCAACTCAGGAGCCTGCCAGCCTATGTGGCGTTGCATGCCTCATTGGACTCGACGCGTGTCGGAGTAAGGCAGAGCGGCGACGGGCGGGACAAGCCTCATTACCGGCCCGATAAAGTAAGTGGATACCTAAATAGTGCGTTTAATGCACTTTGTCCTGTGTTGACAGGTGATAATCTTGTATACTGTATACCTTTCCACCTCCTGTGTGCCACTGTGGTAGCCCCTTTTGACTATAAAAGGAGGCTCGCGGCGTACTGAGAGGGGATTCAGATCTTTTGGACGACGCACGCATCGTAGCTAGTTCAAGAACTCAAGAACACTCAAATATACACCGAAGCAGGACTGGGGTATTACGCATCCTTGCGGCCCGGAGGCTGGGTAAATGATCCTCGTGCTGCCTTCTAGACCCGCTCTTGGTACAACCCTGCGCCCGCCAACCGTAGACAAAAGGGGTCCCAGCAATCCCATAGGTGTTGTTTCCCCCGACAGATTAAGAACTAGGCTTCTCATCTTTCTATGAGGATCACATGTTACTAATCCATAGACTTATAGGATTGTTGGTTTCAAGTCTCAGTTCAGTTTCTACTAATTCCGTGTGTTTGTAGCTAGCCTCAGAACTTTCATATTATGATGTGAGTGGTCATGCCACTATTTTGCAGGATGTCTCAAATCTTTTTGAGCATTTACAACCGTTATGTTATCCAAGTCATCCCAGGTTTCTAAGTAGTCTGATGTATTTGCAAATCCCTTGTTTTTGTTCCCGATGTTTCTTTGGGCCAGTTTAACCACACTAATCAGTGAGTTGAGGTACTCTGTTGCCTCGACATATATGTTGGAGTTATTATTATGACCCTAGGTGTCTTAGAGGATCACCTAGTAAACTAGCCATGTTTTGTGTTCCCAGTGTGATGATTCTAGCCACCATTCTCAAAAGCATCCCGTGATGCCATTTAGCTAGTAGGTATTCCATCTTTGGGTTCTTGAACCCAATATTCACTCTACTTACTTCGTGTTGATAGTGTTTGCTCGTACCTTTAGGATATTAGTAACCTTTGCGATAGTCCTCGAGGTCCATGGTATATCGTTCTTCCAATACCATGAACTACTTATGGCAGAAGTTCCTCGTTGAACCGAAAGATCACAACCAGAGTGCTCTTTGATGAGTTCTTGATTTTGTGTTGTGACTCTGCCAGTTCTACCTTTCTGCATGAGTTTTCCAGAAGAAATATGTTGAACTCGTTCGACATGTTACTCTATGCATGTCACATCCCTAGCTTCTGGTACTGCCTGGTGTCGCATCTTGTTGCATCATGTTTAAATTTTATTTAAGTTGAATTGGGGATGACAGAACCCCCAGCACCACCTTAAACCAAGTAGGGTTACTAAAATCATTTTCACCCAAAATGCCTTCTAAAATGTTCATCATCTTTGCCTTGGTCTAGAACCTCTGACAAAAAATGGTGCACACTTTTCTAGGACAACAGAGGGTCACTGGATTAAATAATTAGTTAATTGCATTTGGGCATTTAAATGCTAGTAAGTATTTTAAATGTCCAAATAATCCCAAACCAAAATGTTCCATGTTTGATATATTCTAAACATTGGGCATGCACAGTTTGGTGATTTTTCAAAGTGCCTAGAGATTTTTAGTAATGCCACAAACGGAACAAAAGAAAAATAGAAATAAAAGAGAGAGAGAGCGAGAGAGAGAGAGAAGGACCTACCTGGGCCACTTGCCTGGCCGGCCCAGCTCGCTGGCCCAGCCCACTAGCCTCCTCCCTGTCGTCTTCCTCCCATGCCAGGAGAACGAAGGCGCGTGCTCGCCGCGTGCGTCCACGCGCGAGCCACCTCCTGCTTCCCCGAAGCGCCCCGAGCCTTCCGTAGCGCCACGCCACCCCCCAGACCCGTACGGATCGTTCTCTCCCTCCCTTGCTCTTTCCCTCGCCCATTCCCCGCCATGGCCGAAGCCTCCATGGACATGCCGCCGTAACTCCGCACCCACAGCCACCCCCTCGCCCTCTTCCCATGACCACAACCTCCGTCGCATCGTCCTGGTCGTCTTCACCAAGCCAAGCAGGCCGGGAGGCCTTTCTTCCTCGCCTACGCTGTCGTCTCCAACCTCGGAGGGCCGAGATCACCGTCGCCGTACGTTGTCATCAGGCCTCCCCCAAGATCGTCGTCTCCTTAATTCAACCCGATGTGAGCTCACGGACCTATTCCCCCTCCTCCCTTACTCGCGCTCTTGCTCGAGCTCCGTTCCCCACCTCCATCGAGGCTCGCCGCCGCCATGGTCAACCAGCTCCACGCTCCTGAGCTCGGCCGCTCGCCCGAGCATCACCGGCGTGCTCGCCGCGCTCCTGCGAACCTGAAACACCCACGCTTTCTCCCTGCCGTGCCCTATAGCGCCATCTCCGTCCTTGTCCGAGCTCCGGTCGCCGCCTTGCTCGCCGCAGTTGCCGCTACCGGCCACCCCAGCCGCAGCCGCAACCTCTGTTGGAGGCGCCGCATCGCGGCTGTTCCAACGAGACCAGCCGCACGTCCTCCCGACGCCGGAGTTGGCCGGACGGCGAGCGCCGTCGTGCTCCGGTCATCGCCGGCGCTAACCGCTGACGTGGCTCATTAGTTTAGCACTAATGATGCCATTAGTTAACCGTGTGCCATTGACAGATGGGCCCCACGTCTAATTAACCCAGGTTTTACTTTATTTTTAGTCCAGCTTATAAGCCAGCAGGACCCACGCGTCAGTGTTGACTACGCTAACGTGGCCGTTGACCAGGCCCACCTGTCTATGACTCTAGGCAGCACTGGGTCACTGACCAGTGGGCCCCACAGGTCAAGTTTGACCTGGGCCGCGCCGTTGACCTGCTGATGTCACTGTGTGGTCATGCTGACGCAATAATTCCTTTCTGGAATTTAAATAAATCTTAAATGATTTATTATTTTCAGAAAATATCCAAAACTTGAAAAATCATAGAAAGTACTCTATAGCTCCAAATGAAATAAATTATATATGAAAAATTATCAGAAAAATTGAAGGAATCCATCTGTACCATTTTCATGCATGTTTGAGCAAGTTAACATCACTGTTTAGGATGAAACATGATTAGGGCAAATTTCATAATAGGTTTGGAGTTGGAATTTGATATAGTTTTGAATTCCACTTCCATTAAAATGAATTTCTGTTGCATTAGCCCAAAACACATTCATATTGCCATGTCATAACATGCATCATATTGTTGCATATTGTCATGTGTTGATTGTGTTCTTTCTTAGATGCCGGTGTTTGTCCCCCCTCAGTAGACGTTGATCCAGCGATGAATTCGATGACACCGATGAAGAGCTATACTATCTTCAGAAGTACCAGGCAAGCAAAACCCCCTTGTTCATTACGATACAATCCCGATCTCTCGCTCCTGCTCTCTTTTACTGCATTAGGACAACACCGTTTCAATTGTTACATGCTACGGTAGCTGAACCCCTTTCCTCTGCATGACCTGTCGTTGCAACAGTAAATAGATGAAACCCACTAGCATGAGTAGGAGTTGTTTGAGCCCTGATGTGCCTACTCATTCATGCTTGTTTGTCATGCCTGCTACTGCTTAGAGTTGAGTCAGGTCTGATTCATCGGGGATGAATTGGAATGGTGTTGAACATGTCCTACTGTGTGTGAGCTAAGTGTGTGAACACGATTTGGTAAAGGTAGCGGTGAGAGGCCATGTAGGAGTACATGGTGGGTTGTCTCATTGCAGCCGTGCTCAGGAACTGAGTTCTGTGTTTGTGATCCATGAACAGTTACTACCACACATTGGGTTCCGGTAACTCGGCCCCTCTCGGCTTATTAATCAACTCGATCTCCGTCCAGGAGTTGCAATTAGTTTCTGGTGTTTGTAGGTAGTGTTAGTAGTCTACCAAGTGGCACCCGGTACAGGTGGGCTTGGGACAGACTAGGCACAGTGGCACGGTGTACCAAGTGGCACCCGGATGGTGGGCTTGGGAACCCTGCTCAAATCGTTTGGGGCCGTGAGCGACACCCCGGCCGGATCTCCTTGCGGATGGAACCCGAATAGGCGATAAATCTGGACTGGAGACTTGTTGGTTAGTCAGGTCGTGGCCGACTCCCTCGCCCGGCTTCCGTTTGAAGGTTGCCGAGGTACATGACGTGTACAGGGCGATAAGTGGCGAGAGCGTGTGTGAAGAAGTACACCCCTGCATGGTTATCATTATCTATTCGAATAGCCGGATTTCCCGGATATGGAAACTTGGACCCCTTGCATAGTTCATAGACAAGTGAAAGTGGATACTCTAAAATGCGCAAGATAAGCATGAGTGCTATGGATGGCGTTCTCGTAGGGAGATGGGAGCGGATTCATAGTGGTGTATTGATATGCTGAACATGTGGACTCGTGTGCGCCACCTCAAAGAGTTACTTGAAGTCCTAGTTCAGGATAGCCACCGAGTCAAAGCTGGCTTGCTGCAGTTAAACTCCACCACCCCTTTATTGATACTGATGCATATGTAGTTAGTTCTGATGTAAGTCTTGTTGGTTACATTTGTACTCACGTTTGCTTAATTTATGTTTTTGCAGAGAGATTTCAATCTCGCTAGTAGTTCCACGTGGACTTCGATGTTTAGCTTGTTACCTCAGCTACGATCTTGTACCCTTAGGAGGGTCTTGTAGATAGTCAGGCTTCTCAGCCTTTTTCATTTGTAGTTGTCTATACTCAGACAAGGTAAGCTTCCGCATGTGCTTGTTGCTTGTATGCTCTGTATGTTGGGTCATGAGACCCATGTTTGTAATATCTCGCTCCTCGGAGCCTAATGAATAAATACTTCAGTCGTAGAGTTATGTTGTGATGCCATGTTGTATTTACACATATCGAGCATATTGTGTGTATGATTGAAATGCTTGGTATGTGTGGGATTCAACAATCTAGTTGTTTATCCTTGGCAGCCTCTCCTATGGGGAAATGTAGTCTAGTGCTTCCATGAGCCATAGTAGTCCGCTACAGCCCGGTTCACCGGAGTCCTACTAGCCCAGCACTACTACTCAGGACACTTGACTGGCCGACATGTGATTCACTTTGTTCCTGTGTCTGTCCCTTCGGGGAAATGTCACGCGGTGACATCCGGAGTCCTGTCTAGCCTGCTACAGCCCAGTTCATCGAAGTCTTGTTAGCCCAGTGCTACAGCCCGGATTTGCACGCTGTTGACCGACATGCTCGAGGTTGATTCATGTATGCCTGTCCCCGTAAGTTAGTGCCACTTTGGGTTCATGACTATTCATGTCGGACCGGGTTCTCTGTCATATGGATGCTAGAGACACTATCATATACGTGAGCCAAAAGGCGCAAACGGTCCCAGGCCATGGTAAGGCGACACCCGTGGGAATACTGTGCATGAGGCCGCAAAGTGATATGAGGTGTTACCGGCTAGATCAATGTGACTTGGAATCGGGGTCCTGACAGCTTTGTTATCAGAGCCTGACTGCCTGTAGGATTACCAAGCCAAACTGGTCGAAGTTGAGTCTAGAAATGCTTTAGTTATATAAGGGAATTGATTGTGGAAGGGAATGTAAGGCTCTTTTTACTCCTTATCCTCATGACCTTCTAATCTGAGTCATCTTATCTTTTTTCTACGGGGTTAAGAACTAGGCTTCTCTTCTATCTCTCAGGATGACGTGTTACTAAACCGTAGTTGCCTAGGATTGTTGGATTTAAGCCTCAGTACAGTTTCTACTACTCCAGTGTGTTGTTAGTTGGACTTGGAACTTTATATTGCGATGTTAAGTGGTTATGCCACCACTTTGCAGGATGTCTCAAATCTTATCAAGGTTTTACAGTCGTTATGCTGTCCAAGTCATCCCAGGTTTCTAAATAGTCTGATGCATTTGAAAATCCCTTCTTCACGTTCCCGATATTCCTTTTGGGCCAGATTAATCACACTAATTGCTGAGTTGAGGTACTCCATTGCCTCGACATATATGTTGGAGTTATTATTATGATCCTAGGTGTCTTAGGGGATAACCTAGTAATCTAGCCATGTTTGGTGTTCCCAGTGTGATGATTCTGGCCCCCATTCTTGAAATCATATCCTGATGTTATTTAGTTAGTAGGTATTCTATTCCTGGGTTTTTGAACCCGAGATTCACTCTTCTTACCTCGTGTTGATAGTGTTTGCTAGTTCCTTTAGGATATTAGTAATCTTTGCGATAGTCCTCGAGGTCCGTGGTATATCATTCTTCCAAATACCATGAACAATTCATGGCAGAAGTTCTTTTGAACCAAAAGATCACAACCAGGGTGCTCTTGAGGAGTACTCCATTCATATTGTGAATCTGTCAGTCCTTCCTTTTCAGCATGGGTTATCCGGAAGAAATATGTTGAACTTGTTCGACATACTAACCTATGCATCCACAACTCAGAAAGATATATGTTCCTTTGAGTTGTCCCTCTGTAGTTGTATTCCGATCCTTGTCTATCAGTTGATATTCAAGTTTATGTCGTGCATTCGTGTTCTTTGATGCGTACTATTCTTGTGGTCCGTCAAGCCGTTCTATTTCAGAATGGATAGGAGAAACAAACTCCAATACCTTGTCCATTTCGAGGATTGGGTCAAAGTAGTTGTATTCCGTGGATCAAAATGCCAATCCAGCTTTTGTTCTGTTCTACCTCGGAGTATTACCCCCTTTATGTCAGGATTGTCATGAGAATTGCACCATCTCTCATGAATTTTTGACGCATTGATACTTCTTGCCATCATTTTTCATTCCTCGGTCCCGTGTTGTTGTAACCGGAATGCCGACAAGTGAATTGTGGTGTGTGAAATCTATGCTCCTAGAAATTCCGTTGCTTGGTAGTTAATTGGACAATAACCTCATTCTTAGCGTGTTGATTATTGAATCATCACCCTAAGGTTGATTGTGCTACCAAGTCCTTATTTCCGATGCACTCTTCGATCAATGAGTTAGGATTGTGTCAATCCCTTGCTCGTTTGACCATATCGTCTTGCCCTGAAAAGAAAGATTGTTCCCATGCTCAGTAACATATCGGTGGTTCGTGATTTTTCGAAAATCTTTTCGGAAGTGTTACCAGGTTGTCACCTTACCGCTATGTTGAGCTCGTGATCGTGTTGGTTTCTTGTAAACCACCCATTCTCCAAGAAATCTGTGTGGGTTACCCCCTGAGCTAGTTGGTTAAGCTAAACAATAACTTGGAGAGTTGGAAGATAAAAGCTTGCCAGCTCAGCTCATTTCAGGGGATATATTTGCGTGTGTTGGAAATAGGTGATATCTTCATTGATTGATCCTCGTGATCAGTTGATCTATTACCTTGTCAAAACTTTGACTTGAGTATGGGCTATCGTCAAGTAAAATCAGAACCAATGATATTCATAATGTTGTCTCACTCTTGGTTGACCCCTCGAACATGCACCATTATATCTTTTGGGTCTGACCAACACTATCGTCTTGTTCATGTAGTTGTGGAATTCCATCTATATGGAAACCTGGATGAATTGTTGTTGAGCCCATCGACAACATCCTTGTCTCCTCCTTGATTCATGTTGAACATCAAGCTAGTGTTGGAAACTTTTGTAAGCATTATCTTCATGTCCCGTTTCTGAAATACCTGTTTGGTGTAAGAAGTGACTTTCTGCAAGTTCACGTGCATTAGGTGTAAGTTGTCGCCATGGATTTGAGAAAGGTTTGTTTTGTTTCCTCTGGAATCATCCCAAGTTAGTCACGCATATGTCCGAAGAACATCATGGTTTGATAGGTTGGCCGCCTCCACTCCATATGTGTCCCTAGCACACCAAGCCACTGACTGATTTGTTCTAGGGAAAGGAGTTAAGTGCTAATCCATGGTAATGCACAAGACTTCGATATCCTCGATGATGGTTCCCCACTTGAACACGATAGTGTTTTATTATAAGACTACTACGTGGTCATGCTTGTCTTGGATAGCGTGTTCACAAGTTTGTAGCAGAACCAGCTCATGTTTTGGAGCTTTCTATCGTAGTTCATTTCCCGAGAATCTCGCAACGTCATCTCGTCGAATTGTGTTGCAAACTTTCATTTTTCTTTCTAGACTTGATGAGTCTGGAATATCCTGACACCAACAAGATCTGATTCTCAGGCAGATATGATGGTTGGAACGTTTCTCAAGAACTATAATATTGGTCTCTCTGTAACCCGGTAAAGTGGATGTCGTGGCCAACACACCCGGCCAGAGGACTTATTATTGTAGTATCTTGATTGAGAAAGTTGACCACCTCCCCATAAGGATTTCGTAGGATTATTCCAATAGTTGTTCCCTATGGATTTTTGTGTTCCCGAAGTCCGACCTTTTACTTGATGTCCTAGATATCAAACCATATCTATGAATGGATTACGCTAGCACATCAACCAGAACATTAGAAGTGGAGTGCTAAATGTCTCTCGGTCGATCATCGAGATTCTGTTTCCTTAGCCTCGCTAAGGGGAAGTCTGAGAAGGTGTTATCTTCCTTTGTATCCGCATTGTCCATCACTATTCATCATGGTAGTATGATTTGATGCCAGGATCCTCGACATGGATGTTGGTAGAACCTTGAAGAATATGGAAATGCTCAAGTTCTTGAGAGCACGCGCAAGCAAAATCATCCCTTGCGTTGTCTTCAACAAGGTAGTTCACATCATCCATTCTAGACCGAGTGTGTCGTTCTCCCAAACTCTGTCAAATGATCGATTGTGATTGCCTTAGGCTGGTATAAACAGATTCAATGATCTTTGTATTCAAAGTAATTCTTTTTGCCACCTAAGGGAATAGCTCTACGAGTCACCTTCCCTAAGGTGCCCCGCTATGGAAGCATGGCAGCTAACCCCCGCTACGTCGTGACCTGGCGTGGGATTGTTGCCTACCAAATTGAACCCTTGTCATCAGTTTGTTTCCATTGCTTATGATGGGTGTTTTGTGTCTCAACTCGAGAGATATTGTTATGTCTCATTCCATTAGTTGATCGTCAGTTGTTCGATCTTCGAGAAGATCGATTCCTATAGAGTCTCTTTCTGTCATCGTCGTGCTGGATGAAGATATCGAAAGCGAAGACGTAAAGATCAATATGAAGTATGGGTCATGAAGATTGTATCAGCTTTGTGTTACCTCTGTCTCCTTACCTCACGTCTTGAATCTCGGGGCGAGATACTTGTTTAGTGGGGGTGAGTTGTCACATCCCTAGCTTCTGGTACTGCCTGATGTTGCATCTTGTTGCATCATGTTTAATTTTTTTTAAGTTGAATTGGGGATGACAGAACCCCCAGCACCACCATAAACCAACTAGGGTTACTAAAATCATTTTCAATGAACCCAAAATGCCCTTCTAAAATGTTCATCATCTTTGCCTTGGTCTAGAACCTCTCACAAAAATGGTGCACACTTTTCTAGGACAACAGAGGGTCACTGGATTAAATAATTAGTTAATTGCATTTGGGCATTTAAATGGTAGTAAGTATTTTAAATGTCCAAATAATCCCAAACCAAAATGTTCCATGTTTGATATATTCTAAACATTGGGCATGCACAGTTTGGTGATTTTTGAAAGTGCCTAGAGATTTTTAGTAATGCCACAAACTTACGGAACAAAAGAAAAATAGAAATAAAAGAAAGAGAGAGAGAGAAAGACCTACCTGGGTCACTTGCCTGGCCGGCCCAGCTCGCTGGCCCAGCCCACTAGCCTCCTCCCTGTCGTCTTCCTCCCCTGCCAGGAGGATGAAGGCGCGTGCTTGCCGCACGCGTCCACGCGCGAGCCACCTACTGCTTCCCCGAAGCGCCCCGGGCCTTCTGTAGCGCCACGCCACCCACCCAGACCCGTACGGATCGATCTCTCCCTCCCTCGCTCTTCCCCTCGCCCATTCCCTGCCATGGCCGAAGCCTCCATGGACACGCCACTATAACTCTGTTCCCACAGCCACCCCCTCGCCCTCTTCCCATGACCACGACCTCCGTCGCATCGTCCTGGTCGTCTTCACCAAGCCAAGCAGGCTGGGAGGCCTTTCTTCCTCGCCTACGCAGTCGTCTCCAACCTCGGTGGGTCGAGATCATCGTCGCCGTACGTCGTCATCAGGCCTCCCCCGAGCTCGCCGTCTCCTTAATTCAACCCGATGGGAGCACGGAACTATTCCCCCTCCTCTCCTACTCGTGTTCTTGCTCGAGCCCCGTTCCCCACCTCTGTCGAGGCTCGCCGCCGCCATGGTCAACAAGCTCCGCACTCCTGAGCTCGGCCGCTCGCCCGAGCATCACCGGCGTGCTCGTCGCGCTCCTGCGAACCCGAAACACCCACGCGTTCTCCCTGCCGTGCCCTATAGCGCCATCTCCGCCGTTGTCCGAGCTCCGGCCGCCGCCTCGCTCGCCGCAGTTGCCGCTACCTGTCACCCCAGCCGCAGCCGCAACCACTGTTGGACGAGCCGCGTCGCGGCTGTTCCAATGAGACCAGCTGCGCGTTCTCCCGATGCCGGAGTTGGCCGGACGGCAAGCGCCGTCGTGCTCCGGTCACCGCCGGCGCTAACCGCTGACGTGGCTCATTAGTTTAGCACTAATGGTGCCATTAGTTAACCGTGTGCCATTGACAGATGGGCCCCACGTCTAATTAACCCAGGTTTTACTTTATTTTTAGTTCAGCTTATAAGCCAGCAAGACCCACACGTCAGTGTTGACTACGCCGACGTGGCCATTGACCAGGCCCACCTGTCTTTGACTCTAGGCAACACTGGCTCACTAACCAGTGGGCCCCACAGGTCAGGTTCGACCTGGGCCGCGCCGTTGACCTGCTGACGTCACTGTGAGGTCATGCTGACGCAATAATTCCTTTCTGGAATTTAAATAAATCTTAAATGATTTATTATTTTCAGAAAATATCCAAAACTTGAAAAATGATAGAAAGTAATCTATAGCTCCAAATGAAATAAATCATATATGAAAAATTATCAGAAAAATTCAAGGAATCCATCTGTACCATTTTCATGCATGTTTGAGCAAGCTAACCTCACTGTTTAGGATGAAACATGATTAGGGCAAATTTCATAATAGGTTTGTAGTTGGAATTTGATATAGTTTTGAATTCCACTTCAATTAAAATGACTTCCTGTTGCATTGGCCCAAAACACATTCATATTGCCATGTCATAGCATGCATCATATTGTTGCATATCGTCATGTGTTGATTGTGTTCTTTCTCAGTTGCTGGTGTTTGTCCCCCTTAGTAGACGTTGATCCAGCGATGAACTCGGTGACACCGATGAAGAGCTATACTATCTTCAGAAGTGCCAGGAAAGCAAAACCCCCTTGTTCATTCTGATACAATCCCACTCTCTCGCTCCTGCTCTCTTTTAATGCATTAGGGACAACACCGTTTCAATTGTTACATGCTGCGGTAGCTGAACCCCTTTCCTCTGCATGACCTATCATTGCCATAGTAAATAGATGAGACCCACTAGCATGAGTAGGAGTTGTTTGAGCCCTGATGTGCCTACTATTTCATGCTTGTTTGACATGTCTGCTACTGCTTAGAGTTGAGTCAGGTCTGATTCATCGGGGATGAATTGGAATGGTGTTGAACATGTCCTGTTGTGTGTGAGCTAAGTGTGTGAACATGATTTGGTAAAGGTAGCGGTGAGAGGCCATGTAGGAGTACATGGTGGGTTGTCTCATTGCAGCCGTCCTCAGGAACTGAGTTCTGTGTTTGTGATCCATGAATAGTTACTACCACACATTGCGTTCCGGTAACTCAGCCCCTCTCGGCTTATTAATAAACTCGATCTCTGTCCAGGAGTTGCAATTAGTTTCTGGTGTTTGTAGGTAGTGTTAGTAGTCTACCAAGTGGCACCCGGTACAGGTGGGCTTGGGACAGACTAGGCACAGTGGCACGGTGTACCAAGTGGCACCCGAATGGTGGGCTTGGTAACCCTGCTCACATCATTTGGGGCCGTGAGCGACACCCCGGCCGGATCTCCTTGTGGATGGAACTTGAATAGGCGATAAATCTGGACTAGAGACTTGTTGGTTAGTCAGGTCGTGGCCGACTCCCTTTCCCGACTTCCGCTTGAAGGTTGCCGAGGTACATGACGTGTACAGGGCGATAAGTGGCGAGAGTGTGTGTGAAGAAGTACACCCCTGCAGGGTTATCATTATCTATTCGAATAGCCGGATTCCTCGGATATGGAAACTTGGACCCCTTGCATGGTTCATAGACAAGTGAATGTGGATACTCTAAAATGCGCAAGATAAGCATGAGTGCTATGGATGGCGTTCTCGTAGGGAGACGCGAGCGGATTCATAGTCGTGTATTGATATGGTGAATATGTGGACTCGTGTGCGCCACCTCAAAGAGTTACTTGAAGTCGTAGTTCAGGATAGCCACCGAGTCAAATCTGGCTTGCTGCAGTTAAACTCCACCCCCCTTAATTGATACTGATGCATATGTAGTTAGTTCTGATGTAAGTCTTGTTGGGTACATTTGTGCTCACGTTTGCTTAATTTATGTTTTTGCAGAGAGATTTCAGTCTTGCTAGTAGTTCCACATGGACTTCGACGTTTAGCTTGTTACCTCAGCTACGATCTTGTACCCTTGGGAGGGTCTTGTAGATAGTCAGGCTTCTCAGCCTTTGTCATTTGTAGTTGTCTGTAGTCAGACAAGTTAAGCTTCCGCATGTGCTTGTTGCTTGTATGCTCTGTATGTTCGGTCATGAGACCCATGTTTGTAATATCTCACTCCTCGGAGCATAATGAATAAATACTTGAGTCGTAGAGTTATGTTGTGATGCCATGTTGTATTTACACATATCGAGCATATTGTGTGTATGATTGAAATGCTTGGTATGTGTGGGATTCGACAATCTAGTTGTTTATCCTTGGCAGCCTCTCTTATGGGGAAATGTAGTCTAGTGCTTCCATGAGCCATAGTAGTCCGCTATAGCCCGGTTCACCGGAGTCCTGCTAGCCCAGCACTACTGCTCAGGACACTTGACTGGCCGGCATGTGATTCACTTCGTTCATGTGTCTGTCCCTTCGGAGAAATGTCATGCGGTGACATCCAGAGTCCTGCCTGGCCTTCTACAGCCCGGTTCACCAAAGTCCTGTTAGCCCAGTGCTACAGCCCGGATTCGCACGCTGCTGACCGACATGCTCGATGTTGATTCATGTATGCCTGTCCCCGTAAGTTAGTGCCACTTTGGGTTCACGACTAGTCATGTCGGCCCGGGTTCTCTGTCATATGGATGCTAGCGACACTATCATATACGTGAGCCAAAAGGCGCAAACGGTCCCGGGCCATGGTAAGGCGACACCCGTGGGAATACCGTGCGTGAGGCCCCAAAGTGATATGAGGTGTTACCGGCTAGATCGATGTGACTTGGGATCGGGGTCCTGACAATGCACCCACAACTCAGAAAAATCGTATGTTCCTTTGAGTTATCCCTCTTTAGTTGTCTTCTGACCTTCGTCTATCAATTGATACTGAAGAGTGTGTGTGCATTCATGTTCATCGATGACTATTCTTGTGGTCCGTCAAGCCATTCTACTCCAGAATGACTAGGAGAAACAAACTCCAATACCTCATCCATATCTAGGATTGGTTCAATGTAGTTGTATCCCGCAGATCAAAATGCCAATCCAGCTTTTGTTTTGTTCTACCCTGGAGTATATATTACCGTATTATATCAAGAATGTCATGGGAATTGCACACCATCTTATGAATTGTTGGTACAGTGATACTCCTCGCCATCATTATTCATTCCTCGGTCTCCATGTTGTTGTGACCGGAATGCCGACAAGAGAACTGTGATGTGTGAAATCAATACTCCTAGCAACCCAGATGCTTGGTAGTTAAGGGACAACAATCTCATTCTTAACGTGTTGGTTATTCAATCATCATCTTGAGATTGATCGTGGTACCCAGTCCATTTTTCCTGGTGCACTCCTTGATCAATGAGTTAGGATTGTGTCAATCCCTTGCTCTTTTGATCATATCATCTTGCTCTGAAAAGCAAGATTGTTCTCGAGCTTAGTAACATATCGGTGGTTCGCGATTTTCCGAATATCTTGTCGGAAGTATTACCAAGTTGTCACCTGACCGCAATGTTGAGTTCGTGAGCATGTTGGTTTTCCTCCAAACCACCCATTCTCCAAGATTCTATGTTGGATATCCTGAACTAGTCGGTTGATCTAAACAACAACTTGGAGAGTTGGACGATGAAAGCTTGTCCCACTTAGTTCATTTCGGAAGGGATATCCTTGGGTTGTGTGTTTGTTGAAGAAAGATGGTATCTTCATCGATTGATCCTTGTGATCAATTGCCGGCGTTATTGTCTTATCCAATCTTTGATTTGAGCATGGACTATCGTCAAATCAAATTAGAACCAACAATTATCGTAATGTTGTCTTACTCGTGGTTGTCTCCTCGAGCATACACCATTACATCTTTTGGGTGTGACCAATGCTATCACCGTGTGCATTTAATTGTGGAATTCCATCTATCTGGAAACCTGGATGGGTTGTTGTTGAGCCCATCGACAACATCCTTATTCTATCCATGATTTTGTTGAACATTAAGCTAGTGTTGGAAACTTTTGAAGGCATTTCTTCATGCTAGATCATGAAGCATATGTTCGGATGAAAGAAGTGACTTCCTTTAATTCATGTGCAATCAATGCAAGTTGCCGCCGTGAATTCAAGAAAGTTAGTTTTGCTTCCTTGGAATCATCCCAAGTCAGTCATGCATGTGTGCGAAGTATTCCGTGGTCTGGAGACTTGCAACCTTCATTCTATATGTATCCCTAGCACACGAAGCCACTAACTGATTTGTTGAAGGAGAAGAAGGTCCTTCATAAGAGCTAATCATATGACTTATGCAAGGACTTCGTTATCCGCGATGATTGTTCCCAACCAGAACTCGGTAGTGTTTCATTGTAAGATTACTACGTGGTCATGCTTGTCGAGGACAGCGTGTTCACATGTGTGTAGCAAAACCCGCTCATGTTTTGGAGCTTACTACCATAGTCCATTTCCCGAGAATCTCGCAACGTCATCTCGTCGATTTGTGTTTCTACCTTTCTTTTCCAGACATGCCGTCTGAAATATCCCGTTACCAACTAGATCTGAATCTCAGGCAGATATGATGGTTGAAACATTCCCAACATTTGCATTTTGCTCCCAGCTTGCACCCACCATTGTGCCATTTTACTATGGTCTGCCTTTTCGGTAATTGTTTCAGGATCATCTTAAAAAGTGGGCTTACCATGGGTCCCATCCATCTCCAATGATAAGAAAAATTCACTCTTTGCGTTGTCTGCAACAAGGTAGTCCACATCATCCATTCTAGTCTAAGTATGCCACTCTTTCGAACTCCTTCAGGCGGTCATTTGTGAATTGCCCTAGACTGTTACCAAGAGTCTCAACGATCCATGTATCAGAAGTAATTCTTTTTGCCTAAGGTAATTTCTATGAGTCACCTTCTCCAAGGTTCCCCGTTATGGCATAAAGGGCAATTACCTTCCTCGCTACCTTGAGACCGTCCACCATCTTCTTCAACATAGAATTTTTGCCATCCAATTGAAACTTGTCATCTCTACCTCTTTCCATTGCTCCTCATGTGTGTTTTATGCTTCGAGGAGATCGTTTTCTGTAGAATTTCCTTCTATCTTCATCGTGTTAGATGAAGACCTCAAAAGCAAAGATGTCAAGATCAATTCGAATAAATGAATCAACATCTTTGAGAAGGGCAATTGGAACATGAAGATCGTGTTAGCTTGTGTCCCTCTGTCTTCTTACCTCACGTCTTGAATCTCGGGACAAGATTCTTGTTTAGTGGGGGTGAGTTGTCACGGCCCGAGATTTTGATTGCAGTTAGTTGCATAAGCATACATGCATCATGTTTAATTTTTTGAAACCTGAAATGGGGATGTTGAAACCCTAGTACCAAATCGAAGTCAATCAGGTTCAAATTGAAGTCTTTTCAATGTACCCGAAGTGCCCTTTAGAAAAGTTCATCACTTTTCAACTGGTTGAAAACCTCTGACAAAAATGGTGCACATTTTTCTAGGTCATTTCTGGATTTTTGAATTAAATAATAAAGTATTGGAATTTGGGCATTTAAATGCTATAAATATTTTAAATGCTCAAATAATTCTGAAACTAAATGTGGGCTGTTAGAAATAATTCTAAAAGTGCTGACAAATATTTTCAGGAGTTTTGGAAATGTTTAGTATTTTTGCTAAATCGAAAACAGAAAGCAAAATAGAAAACAGAACAAAATAAGAAAAACACATACAGAGAGAGAGAAAGAGAGTTCACCTGGGCTGACCTGCGGCCCAGCCGTTTGGCCCAGCCCACTGTTGTAGTGGCCAAGCCCCAATGTCGCGTCCTTCAACCTCGTGCCAGAAGGCATGAGGGCGTGTGCCCGTGGTGCGCAAGCACGTGCACGGCCACCGATGGCCACCTCCTGCTTGCCTCATCGCCTTGACCCTCCCTGGTGCAGCCACGCCACCCCCTTGACCCACTCTCGCTCTCCCAGTACCTCCCCCTCCTCTGGCTCTGTCCCTCGCACCACCCGAGTGCCGTCGTTGCTGCCCCTCGCGGTTGCCACGGCCAGAGTGACCTCCTTGCCCTCTATCTAGCCCAGAAGCGCTGCCTCATCTGCATCTTCCTCTTCGTCGACGCACGCGACGCCGAATGCCCCCAAGCAACGACCCCGAGATCTTCTTCAACCTCAGGTCGCCGAGATTGCCATCGCCATTTTGTCGTCGTGTTCGCCTCCCCTAGCTCTCTGTCTACCTCGTCCGACCTGCTGTGAGATCCTAAGCCGTCCCCCTTACTTCCTTGCTCGTTTGCCTCGCCTAGGCCGTAGTTCCACCCGAGCCGTGAGCTCCTCGCCACCGGCGATGATGCAGTCGCGGCCAAGGTCACTTCAGCCCGTGTCCGAGCACACAAGCGTGCTCAGAACCTCTCCGCGCACCCGTAGCCACCACCAGCTCCACCTTCCAAACATCCTAGCGATGAACTCGAGCATGGCCGAACCACGGCCGCCGCAAACCTCGTCACGGGCGTTGATTCCGGCGGCCCTCGCGTCCAACTCCGTTGCCCCTTGATGCGGACGAGTAAGGGTTATTCCCTGATGGCCTGAGCACATCAAACCACCGCCTGTAGCGCGTTCCCGAGCATCGCCGCCGTGTTTGTGTGATGGCCGGTGTTCAACTCCGGCGTGCTGACATGGCTACGTCATTAGCCGCTAACATCCCCGCTAATTAACCCCTGGTGACACTGACAGCCGGGCCCTGCTGCCTAATTAAACACGGTTTAGTGCCTATTTAGTTTTAACTAACACGGTGGCCCCACGCGTCAACTTTGCCCTTGCTGACGTGGCCCTTGACCGACCCCACCCGTCAGTGACCCAAGCCAGCAATGTGACACTGACCTATGGGTCCCACAGGTCAGGTTTGACCTGGCCGACCCAGTTCACCTGCTGACATCAGCCTTGCACAATGCTGACACGGTAAAGCATTTTATGGATTTAGTTTAATTTTCGTAATCCAGGAAATTCTAGGATATGTTTAAAACTTCAAAAATCCTTAGAAATTCAACCATAACTCCAAATGAAATAATATATATATATATGAAAAATGATCAGAAAAATCCAACCTCTACATCTGTACCTTTTCCATGCATGTTAGAACAACTTATGGCTTATGTTTAGGGCAAATCAAATAAATGGCGTTTGCATATCCACATATGGAGTTTGCATATGAACCCTTGGTTCATATGGACTTCATTTAAGTTGCTGCTAGTTGCATTAGCTCAAATCCCGGCATGTTGCCATGTCATGATCATGCATCATATTGTTACATTGCATTGATTGTGTTCTTTCTTTGTTGCCGGTGTTTGCCCCCTCTCAGTAGACGTTGTTCCGACAATGTGTTCGATGACACCGATGAAGAGCTATACTATCTTCAGAAGTGCCTGGCAAGCAAAAACCCTTTTTCATTCCGATACAATCCCACTCTCTTGCTTCTGCTCTCTTTTACTACACTAAGACAACAATGCTTCAACTGTTACCTGCTGTGGTAGTTGAACCCCTTTCCTCTGCATGACCTGTCATTGCCACAGTAAATAGATGAAACCCACTAGCATGAGTAGGAGTTGTTTGAGCTCTGATGTACCTAATCATTCATGCTTGTTTGTCATGCCCGCTACTGCATAGAGTTGAGTCATGTCTGATTCATCGGGGATGAATTGGAATGGTGATGAACATGTCCTACTGTGTGAGCTAAGTGTGTGAACATGATTTGGTAAAGGTAGCGGTGAGAGGCCATGTAGGAGTACATGGTGGGTTGTCTCATTGAAACCGTCCTCAGGAACTGAGTTCTGTGTTTGTGATCCATGAACAGCTACTACCATGCATTGGGACCGAAACCAATGGACCCTCTCAACTTATTAATTGCCCCTGTCCTCTGTCCGGGAGTTGCAAGTAGTTTCTGGTGTTTATAGTATACTGGAGGCCGTGCGCAGCGCTGACCCTCGGGGTGGGCTGTGATGCGGTAGGTATGTGGCACGGTGTACTGGGTGCCCGTTTGGTGTCCCGAGAACCCTACACACATCGTTCGGGGCCGTATGTGGAAACCTCGGCCGGACTCCCTACGGATGGAACCTGAATAGGCGATAAACCTGTACTAGGGACTTGTGTGGTTAGTCAGGTCATGGCCGACACCCTCGCTGGGCTTCCGCTTGAAGGTTGCCGAGTACATGTCGTGTAAACGGTGATAAGTGGTGATAGCGTGTGTGAAGAAGTACACCCCTGTAGGGTTAACATCATCTATTCAAATAGCCGTGTCCACGGTAAAGGACCTCTGGGTTGCCTATACAGTTCGTAGACAAGTGAAAGTGGATACTCTAAAATGCGCAAGATAAGCATGAGTGCTATGGATGGCGTTCTCTTAGGGAGACGGGAGCGGATCCATAGTGGTGTATTGATTGGTGAATATGTGGACTCGTGTGCGCCACCTCAAAAGAGTTACTTGCAGTCATTGTTCAGGTTAGCCACTGAGTCAAACCTAGCTTGCTGTAGTTAAACTCCACCACCTCTTGTTAATACTGATGCATATGTAGCTAGTTCTGATGTAAGTCTTGCTAAGTACATTTGTACTCATGTTTGCATAATTTATGTTTTTGCAGAGAGACTTCAGTCTCACTAGTAGTTCCGCGTGGACTCCGACGTTTAGCTTGTTACCTCAGCTACTATCTTGTGCCCTCAGCAGGGTCTTGTAGATAGTCAGGCTTCTCAGCCTTTTTCATCTGTAGTTGTCTGTACTCAGATAAGTTAAGCTTCTGCATGTGCTTATTGCTTGTATGACTTGAATGCTGGGTCATTAGACCCATGTTTGTAATATCTGGCTCCTCGGAGCATAATGAATAAATACTTTGAGTCATAGAGTTTTGTTGTGATCCCATGTTGTATTTGCACATATCGAGCATATTGTGTGTATGTTATTGAAATTCTTGGTATGTGTGGGATCCGACAACCTAGTTGTTTATTCCTGGTAGCCTCTCTTACGAGGAAATGTCCCCTAGTGCTTCCACTGAGCCATGGTAGCTAGCTACTACTCCGGAACACTTAGGCTAGCCGGCATGTGTCCTTCTTCGTTCCTGTGTCCGTCCCTTTGGGGAAATGTCATGCGTTGTTCCTTTAAGTCCTTGTAGCTTGCTACGACTTGAGTTCATACGTTGATGACCGACACATTCCTTGTTGGGTCATGTATGCATGTCCCTGTAAGTTAGTGTCACTTTGGGTTTACGACTAGTCATGTCGGCACGGGTTCTCTATCATATGGATTCTAGCGACACTATCATGTACGTGAGCCAAAAGGCGCAAACGGTCCCAGGCCAGGTAAGGTGGCAACCGTGGGAATACCGTGCGTGAGGCCGCAAACTGATATGATGTGTTACATGCTAGATCAGTGTGACTTAGGATCGGGGTGCCGACAATAATGTGCTATTAGACAACGGACCATGCACGTGCTAACCGCGATTGTAAACCTCAGTGCTTCCCATTGTTTCCCTGCAACACATATAGGGTAGTTAGTCATCAGGTTAAGTAAGGGTTCGCATGCTATCTGTAAAATCTGTTGATGAAAAATAATCACATTGCAGATTCATTAGATTAATTGAAGCCACATGGAAAACCCATTTATCCAAACCAAGCATGATTAAGAAGTAGGAAATATAGCACTTGTATATGTTTCTCATGTATTAAGTGCAGCCAAATTCGATTTATTCCTCACATGCACAACAATACAAAATTCTACCCACGACAATTGGACATCGCATTGCAGAATTGAAGCAACCAGTTAACTAAACACGACAAAAAATGAACCAAACATTAATTGTAGCAATATAGAAGATCCTGCCACATTGTAAAAATTGAGCACTACATTGCACAATATAACATACTCCTAAAAGAAGATCAGATAGTTAACCAAACAGTTAACTACAGCCAATTGTAGCAATTGTATTTGTTTCTCATGTATTTACTACAGCCAAATTCAATTTATTCCTCACATGGTATACAATAACAGAATGCACCCACAATTTTGTAAATATAAATTCGATTTATTTCTCACATGGTAGACAATATGAAATTGCATCCTGAAGAATTGAACATCACATTTGCAGAATTGAACCAAACAGTTAATTGAAGACGACAACTAATTAACAAAACAGTTAATAAGTGAGAACCACACTGCACGACATATAGAACATATACACTAGAGCAACAGATTGCATGGTAAAATTAGATAGCATAATTCACTAGAATTTGTGAAGGAAAGGCAGGACCAGCACAGGCAACGGGTAAACCGAGCATGCTTAACCGGCGTAGCTACCAAATGGCAAGGTGCTGCTTCAAGATCTCGGGGTCGGCACGAATGGTAGCCATCGCGACCTCATCCATGCATGCGGCAGCGATTTGCTTCTCTGCTGCCAAATGCTCCTTGAGGTCCCGTCTATACTATGTGCACCATGGCTTAGGCCGATGCTTATTTGGTGGAGTGATCGGTGATTTTGGTGGAAGGTGTCGCGCTCGCGCCAGCGGTAGGGGCATGTGGGATGTGGAAGGAGGAGGAGGATGGGGGTCGGTGTGGATTACCTGCCTAGATAGGCAAGGTCGTGGAGCATGAAGGAGGGTCCGCCGACGAGGAGGCGGCGGCGCTGCAGGCAAGGAGTGAAGGTTTCAAATTGGAAAGGAAGGCGAAAAGAGGGGAAATGTGGCTTTTGGTAAGGGGGAGCGGCGAGGAGGTAGATATTTCCGTGGAAGACGAAAATTTGGAATAACTTCAGCCAAAAAACTGGCACGCAAAGTATCATCAGACATGGTCCCTTATTCAAACACGACCCGAAGATATTTTGTGCTGCGTCTCACACGGTCGGTTATAATAAACTATGTGGGATATGTTGATTTTTCGTCTTCATTTGAACTACATAATGGGGTCAAAGCAGCCATGGACGGTGTATGAATAACTAGACCTTTTATCTGTAGTAATCATAAAAGATTTGGAATTATTGAGGATTCGTTTGGACATTTTTATGCATTGAGTTTTTAATGTATTTATGTGCATAATTCAAATTTGAACTACATGCACATGCTCCAGTGCATATAAATTCTTTGAAAAATCAAATCTTTGTCCTTGGGTGCATGCTTAGGTCCCATGCAAGAAGTGGGAATGAATTTCAAACACCAGGGCACCGTTGATTGAAGGGAAAAAATAGAGATGCCTGGTTTTTAAATTCTAGTAAATACAAAACTCGTCTGAAATTCATGAAACTTGGCATGCTATCATGGAGCGGCATCAACATGTCGTGGTACAAATTTTGTCCCATTTGGGGCAGGTTTGGGTATATGCTTCTCACAAACCGGAGCTTCTCACAACAAGCATGATAGTTTTTGGTAGGGAACATCCCACCTTTTGGGACGAAACGATATCCATTGCCTCTTATTGCATTCAATTTTGTTTTCTCATGTCAACATAGAACAACAGGAGTGTTGTGTGAATTTTTGTGATTTTTCGAGGTTCGTTTGTACATTTTCATGCATGCACTGAGTTTTCAGTGCATATATGTGCATAATTCAAATTTGAACTACATGCACATGCTCCATTGCATATAAATTGGTTGAAAAATCAAATCTGTGTCCTTGGGTGCATGCTTAGGTCACATGCAAGAAATGGGAATGAATTCCAAACACTAGGGCACCCTCAATTGCCGGCAAAACATTGAGATGCCTACTTTTTAAATTCTAGTAAATCCGAAACTCGTCTGAAATTCATGAAACTTGGCATGCTATCATGGAGCGGCATCAACATGCCGTGGTACAAATTTTGTCCCATTTGGGGCAGGTTTGGGTATATGCTTCTCACTACAAGCATGATGGTTTTTGGTAGGGAACGTCCCACCTTTGGGGACAAAACGATATCCATTGCCTCTTATTCCTTTCTAATTTTTTTCTCATGTCAACGTAGAACAACAGGAGTGTTGTGGAAATTTTGTGATTTTTCGGGGTTCGTTTGGACATTTTTATGCATTAACTGAGTTTCCAATGCA
Source organism: Triticum urartu (assembly GCF_056163025.1). Lineage (NCBI taxonomy): Eukaryota > Viridiplantae > Streptophyta > Magnoliopsida > Poales > Poaceae > Triticum > Triticum urartu. The sequence goes on along the minus strand of NC_141874.1, from coordinate 426,173,745 downwards.
TTTATGTGCATAATTCAAATTTGAACTACATGCACATGCTCCAGTGCATATAAATTGGTTGAAAACTCAAATATGTGTCCTTGGGTGCATGCTTAGGTCCCATACAAGAAATGGGAATGAATTTCAAACACCAGGGCGTCGTTGATTGCTGGCAAAAGCTTGAGGTGCCTTATTTTTAAATTCTAGTAAATCCAAAACTTGCTTGAAATTCATGAAACTTGGCATGCTATGATGGAGCAGCATAAACATGCCGTGGTACAAATTTTGTCCCTTTGGGGCAGGTTTGGGTATATGCTTCTCACAAACCGGAGCTTCTCACAACGAGCATGATGTTTTCGGTAGGGAACGTCCCACCATTGGGGATGAACCGATATCAATTGCCTCTTATTGCTTTCAATTTTTGTTCTCGTGTCAACATAGAACAACATGAGTGTTGTGTGAATTTTTGTGATTTTTCGGGGTTCGTTTAGAAATTTTTATGCATTAACTGAGATTTCAATGAATTTATGTGCATAATTCAAATTTGAACTACATGCACATGCTCCCGTGCATATAAATTGGATGAAAAATCAAATATGTGTCCTTGGGTGCATGCTTAGGTCCAATGCAGGAAATGGGAATGAATTTCAAACACCAGGGCACCGTCGATTATCGGCAAAACATTGAGATGCCTGATTTTTAAATTCTAGTAAATCCAAAACTTGTCTGAAATTCATGAAACTTGGCATGCTATCATGGAGCGGCATCAACATGCCGTGGTACAAATTAGGTCCCATTTGGGGCAGGTTTGGGTATATGCTTCTCACAAACCGGAGCTTCTCATAACAAGCATGATAGTTTTCGGTAGGGAACGTCCCACCTTTCGGGACGAAACGATATCCATTGCCTCTTATTGCATTCAATTTTGTTTTCTCGTGTCAACATAGAACAACAGGAGTGTTGTGTGAATTTTTGTGATTTTCTGGTGTTCGTTTGTACATTTTCATGCATTAAATGAGTTTTCAGTGCATATATGTGCATAATTCAAATTTGAACTACATGTACATGCTCCATTGCATATAATTTGGTTGAAAAATCAAATATGTGTCCTTGGGTGCATGCTTAGGTCACATGCAAGAAATGGGAATGAATTTCAAACATGAGGGCACCCTCGATTGCCGGTAAAACATTGAGATGCCTAGTTTTTAAATTCTAGTAAATCCAAAACTCGTCTGAAATTCATGAAACTTAGCATGCTATCATGGAGCGGCATCAACATGCCGTGGTACAAATTTTGTCCCATTTGGGGAAGGTTTGGGTATATGCTTCTCACTACAAGCATGATGGTTTTCGGTAGGGAACGTCCCACCTTTGGGGACGAAACGATATCCATTGCCTGTTATTCCTTTCTAATTTTTTTCTCATGTCAACGTAGAACAACTGGAGTGTTGTGTGAATTTTTGTGATTTTTCGGGGTTCGTTTGGACATTTTTATGCATTAACTGAGTTTTCAATGCATTTATGTGCATAATTCAAATTTGAACTACATGCACATGCTCCAGTGCATATAAATTGGTTGAAAACTCAAATATGTGTCCTTGGGTGCATGCTTAGGTCCCATGCAAGAAATGGGAATGAATTTCAAACACTAGTGCGCCGTTGATTGCCGACAAAACATTGAGATGCCTAGTTTTTAAATGCTAGTAAATCCGAAACTCGTCTGAAATTGATGAAACTTGGCATGCTATCATGGAGCGGCATCAACATGCCGTGGTACAAATTTTGTCCCATTTGGGGCAGGTTTGGGTATATGCTTCTCACAAACTGGAGCTTCTCACAACAAGCATGATAGTTTTTGGTAGGGAACGTCCCACCTTTGGGGACGAAACGATATCCATTGCCTCTTATTGCATTCAATTTTGTTTTCTCATGTCAACATAGAACAACAGGAGTGTTGTGTGATTTTTTGTGATTTTTCGGGGTTCGTTTGTACATTTTCATGCATTAACTGAGTTTTTAGTGCATATATGTGCATAATTCAAATTTGAACTACATGCACATGCTCCATTGCATATAAATTGGTTGAAAAATCAAATCCGTATCCTTGGGTGCATGCTTAGGTCGGATGCAAGAAATGGGAATGAATTTCACACACTAGGGCACCCTCAATTGCCGGCAAAACATTGAGATGCCTAGTTTTTAAATGCTAGTAAATCCGAAACTCGTCTGAAATTCATGAAACTTGGCATGCTATCATGGAGCGGCATCAACATGCCGTGGTACAAATTTTGTCACATTTGGGGCAGGTTTGGGTATATGCTTCTCACAAACCGGAGCTTCTCACAACAAGCATGATAGTTTTTGGTAGGGAACGTCCCACCTTTGGGGACGAAACGATATCCATTGCCTCTTATTGCATTCAATTTTGTTTTCTCATGTCAACATAGAACAACAGGAGTGTTGTGTGATTTTTTGTGATTTTTCGGGGTTCGTTTGTACATTTTCATGCATTAACTGAGTTTTCAGTGCATATATGTGCATAATTCAAATTTGAACTACATGCACATGCTCCATTGCATATAAATTGGTTGAAAAATCAAATCTGTGTCCTTGGGTGGATGCTTAGGTCGGATGCAAGAAATGGGAATGAATTTCAAACACTAGGGCACCCTCAATTGCCGGCAAAACATTGAGATGCCTAGTTTTTAAATTCTAGTAAATCCGAAACTCGTCTGAAATTCATGAAACTTGGCATGCTATCACGGAGCGGCATCAACATGCCGTCGTACAAATTTTGTCCCATTTGGGGCAGGTTTGGGTATATGCTTCTCACTACAAGCACATACTCCAGTGCATATAAATTGGTTGAAAACTCAAATATGTGTCCTTGGGTGCATGCTTAGGTCCCATGCAAGAAATGGGAATGAATTTCAAACACCAGGGCCCCGTTGATTGCCGGCAAAACCTTGAGATGCCTGGTTTTTAAATTCTAGTAAATCCAAAACTTGTTTGAAATTCATGAAACTTGGCATGCTATCATGGAGCAGCATGAACATGCCGTGGTACAAATTTTGTCCCTTTGGGGCAGGTTTGGGTATATGCTTCTCACAAACCGGAGCTTCTCACAACGAGCATGATGTTTTCGGTAGGGAACGTCCCACCTTTGGTGATGAACCGATATCAATTGCCTCTTATTGCTTTCAAATATTTTTTCTCGTGTCAACATAGAACAACAGAGTGTTGTGTGAATTTTTGTGATTTTTCGGGGTTCGTTTAGAAATTTTTATGCATTAACTGAGATTTCAATGCATTTATGTGCATAATTCAAATTTGAACTACATGCACATGCTCCAGTGCATATAAATTGGTTGAAAAATCAAATATGTGTCCTTGGGTGCATGCTTAGGTCCAATGCAAGAAATGGGAATGAATTTCAAACACCAGGGCACCGTCGATTATCGGCAAAACATTGAGATGCCTGATTTTTAAATTCTAGTAAATCAAAAACTTGTCTGAAATTCATGAAACTTGGCATGCTATCATGGAGCGGCATCAACATGCCGTGGTACAAATTTTGTCCCATTTCGGGCAGGTTTGGGTATATGCTTCTCGCAAACCGGAGCTTCTCACAACAAGCGTGATAATTTTTGGTAGGGAACATCCCACCTTTTGGGACGAAACGATATCCATTGCCTCTTGTTGCATTCAATTTTGTTTTCTCATGTCAACATAGAACAACAGGAGTGTTGTGTGAATTTTTGTGATTTCTCGGGGTTCGTTTGTACATTTTCATGCATTAACTGAGTTTTCAGTGCATATATGTGCATAATTCAAATTTGAACTACATGCACATGCACCATTGCATATAAATTGGTTGAAAAATCAAATCTGTGTCCTTGGGTGCATGCTTAGGTCACATGCAAGAAACGGGAATGAATTTCAAACACTAGGGCACCCTCAATTGCCGGCAAAACATTGAGATGCATAGTTTTTAAATTCTAGTAAATTCGAAACTCGTCTGAAATTCATGAAACTTGGCATGCTATCATGGAGCGGCATCAACATGCCGTCGTACAAATTTTGTCCCATTTCGGGCAGGTTTGGGTATATGCTTCTCACTACAAGCATGATGGTTTTTGGTAGGGAACGTCCCACCGTTGGGGACGAAACGATATCCATTGCCTCTTATTCCTTTCTAATTTTTTTCTCGTGTCAACGTAGAACTATAGGAGTGTTGTGTGAATTTTTGTGATTTTTCAGGGTTCGCTTGGACATTTTTATGCATTAACTGAGTTTTCAATGCATTTATGTGCATAATTCAAATTTGAACTACATGCACATGCTCCAGTGCATATAAATTGGTTGAAAACTCAAATATGTGTCCTTGGGTGCATGATTAGGACCCATGCAAGAAATGGGAATGAATTTCAAACACCAGGGCGCCGTTGATTGCCGGCAAAACCTTGAGATGCCTGGTTTTTAAATTCTAGTAAATCCAAAACTTGTTTGAAATTCATGAAACATGGCATGCTATCATGGAGCAGCATCAACATGCCGTGGTACAAATTTTGTCCCTTTGGGGCAGGTTTGGGTATATGCTTCTCACAAACCGGAGCTTCTCACAACGAGCATGATGTTTTCGGTAGGGAACGTCCCTCCTTTGGGGATGAAGCGATATCAATTGCCTCTTATTGCTTTCAATTTTTTTCTCGTGTCAACATAGAACAACAGGAGTGTTGTGTGAATTTTTGTGATTTTTCGGGGTTCATTTAGAAATTTTTATGCATTAACTGAGATTTCAATGCATTTATGTGCATAATTCAAATTTGAACTACATGCACATGCTCCAGTGCATATAAATTGGTTGAAAAATCAAATATGTGTCCTTGGGTGCATGCTTAAGTCCAATGCAAGAAATGGGAATGAATTTCAAACACCAGGGCACCGTCGATTATCGGCAAAACATTGAGATGCCTGATTTTTAAATTCTAGTAAATCCAAAACTTGTCTGAAATTCATGAAACTTGGCATGCTATCATGGAGCGGCATCAACATGCCGTGGTACAAATTTTGTCCCATTTCGGGCAGGTTTGGGTATATGCTTCTCGCAAACCGGAGCTTCTCACAACAAGCATGATAATTTTTGGTAGGGAACATCCCACCTTTTGGGACGAAACGATATCCATTGCCTCTTATTGCATTCAATTTTGTTTTCTCATGTCAACATAGAACAACAGGAGTGTTGTGTGAATTTTTGTGATTTCTCAGGGTTCATTTGTACATTTTCATGCATTAACTGAGTTTTCAGTGCATATATGTGCATAATTCAAATTTGAACTACATGCACATGCACCATTGCATATAAATTGGTTGAAAAATCAAATCTTTGTCCTTGGGTGCATGCTTAGGTCACATGCAAGAAATGGGAATGAATTTCAAACACTAGGGCACCCTCAATTGCCGGCAAAACATTGAGATGCCTCGTTTTTAAATTCTAGTAAATCCGAAACTCGTCTGAAATTCATGAAACTTGGCATGCTATCATGGAGCGGCATCAACATGCCGTCGTACAAATTTTGTCCCATTTCGGGCAGGTTTGGGTATATGCTTCTCACTACAAGCATGATGGTTTTTGGTAGGGAACGTCCCACCGTTGGGGACGAAACGATATCCATTGCCTCTTATTCCTTTCTAATTTTTTTCTCGTGTCAACGTAGAACTATAGGAGTGTTGTGTGAATTTTTGTGATTTTTCAGGGTTCGCTTGGACATTTTTATGCATTAACTGAGTTTTCAATGTATTTATGTGCATAATTCTAATTTGTACTACATGCACATGCTCCAGTGCATATAAATTGGTTGAAAACTCAAATATGTGTCCTTGGGTGCATGATTAGGACCCATGCAAGAAATGGGAATGAATTTCAAACACCAGGGCGCCGTTGATTGCCGGCAAAACCTTGAGATGCCTGGTTTTTAAATTCTAGTAAATCCAAAACTTGTTTGAAATTCATGAAACATGGCATGCTATCATGGAGCAGCATCAACATGCCGTGGTACAAATTTTGTCCCTTTGGGGCAGGTTTGGGTATATGCTTCTCACAAACCGGAGCTTCTCACAACGAGCATTATGTTTTCGGTAGGGAACGTCCCACCTTTGGGGATGAACCGATATCAATTGCCTCTTATTGCTTTCAATTTTTTTCTCGTGTCAACATAGAACAACAGGAGTGTTGTGTGAATTTTTGTGATTTTTTGGGGTTCGTTTAGAAATTTTTATGCATTAACTGAGATTTCAATGCATTTATGTGCATAATTCAAATTTGAACTACATGCACATGCTCCAGTGCATATAAATTGCTTGAAAAATCAAATATGTGTCCTTGGGTGCATGCTTAGGTCCCATGCAAGAAATGGGAATGAATTTTAAACACCAGGGCACCGTTGATTGCCAGCAAAACATTGAGATGGCTGGTTTTTAAATTATAGTAAATCCAAAACTCGTCTTAAATTCATGAACCTTTGCATTCTATCATGGAGCGGCATCAACATGCTGTGGTACAAATTTTGTCCCATTTGGGGCAGGTTTGGGTATATGCTTCTTACAAACTGGAGCGTGTCACAACAAGCATGATGGTTTTTGGTAGGGAACGTCCCACCTTTGGGGACAAAACGATATCCATTGCCTCTTATTGCTTTCCAATTTTTTTCTCGTGTCAACATAGAACAATAGGAGTACTGTGTGATTTTTTGTGATTTTTTGGGGTTCATTTGGATATTTTTATGCATTAACTAAGTTTTCAATGCATTTATATGCATAATTCAAATTTGAACTACATGCACATGCTCCAGTGCATATAAATTGGTTGAAAACTCAAATATGTGTCCTTGGGTGCATGATTAGGTCCCATGCAAGAAATGCGAATGAATTTCAAACACCAGGGCGTCGTTGATTGCCGGCAAAACCTTGAGATGCCTGGTTTTTAAATTCTAGTAAATCCAAAACTTGTTTGAAATTCATGAAACATGGCATGCTATCATGGAGCAGCATCAACATGCCGTGGTACAAATTTCTCCCTTTGGGGTAGGTTTGGGTATATGCTTCTCACAAACCGGAGCTTCTCACAACGAGCATGATGTTTTCGGTAGGGAACGTCCCACCTTTGGGGATGAACCGATATCAATTGCCTCTTATTGCTTTCAATTTTTTTCTCGTGTCAACATAGAACAACAGGAGTGTTGTGTGAATTTTTGTGATTTTTCGGGGTTCGTTTAGAAATTTTTATGCATTAACTGAGATTTTAATGCATTTATGTGCATAATTCAAATTTGAACTACATGCACATGCTCCAGTGCATATAAATTGGTTGAAAAATCAAATATGTGTCCTTGGGTGCATGCTTAGGTCCAATGCAAGAAATGGGAATGAATTTCAAACACCAGGGCACCGTCGATTATCGGCAAAACATTGAGATGCCTGATTTTTAAATTCTAGTAAATCCAAAACTTGTCTGAAATTCATGAAACATGGCATGCTATCATGGAGCGGCATCAACATGCCGTGGTACAAATTAGGTCCCATTTGGGGCAGGTTTGGGTATATGCTTCTCACAAACCGGAGCTTCTCACAACAAGCATGATGGTTTTCTATAGGGAACGTCACACCTTTGGGGACGAAACGATATCCATTGCCTCTTATTGCTTTCTATTTTTTTTCTCGTGTCAACATAGAACAACAGGATTGTTGTGTGAATTTTTGTGATTTTTGGGGCTCGTTTGTACATTTTTATGCATTAATTGAGGTTTCAATGCATTTATGTGCATAATTCAAATTTGAACTACATGCACATGCTCCAGTGCATATAAATTGGTTGAAAAATCAAATATGTGTCCTTGGGTGCATGCTTAGGTCCCATGCAAGAAATGGGAATGAATTTCAAACACCAGGGCACCGTTGATTGCCAGCAAAACATTGAGATGGCTGGTTTTTAAATTATAGTAAATCCAAAACTCGTCTTAAATTCATGAACCTTTGCATTCTATCATGGAGCGGCATCAACATGCCGTGGTACAAATTTTGTCCCATTTGGGGCAGGTTTGGGTATATGCTTCTTACAAACTGGAGCTTGTCACAACAAGCATGATGGTTTTCGGTAGGGAACGTCCCACCTTTGGGGACAAAACTATATCCATTGCCTCTTATTGCTTTCCAATTTTTTTCTCGTGTCAACATAGAACAATAGGAGTATTGTGCGATTTTTTGTGATTTTTTGGGGTTCATTTGGATATTTTTATGCATTAACTAAGTTTTCAATGCATTTATATGCATAATTCAAATTTGAACTACATGCACATGCTCAGTGCATATAAATTGGTTGAAAAATCAAATCTGTGTCCTTGGGTGCATGCTTAGATCCCATGCAAGAAATGGGAATGAATTTCAAACGCCAGGGCACCGTTTATTGCAGGCAAAATATGGAGATGCCTGGTTTTTAAATTCTAGTAAATCCAAAATTTTCTTAACCATTCACGTGATGCCACGTGTCTTGTTTTTAATGGTTGTAGGAGGTGCCGTGCGGACAGCTGCTTGACCTTGATCGAATGGGAGGCGTGCGAGCGCCGTCTAGTGCGCAGGCTGATCGAGAGGCATGCAAGTTGACCTCGAGTGCGCAGGCTCACCGGGAAGCGTGAGAGCTGTATGCTGCGCAGGCTCATTGGGAAGTGAGCCCTTTGACTTCCATGGCCACCCGCCTTGCTCGCATCCTCTCCATTAATGGCACCCAAGCCGTAGTTTAATTCGCTTTTTAAATATAAAACACTCATCACAAATGTTTTAGTTAGAATAGCCGTAAGCAAACCGACAGCTTCCCCAGGAAGCCAAGAGAAAATGTGCCGAGCAGGATTTCTGCAACTCTTGATCCAAACGATTTAGATAGAACACCCGTATGCAAAGTGAGAGCAACGCAGGATTTGTTCATCCCTTCAACTCAAACGGTTGTTTTGGATGACCCGTGTGCAACCACGTACAAACAATTTGGTAAGATTTGCATCTGTAATATTGGTTATGTTGCATTTGTCAAACTGGAAAGATTTACATTTGTTGATCTATTAAAGTTCCCATTTGTCAACCCTTGTAACACCGCGGGTTGTTAAAATATGGAGCTAGAAATCATTAGCACTATGTAATTTTTGCAACTAATATTCAGTAATTGAGCATAGATTTCATTCATAGATTAAACAGTCGTTCTTAATTTATACAAACAGTTCAACTCGACAGCTGAACCGACCAAACTTCTCCCCAATTGTTGCCAACCACGTACTGAAATAACTAGTTCAACTATATATACTAGCTAATTTTAAGTACGTTGTATAGTTCGACCACATGTCTATAGTCAGATGAACTGAACAAAATAGCCCCTAAATACTAGTACCACCATGGAGGGGCTTTGTGCTACTTCCGGCAGCCTCTCCTCTGCCGAGCACGCTCAGTAAGAGGCAAAGGAGGAGGAGGAGCCTACCAATGAGCTGGACAAATGCAATACGGTGCCTGCTGCTACTGCATGTTCAGCGACGCTCGCCAGCTCGAAAGCCCACTCCCGCTCCAGACGATACCTCTCTAAACGACCGGACTGCTCGTAGATCTCCTGATTCCTCGCCTTTGCGTCAGCGTGTGCTGCGGCCACGACTGTGGTACGGAACTTTGCATGGTCGACGAGGCACTCCTCCTCCTCCTGCAAGAACTCGATGTAGCGTGCAAGGTCACTGGCGCACGTGCGGGCCTCCACCTACGCCTCCCTCCTTTGGGTGGCGGTGGCAGAGCGGGTGATGATCGCGGCGGTCGACGGTGGGCTGGCGGCCACGGTGGCCGATGATGGGGTCGCGGCCACGACCACCACCTTCCGCCTTCGGGCCGCGGTGGCGGACGGGTGATGTCCACGGTGGCCGGCAGTGGGATGGCGGCCAAGAAAGCCACCTCCCGCCTTCGGGCCGCGGTGGAGGAGCGGGAGATGGCCCTGGCTTTCGACTGTGGTGTGGAGGCAACGGCTGCCGGCAACAGCAGCCGACGGGCAGCGGCGGCGGAGCGTGTGGTGGGTGTTTCGCGCACACCCAAGAGGGACGCCACGCGCACTACACTACGAGGGGACTGCACCGCCGCGGTGTAGCCTCCCAGCTGGAGCTGTCCTCTGATGACGGCGGAGTGGCTGAGCGAGGACGACGGACCGGTGAAATTGGCGATTGTGGGAGAAGCAGATGAGATAAACTACAGGGAGGGAGGGGAAAATGCGACACAGGACTCGCCGACCGTGATGGTTTTTATAGCAGGTCAGCAAGCATTGGGATTTTGGGGGATTTCACCGAGTCGGGCGGGAAGCTTGCACGGGAACCTGCGAGGTTGTGCGGGAACGGGCTCACCGACGATTCATTGGCGCCACCGTTTGGCCAAAAGAATGCCCCCGCGTGCTGCGCAAGCTTGCGCTGTAAGCCGTCTGCGGCGGCGGGGTGACAAGACGTGCGAGAGGAGGACGAGAGGACATGTACACATACAGTTAATAAAAAAACATTTGCGATTTAATTACCTACTATACCCCCATCCTGGTTTATAAGTAGGATTTAACTAATAAAATAGGAATGCATGTCGCCATAGATTATATTGTTGGAGTTCTATTTGAACATAGTTTCCAGCTATACAATTTTTGTAACATGCATTAACACTTTTTTGGTTAAATTTAAGGTTACACACCAGCAAGCGTTTACCCGTAACACACATGGCTTATTCCATCACAAACAGCTCCGATGGATCAACTGTCTGCCATGTATCGCACACGCAACTCTAATCTAATCCGTTCTTGATGTCTCCGTCATCGCTCACATAGTTCGTCTTATTTGCCACGTATCACTGTGCCATCCTCTTCTTGCGTCCCTCGGCAAGCTCTATCGCATCCGTTGGTGCCGCAGCATGTTAGGTACCGCTGTTAGGTACCGCGGCATGCTCTGTCGCGTCCGTCGACGCGCTCGGCTTCTGGACAACTTTTCCTTGAGGCGACCGCGGAGCGCTCTGCTCGCGTCCCTCCGCACACGCTCTGCCAGTGGTTGGGCATGCGCATGATCACGTCGGGTGGCCCATATGCATGCGGTTGCACCGCGCGCGTTGCCACGCGATGCAGTTACGTGCGACACGATGGAGTTACGCTCTGCAAATTAGAACTGCCATCAGGGCCTGCCGATATTCCTGGCCGTCCGGCTTCCCCTTTAATTCCCGCAGCTATTATAACCTTAGTGTCTTCAACCTTTGGATCAAGCCCTACAGCACAAGAAGCACACCCACGACGACACATAGGGAGGGGATGTCCGGCGGTGCTCCAATGGAGTTCGGTGAGCATAGAGTGGAGACCCATGCGAGGGAGACGGATCTCTCGGTGGTGTACACCATCGACCTGGCCGTGGTGGACGACTACATCAACAGTGTTGAGTAGTTGCTTGCTGGAGTCATGTAAAAGGTGGTCGGCATCGACCTCTAGTACACCGCTGGTCATCCCGACATAGATCAGAAGGTTGCCGTTGCCCAGTTGTGCGTGCTCCATCATGTCCTCATCTACCACTACTGCATGGCCATAGAGCCTTGCAACCGTTTCAACAAGTTTGTCAACAGCACCGACTACAAGTTCTCCATGGTGGATACCAAAGACGATGTAAAAGCGCTCAGTGTTACGGGCTTGGCCTGCAAGAACCTTGTTGAAGTATGTGACCACTACAGGGTCCGGGGCAGCACGAAGCAGGACTCCTTGGTCGAACTCGCCTCGGCCATCATCGACCCCTACTACGAAAATATGAAGCAGGATTCCAAGAGCACAAGTCCCGTATCCTTGCACAAGGCCTGTATGCGGCAACTGGATGAACCTCACCTCAGGTTCGTGGCCAAGAGCGTGTACACATTCTACGAGATGCACAGGCGGATCGTTGACATGAGGAAGTACCTCGTTACCCAAATCGACGAGCCCGGATCGAGCCACAAGTAGAGCAAGCGTCACAAGAAGTAGATGACACTACTAGGAAAAGGCCTACTAATGGCGCACCGGTTTTGCCTAGTAATGGTGCATCACCGGTGCGCCATTAGTAGCATGCCACTAGTAACTTTTACTAATGGCGCACTGGATGGTGCACCATTAGTATCTGGTATACTAATGGCGCACCATCCACTGCGCCATTAGTATATAACACCATGCGCCATTAGTGTGCCTCCCAGGGGCCATATTTAACCATGTGCTTTGGCACACTAATGGTGCACTGCGGATGGATGCGCCATTAGTATACTTGCCATACTAATGGCGCACTCTATAGTGATGCGCCATTAGTATGAATATTAGGTTTTATTTTTTTTACTTTTCTGATTTTTGCACATGTTACAAAATATATTATTTGACAGAATATAGATAGTAGCACACAGCAACAGCAGATTCATCGAATACAATAGAAGATTAGTCTCCGAATACAATTCATCATATTAGTCTCCGAATTCAAAAGACCGAACAAAGATAAAACATTACAAGTCTTGAGACCGCGAGTATCGAGTTTGTCGGAAGTAATACTAATCCTAACAAGTCCTACTAATCATCATCATACAACTTCTACTCGTTATTCATAATAAGTCATACGATCATCATCTTGATAGTCTTCGAACCAACCCTACTTAATTGTTCTTAGAACATGATCATCAGTATTAGGTAGGACCTAAATACCCTATTTAAGCTAAAATAGCATAAAACAATATAGACCCTGACTCTCCATTATGGAGAATGGAGAACATCCTGTCTCCAATTCTTGCGCTTTGCTTCCTTCTGCTTCCAAGAAGCTCCTTACGACTGTCCATACATTTTTTCCATCCTTTGATTTTCATGTCTCCACTTCTTTTAGAAATCTCGTATGGACAGTTGAGATTCGTAGGACGACCTGGCTGTATGTTCAAAACATTAACACTACCTTTCAGATACATCATATGAGGCACACAATTCTCTGGGACTATCTGTTGAAAAACGTAGTAATAACTTCATAGTTAGCAATGATGTACTAGTTTTAGAAGTATGCAAAAGATGCACGGATGTCGTAATAGTAAAAATCTTACCAGGGTATCTCCATGGTAGTTACCGTAGTTGAACACATGCACTAGTGGCACGTATTTACCATAATGTTGAGGAGTTTGATTGTGGATATTGTAATTCTCAATGTCAGTACAAAATCCGACCAAATGATTTTTCTCCTTGTAAGTTGTTAATTCGGAGCCATCGGTGTATTGGGTTTTGTCTACCATCTCCCGCACATTCTTTGAACAATAAAAATAAGCTGTCAATGGAAATAAGCTGTCAACTATTTTGAAATAAACAATATAAATTAGCTAATAACTATGTTTGAGAAACTCACATAGCGGTAGAACTGGAGGCGTATCAATAAGGACCCAAATGTCCATATTGTCTTGGTTGATGTCAGGATTACCAAGATCCATGGTGATAAGCATACCCTCATCAAAACCATACATCTTGCAAAATGCTTCCCAATTTTTGCAACCAAAATGGGTTACGCTCTCAGAATTATATAGATTTACTTGAAAGTCCACATCGTGATGAGTCCTTAGGTGAATTTTCTTTGTTTCAGAAATTTCATGGTCTTCAAAATCCATCCTCTCCAAGACATAGCGTCTTGCATGGCATGGGATAAGCTATACTCGAATTGTAAAAGATGAAAATTACATGTTGAAATAGTTGAAGTCATGCTTAATTATGAAAATAACACTTGTCGTCATTGTGTACCGTTTCAACTTCGAAGGTCTCCTCGAGCTTAATGCTGAAGCGCCGATCATCGTCCAGATGAGGCATGTCGCACAGACCTGGATCGTCGTGTCACCAGTCACACTCCGTCGGGAGACTTTCGTCGTCCCTTTCGTCGTCCGATGATTATGACGACATATCCTACGTTCATAATTCAAAACTACATCATTTAGGGTTTGTCGACACCGAGGCATCCTAAAAGCTAAGCTTTTATCGTTTAGGGTTTGTCGACGCTAAGGCACCCTAAAAGCCTAAGCTTTCATCATTTAGGTTCTTATCGACACCGAGGCACCCTAAAAGCCAAGGTTTTATCATTTAGGGTTTGTCGACGTCGAGGCACCCTAAAAGCCTAAGCTTTCATCATTTAGGTTTTGTCAACGTCGAGGCACCCTAAATGCCTAAGCGTACATCATTTAGGTTCTCATCGACACCGAGGCACCCTATAGAAGCGAAGTTAAGTTTTCATAATTTAGGGTTTATCGATGCCTAGGCACCCTAGGTTGGGCCTAATCACTTGGCTCTATTGCCACCTATGTTGGGTTTATCATCTAGGGTTTATCGATGCTAACGAGACTTCTAAGTTGGGCCTAATCACTTGGCTCTATTGCCACCTATGGTTTAATGCAGCAAGAATGGCGGGGCAGTTGATCCTACTTAATTAAGTACTAAGATACCCCGGCCCATGAATTAGTAGCAAGTACCCCATATGTCCGATTTTTATCAAAGTCATGCTAAAATTCACGGAAAATTTCAGCATGACCTTTGCTAAAAATAAGACATATGGAGTACCCGAATTTTCCGGAACGGAAGTTAATCGACATTCCGGCAAACTCAAGGGCCTCTCGGGGTACCTGCAAAATCATCACGACACGATGGTCGGAGACAAAACCCAGCAAACTAGCACCACAATGTGCCTCTACTTTGATATGGATGAGAAGGCCACAGACCATATGGTCCTCTGCTTTCATATGGACAAAAATCAGCTCAACTTATGTGAGCTTCCATTCCAGATCTAATAGGTCACCCAACAAAAAATCATGAATAGTTTTAGCTGAAAAAAAATCATGGATTGCTGTTAACTGAAAATTAGTGAAAGAAACTATTGCTGATCATGGATTACTGTTAATTAAAAATAGAGCATCTGGCTTGTCTTATCATGTTCACTAAGTCCACAAAAATGAATAGGTTCAGTAAACTTGAAGTACTCAACACTAAACATGGTTCAGAGCTCACTACACTACACTACATCGTGCAATGGTTCAGACCTCACTACACTAGAACAAGCTCACTACACTACACTACACATGCTTAAACTCTGAACATAAACAAACACCAGCAATGCAATATGTAAACTACCTCTGTTTCTAGGCAACAAGAGTTATCATCAATGCTTTTGAGTTTATTAAGTACCTTTAGTTCTGAGTTTTAAATGTCAAAAGAGCTTCACAGAATCTTGAATCCTCCAAATCACTCTTAACAGTTCTGCATTGCACAAAGGCAGCAATGAGCCAATGATATCAGTAGCAATAATAGGTGCTTACATTCTCATAATGTCAGTATTAGTTAACCAAAATTCAACCTACAGAGTTCTAGTACAGTGAGTAACTCCCAATTCTTTTAACAGAAGCACAATTAACAACACAACTAGGGAGTCTAGGACAATGCCACCAGATAGAATTTGAAGGAAAAATGTTCTTCCAGAACCTTCAAGCCACAATCATACATAGAGTGGCCGATCATATAAGCTATATTAAAATAAACATCAGCTAAACTTGATGACAAGAAAAACTACAATCACATTGATACAAACTAGAGCATATAGCAATAGTAAATTGCTGCTCCATATAGCAATAGTAATGCACCTAATCAACATTGTAGAGCATCCTGTTACAAACTTGTTCTGATCCTGCAAATTAATGGGGAGGAAGAACTAGGGAGGGAGGGAATGGTAATGGTTCAGAGAAGAACAATAGTAATGCTCCATATAGCAATAGTAATGCTCCATATGTTCTGATCCATATAGCAAGAAGAACTAGGGAGGGAGGGAATGGGGAGGAAGGGTGGAGAGGGAGGAAGGAGGAGAGGTACCTGGGCGGGCGTGGCCAGTCGCCGGAGGGGTCGGGGTCGGCGGCGGTGTCGAAGGGGTGGCTCAGGGGCGTCCGAGCTTGTCCGGGTCCTCGTAGTCGAAGAGGAAGACGACGACGGTCCTCCTGGGCGCCTCGGTTGGTCGTGGGGAGGCCGGCGGCCACGTGCTTCGCGGGTCGGGGGCGCGGGGGAGCCGGAGAGGGTGTGGCGAGGGATGGAAGGGGATCTGGCGAGGGAGAGGGAAGGAGGTATTGGGCGAAGGGCCGGGTATCCAGCTATAGAGGGGGGAATGTTAGTAATGGCGCACCGTCGAGGGGTGCGCCATAAAAACACTCATAGCAATGGCGCACCAATCTCTGGTGCACCATTAGTAACTTTTTTTCTGATAGCAATGGCGCACCCTCCTCTGGTGCGCCATTAGTAACTTCTTTTTTTCATTATTTCTTGTTGCATCTAATAATTTGTTTTTTTATCAAATTTGTTATTTTCATGAGGACTAGAACAAAATATATCATCAAAATTTTTTTTAATATCATCAAATTTGTTTTTTATTTTTAATTGAGAATATCATCAAATTTGTTATTTGAAAATATCATCAAATTTGTTATTTGAAAATATTATCAAAAAGCGGGGGAGGGTGCGGGGTGTTGGCGGCCGCGGTGGAGCGGGCCGGGGGAGGGTGCAGGGGGTCGGCGGCGGCGGTGGAGCGGGGGAGGGTGCAGGGGGTCGGCGGCGGCGGTGGAGCGGGGGAGGGAGCGGGGGGTCGGCGGCGGCGGCGTGGGTCGGGGCAGCGGGGGGAATTAGCTAGGGGGCGAGGGAGAGCGATGAAGGGGATCTAGCGAGAGGGAGGGAATTAGCTAGGGGGAATCTTACTAATGGCGCACCAGCGGTCGGTGTGCCATTAGTAATCTTTTTTTTACATAGCAATGGCGCACCGGGCAAAGGTGCGCCATTAGTAATCTTTTATATATATATAGCAATGGCGCACCAACCAGAGGTGCGCCATAAGTAATTTTTTTTGTTGCATGTAATAATTTTTTAGAAAATGAATATGAATATGAAATAGTAATATTTTTTATAAAAACAGTAATAATTGTTGTTTAACAACAATTGTAGTCTACAGTTTTTTATTATTATTTTTTAAAAAATGAAGAGGGGAGAGGAGGTGCGGGTGGGATCGAGATCGAGATGGAGGGGGAATCAAGATCGAGATGGAGGGGGATCGAGATCGAGTGTCCTCATGAATATTCAATATTTTATCATATTGAATATGAAAAAATATCATCAAATTTGAAAAAATATTCATGAATTCAAAAAGTGCCCATGAAATTTAAAAATATTCATGATATCAAAAAGTGCCCATGATATTTAAAAATATTCATGATATCAAAATATATACTAATGGCGCACTTCTACAGGGTGCGCCATTAGTAGTTTAAACTAGTAATGGCGCACTGTGAGGCGGTGCACCATTAGTAGTTTTGCAAAAAAAAAAGAATAAAAAAAATTCAGTACTGGCGCACTCCATGTCTGGTGCGCCATTACTAGTTACAACTAGTAATGGCGCACCAGAGGTAGGATGCGCCATTAGTATGTATGTAAAAATGAAAAAAAAACATTTATCACTAGTGGCGCACCAGTTTTCTGGTGCGCCATTAGTGTCTTCCACACTAATGGCGCATCACCAACTGGTGCGCCATTAGTATATAGTAGTGGCGCACTGCTTCCCTGGTGCGCCATTAGTGTCAATCCTATCTATAGCCCTTTTCCTAGTAGTGTGATGATCAGATGATTGTTTATGCTAGTTAATCATGCATCTAATATATAGTTTACTTTATTGATGTGTGTGAAAATGTCATGTGTGTAGTAGCCACCTATGTAATTATGCATGTAATAGTTTACTTTGGTGTGTGCAAATGCCATGGTTGTAGTAGCCACCTATGTAAGTGAATGTTTAATTTGGTTATGGAAGCATGTCCTTATAAGTGTTTGTGTGTGTGTGTGGATATATATATATATGTTGTTGTTCTGTATGCAATCCCATCGCACAACACACACGTCTTATTAGTAGCAACCGTCTGTGTTATTATCGGTCTTCACACACATTTCTGATTACAGACCTCTTTGCCGCGCATCACACACATCTTGTTAAGTTGAACGGTTTCTGTTCTGATATCTCAACGCAAACAGTTCATCCGAATGAACCGCATGCCGTATATCGCACACACCTTGATCTGGCTAACCGTTTCTTTTGTGTTTCCTAATCACAAACAGTTCATCCGAGTGAATCGTATGCTATGTATTACACACGCCTTCATCTGGCTGCCCGTTTCTTTTGTTCCTCCTCGTCGCAAATAGTTCATTGAACTGAACCGTATGCCCTCCATCGCACACGCAACTAAAATCTGAACTGTGTTTGATGC
Organism: Triticum urartu; assembly: GCF_056163025.1. Classification (NCBI taxonomy): domain Eukaryota; kingdom Viridiplantae; phylum Streptophyta; class Magnoliopsida; order Poales; family Poaceae; genus Triticum; species Triticum urartu. The sequence continues at coordinate 426,155,439 of NC_141874.1, read as the reverse complement.
ATCCATCATCGCAAACGTTTTACTCATTTCCGACGGTTTTCATACAGCATCGTTTGCGATTATTGCATCGCACATAGTTTCTCGAAGGGTCTCTGATCATAGTGTCGCGTTAGCAGCATCCTGCAGTAGTGTTTGTTTGGGCATTTTTATGCATTAATTGAGTTTTCAATGCATTCATGTGCATAATTCAAATTTGAACTACATGCACATGCTCTAATGCATATAAATTGGTTGAGAATTCAAATTTGTGTCCTTGGTTGCATGCTTAGGTCCCATGCAAGAAATTGGAATGAATGACAAACATTGAGATACCTTGTTTTTAAATTCTAGTAAATCCAAAACTCGTATGAAATTCATGAAACTTGGCATGCTATCATGGAGCGGCATCAACATTCCGTGGTAAATGTTTTGTCCCATTTGGGGCAGGTTTGAGTATACGCTTCTCACAAACCAGAGCTTCTCCCAACAAGCATGATGATTTCGGTAGGGAACGTCCCACCTTTGGGGATGAAATGATATCCATTGCCTCTTATTGATTTCAAAAAATTTCTCGTGTCAACGTAGAACAACAGGAGTGTTGTGTCAATTTTTGTAATTTTTCGGGGTTCGTTTGGACATTTTTATGCATTAACTGAGTTTTCAATGCATTCATGTGCATAATTAAAATTTGAACTACATGCACATGCTCTAATCCATATAAATTGGTTGAAAATTCAAATTTGTATTATTGGTTGCATGCTTAGGTCCCATGCAAGAAATCAGAATGAATGTCAAACACCATGCCACCGTCACTCGGCCGCAAACATTGAGATACCTGGTTTTTAAATTCTAGTAAATCCAAAACTCTTCTGAAATTCATGAAACTTGGCATGCTATCATGGAGCGGCATCAACGTGTCATGGTAATTTTTTTGTCCCATTTGGGGCAGGTTTGGGTATATGCTTCTCACAAACCAGAGCTTCTCACAACAAGCATGATGGTTTTGGTAGGGAATGTCCCACGTTTGGGGACAAAACGATATCCATTGCCTCTTATTGTTTTCAGAAAATTTCTCGTGTCAACAAAGAGTTACTTGAAGTCCTAGTTCAGGATAGCCACCGAGTCAAAGCTGGCTTGCTGCAGTTAAACTCCACCACCCCTTTATTGATACTGATGCATATGTAGTTAGTTCTGATGTAAGTCTTGTTGGTTACATTTGTACTCACGTTTGCTTAATTTATGTTTTTGCAGAGAGATTTCAATC